>NC_051846.1:198344897-198354350 GCF_002237135.1 Teleopsis dalmanni
TTTATTTATGTAAAGGATATGTGGAAACAGAAAGAATATATAAAATAACATATATATTATATATGACTGGCAGAATATTTTTGAAAATTTCTTCCTTTAAGTCACTTAAATTTTATTGTCGCAAAATACGTTATAAGCAAATAAATATATCTCTCCTCCCATTTTTACTTGGCAGTTTTTGTTATTTTTTATTATATTTTTATTGTTAAAAAAGTTGTTTTTAGTATTTTAAGTCAGATGTGTGCTTGTATGTTCAGCGCTTATGGTTTTACCATGTTGATCCTTATTTTTTCATATTTACTGCTTTTTCATATAATATAATAAAGGAAACTACTTGCAATTCCCATAGCGTGCCATCAATAACACTTTAAACTTGGTTCTCTTGTATGAAACGACCAAATCCGCAGCTGTGTTGCTTTTAGTTTTATTTTCAACTTCAGTAATTTGTTTGGCAGTTTGAAGTGAGCTAACTACTCATTTTTTTGCCATAGAATACAAATTTTAAAATGTATAATAAAAATGGCAATATAAATTTTTAAAATTTAATTTTACATGACTATTAAAGCATAATATACTTTGGATGACACTAGCACGCTGAGTCTTATGACAAGCGAATTGAATAGTAATTCAATCTGAATCATCTGCCAATATTGGATGCATATATTATTGATAGGGACTCGTTAAAATTTAATATCATTTTTTATAGCAGCCTACGCTGGTCAGCCCAAACAGCATATAGTCAATAATTTGTACCAACGAGTACTTCACGAGTTCATTACCTCAACAAACTCATGGTGTTGAACTGTTGATAAAGAAATCGATGATGCCGGACAATGATGTCACGATAACAGTGTCAAATAAATTAAGATTAACATTGATATTGGGGGCCTTTGACTTCAGCACCAGTAAAGGAGGCAGTAAGTAAGGTCTGTTGCTTATAATAATAATCAACGCCTAAATAGCTTACAATCACAATTTTGTACCAACGAGTACTTTACGAGTTCAATACCTCAACAAACTCATGGTGTTAAACTGTTGATAAAGAAATCGATGATGCCGGATATACGTAGAATAATATCACAATGCCGGTGTCAAACAGAGTACGATTAAGATTGATATTGGGGACCTTTGTCTTCAGCACCAGTAAAGGAGGCAGTAAGTAAGGTTTGTAGCTTATAATATTAATCAACGCCCAAACAGCTTATAGTCACAATTTTGTACCAACGAGTACTTCACGAGATCATAACCTCAACAAAGTCATGGTGTCGATCAAAGTCATGAAATTGATGATGCCGGATATACGTAGAATGATGTCATTAGGACGGTATTAAACAGAGTACGATTAAGATTGATTAAGGACGATTAAGTAAAGTCTCTCGCTTATAATAATAATCAACCAGTTGTTGTCCGTGAATTTGGTTACAATTTCCATATTGTATGACGCTGTATATATTCTCATTGTATGAAACCCATGAAATATACTTCTATAAATTTAACCAAACAATATTCCTATTTTACTTCCTGCATTTCATAAAAGCACAAAAGATGCAAGTATCGCATAACACTATAAGGGTCACTTAGTCGTAGTAGATTTTCAATATTTTTGTCTCTCAATTTCATGAAGTCTAAATTGTTGGTATGCCAAATTCATATTCACACTTCGCTACCAGTAATCAAGACGAATATAATTCAAAAATTCGATGGTTTGATTCAATATTACTTTGGAGATTATCTCAAGGTGTTCCTTTTAAGCAAAATTTGGCTTATTACGATGTTGTGCATAGTTCGTTAAAGCAATTTATTTGCAAAATATCCAGGATGGTTCATTCTATAAATTACTTATAGTAAAACTTGCGATATTCGATTGAGATTAAGTGGTTAATTTGGATGACATATATATGTTAAAAAGTCATTCTCAAGAAACAAAGCTTTAAAAAGTCACTAGCCCTTTGTATTATAAGTACTGAGTGTGTTTCTTTACATTATACATTATACAGTATACATTATCCAATATATTGTTTTGCGGCCGTATCTTTCACTGCAGCATCTTTTTAACACATCATAGATAATACATTCGTATGTCTATATTTAAAGTAATAGTCTAAATCAAAATAACAATCTTAAAACTCACTCAGAATTCGAATTAGAATTCAAAACTCAGACATATTGTTTGTTCGTAATTTTTATTTAAATCAATCGTGTCTGTTATACGCTTTTGTCGAAATTTTTCTCTCGTACAAATCGATCTTCTCTAATTCATGTAAGTGTATAGCCTTTTATTTATAATTGAAAGGGGATATGGCACTGCGACTATCAGGTCTACTGTGTCTTTTTCTGGGCTTAGAGTAAGAGCCTAACCAATGTTGCTGCGATAAAAAGTAGAATAGAACCCACTTTACAGAGTTTTATTGCCTCTTCCATAAGATTATATATTTCCAGGAGTATATTCCGTATGTGCATTAGCACAGGGCATTCTCTTCGCAGAGTGCACAGTTTGCATCCGTATATATGCCCAGTCTTGTAAGGAGGTGTTTTAGTTTACAGTACCCTATCAAGTTCCTGTGATGATTCTAAGCTTATCTTTTGATAAGTCCACACAATCCTGTCCATATCTACTGTTGTTATAGCTACCAATAACTGATTTGAATTTGTATCATTCTGTGTTGATGTATTGTCCCAGTATTTCTTGTTATTCTGGTCCTTTTTCAATTCTATGAGATGAGGGTATTGTGTCCTAATCTATAGAAAGGTTCTGTCCACATCAGCGGTGTGGATGCTCCTTTTCTGGTTCGTTTATCTGCGTATTCGTTTTCTCGTCTGGCGTACGAGAAAATGAATGTCCTGGTACCTAGAAAATCGTCATTCGATTACATCGAAATGTTCATAGATATTTGAAAATAATTTTTCTCTTCTGATCATATATTTATTTAAATGTGGTGTAAACTATTTCAAATTCGTGGTAATATACATATATTTTAAAATTATACTGACAAATTAATTAAAATTAAATTAGTGTGAAAGGAAAAAAGATTTTTGCCCTGCAGGAATGTGGAAATAATTCAATAATTTCATTTGCCGGTCGTTTTGTTGAAATATAAATTCAGTATGTGAGAATGAAAATAAATAAATAAAAATATTTCATGTTTTATTCATACTGCAATTACACAAATACATATTTTGAGATGAAATATTTAACTTTGCAAATACTTTGTTAAATGGATTAATGGTTTAACGAGATAAATTCTTTTGGAAAGTTTTTGTTGTTTTTTAAATTAGACACAAACTTTCTGCAATAAACTTTACCTTCGTTCAAATTACTTTACACGAGTTTTGAATAAATCAATGCAAGGTGAAGGAAGCATTTTGTCACTTTCATAAATTTACTAACAAAGTTCCAAGAGTTGACAAATTCATTTACTTCACTATAATTTCAAAGTGTTCGTTGTTTTTCTTACTTAGTATAACTACATAAACTAATTTTTTATTACCTAACTATTTTATACAGTACCTACATGCGACAGAAGACTCTTAAAAGTTAGTACACAATTTGAAGGAATTAAAGTGTATTCACATGCATGAACATGTCACTGCTGCGAAATGATTAATGACTGTTGGGTTATAAAGTTACATTTCCACCTGAAGAGATCAGGAGAAGAAAATACAGTAATGTAAAGCAGCAGGCAAGGTTAAGTATTATTTAAGAAGCAATAACTTTTCTCTTTCTCGTAAATGGCTTTCGAAATTTTTAAACCACAAATTTATTGTTCCACCCTGTTGTCGAAGTCTTGTCTTTGCTCTGTAATCAAGCAATATATTCAAGTCTTCTTATATAGCAGTTCATATGTGGACACCGTTATAATCAGCGACAGACATGTCCAGCTGTAGTTTGGCGGGAGTTGGTATCAATCAACAGCTTTACTCCCCATGATGTGTAGGCCGAACGACGAGATATCGGATTATATTTTCGGTTCTTTAAATTTTAGGAGTAGCTGTATTTTTTTACACTATCACACTTCTGCTACCATATTGCTTACTTGACTGTCGACGTTATAATAAGAGAGTTATAGATCATTTGTTTTGAATTAGTATTAGTAAACACCTTTACTCTTCTCTATGTGTGGGCCCATAGATAAGTTTTTGATTCTATGTATTACAATGCGATCGCTGTTACTCTTTTAAGAGCTGTGTTTTGAGCCATCAGCAGCGCATAGCTTAAAAGTTTTTTATTTCCATAGGGGAATCTTGAATGAGCACACTAGCCTTTTATGTGTTAACCACCCCAGAACTATAATTACATTTATAATAAACTTAAGTCAGGATATAGAAACATATTCGGAGGTTATTCCGGTGTATTGTCCTCAAACGATAGTAGATATGCATTAGAAGTGAATCGACAGGGCAGGTAGAGAATGCCTCATTGCAACTCTACAGTTCAGTGCTCCGTTTAGATATATATTTTTCTTAGATACTTATGATTTCCTTATGTGGATTAAGTCAGACGTCTACATTTTTAGTATATAGATCGCGTTGCTGTTAATCTGGCTGCTAAAGATATATAATACTATTTCCTTATGGCCTGTCGTAAAAAGAAATCGTGTGTCAATCTTGGAGCAGGTATTAAGACTTAAGTTTTTTTTGCAAAGATATCATGCAACAAAAATAATAAGTTAAATAATAAGTTAACAAATTACTGAACAGATTAAAGGGCCGCAGAAACAAATACATACATTCATAGTTGTTATTATAAATACATTATAAATATGGCTATAATTTTAAATTTAGATTTATTAATATATCAATTTAAATTTATTTATTTGGTATACCATAGAAATAAAATTATGTAGTTTTACCAGTACACCAAAAGAAAATTTGTGTAATTGTAGTAGGTTAAAAACATGTCGCGGGCCGTATAAACATTAGACGCGGGCCGTACTTTGGAGAGCCCCGGTTTATATGATCCACTGTAATGAGAGTTGTGTTGAATTCTGATAAAAAGTTTTTTAGATGATTTTATGAAAGCTTACTTTAAAGTACAGCATATATTACTGACTGAATAGATATTGCATTAGATTTGAAAGAGTGCAATTCTGCATTAATGTACACACTCGTATAGTGTCTAATAATATAATTAAAGTAATTTATAATAAGATATATTTGTTTTACTGATTATATTTGTAATGATGTTATTAATGAGACATCTCTTGAGAAAGTTTGGTAAGGCTGACGCCACGTACATCAATACAAGTATCAACACATCCCTACAGAAACATCTATTGCTTATCGTGGTGTTCTTCAGTTGCTAGTGGTGAGGAGCTGTCCTAAACGTTTTGTCCTTTGAATAACTAGACCTTATATTTTCTGTTAAAAGTTAAATACCTTTTAATCTCATTTTAACAG
This sequence comes from Teleopsis dalmanni, assembly GCF_002237135.1. Classification (NCBI taxonomy): domain Eukaryota; kingdom Metazoa; phylum Arthropoda; class Insecta; order Diptera; family Diopsidae; genus Teleopsis; species Teleopsis dalmanni. The sequence continues at coordinate 198,350,295 of NC_051846.1, forward strand.
CTGCATTTGAATAGGAAAATTATTTATTTACATTAGAGAAATCTTGTTCATTTTAATCTATCATTTCTATTCAGCACTGCGTTGTTTTGCATAAATATTCCGACTTCTGTTCGTGTTCTTCCATTGGAAAATCTTTAAAGGCAACTGCTGGGTGTAATAATGTGGACTCAATGGATACAAATATGCAAATAAGCATGAAATTCAAATGCCAATGCGAAGCTGAAAAGCAAAAATGCTGTAAACGAGAAAATCAATGGTCAATTTTGCATTTAACTGCAGGCCAAGCGCTTGACAAATATAGTTGGCTTACACTTTTCCTTTTCTTTTCTTTTCTTCTCTTTAATTTTTATTTTTTTATTATTTTCCCTATTTTCCTAAGATCAAAAGAGTAGAGCAACAGCAAAAGCGAAAAGAAAATATATTAAAATAAAAATGCAGCATCAAGTGTGCTGCATTAAAACGACAGCTGCACATTGAACAGCGCTGAGCTCATTTTTAATGTGTGTATGTATGTATGTATGCATGGGTATGTAAGTAAGTAAATATTATTTTTCTTTTTTTAAAGAAAAACGATAAAATGAGAAAAGAAAATGTTAGTTGAATGCAACAAAGAAAAATGAGTAGCTGAAATATAGGAAATCCTGCAAAATACAGTGAATAGAAGAGCGAGGCTGGAGGGAAGATTAAATTGTCGTTGAGGTAATAAAAAAATTGTGGAGAAATAAAGCATGACATATATTTTTATATATAATGTAAATACCTGTTCGGTCGTGCAAGAAAGTCTGTTGACAAATTAGATGCAATAACCATTTAGCAGATAAAGGATGTCAAAGGATTTGCTGCTTTAATCAAAAAGACATTCCAATTACTTGTGATGAGGAGTAGTTTAATTGAATTGATGGCGTGAAGGATAATAAAGGAAAAAATTGATTGCATAGTTTATTTATAAAATATTGAAATAAAATAAATAATAATATAGCTGCATTTGTATGGAGTCATGTGTAATATAATAATATTCAATATATAGATATATGTAACAAATATTTTTAACAAAGCTACAAAAATAGGTATGAATTCCTATTACATATCAATAGTGCTGAACGACGTGAGGGGATTTTTACAATTAAAATTGTATTTAAAAAAGAAATACAAGTGCAAGTTATAAATAAAATTAAAAAAAATCTGAACATCATTTACTAAAGCAATGCGTTAAGACACGAAAACTGTCTTTTTTACAAAATTAACATTAGTGGTACTACTTTTATATTTCAAAACAAAAAAAAACCATTTAAAAGAATAAATTTTGAAGAAAACTCCTTCACTTCACTAAAGCATGTAGTCAGTGTTCAATTTCGACTAAATGCATTGTATAAATAATAGTTGAAGTCTCAATCAAAAGCACAGGGTAAAATAACAGAAAATGAAATAAATATTAATAGAGAGAGACAGAATAATAGAGAGAATAAGATAAAAAATGAATCGATTGTACTAAAAAACGGATGAATTAGAAAATAACTGGGCAAAGCATTACGGAACAAAAATTCTGTTTAAATATTTTCTATATTAAAAAGCAGAAAATATTGAAACCAACCGATTTTCTAGTGCTAATACCATTCACAAAGATAATGATGTTATATATGCAATAACTCGCTTTCAGTAAGAATTTAAAGAAACTTTGAGAAGTTGGCAGTGTACCATATGTCCAATAAGACATATTATAATGTTATATATTTGATTCAATTATGTTTAATACATCAATTATCTTTAGTTATAAATTGCGATAATTTTTTTTTATATTATATCTGAACATAAATGACATGTTAGTTTTTAAATATATGGTGTATCACGTATTTACTAGATTTTATTAGATTGTTGATCTATACAAATCAAAAAAGATTCCTGTTGTGAATTTTATTTGAGCATAAAATGGGTTTGATTATTAATGGACTTACAGACAGATAGATAATGAAATGGAAACCTATAATCTTATTTCATTTTAATCTAATTGAATAACTAATTTAGTACCCTTCTTTTGTACTCTTAATATGTATGGTAAAATTTCATAATTTATTCTTTTTAGTTATGTGTAATAGATATTAATCCTCCTTCTCATGTTAGACAAAAACTGTCTATGTGGAATAAAAAATATACGGAATGCTCATGTCCAAAGGAGCTAATTCCTAGGTTCTTGAACGAAAGACCCTTGCTGATTTCTAGTTATCACGATTATGGCTGATCTCTTATACTGTTTACCGACCCTAACTCATCGATGCATATTTCGTCCTATTAGTAAGTGCCATAATTTCAGCTGATGGTATTCTAATATCAGAGGGATACAGTAACTGCGATACAGTAATCTCTTCATATCCTAAATTATGGTCATAGTTAAAGTGAATAGATATACCATTCGCCTACAAGTAATATGTTGTTTTCTCAGACACACCAATCTAACGTTGGTTACAATAACACATCAGATAACCTGCCGTAACTTTACTTCTATTACAATTGAAAGAAATGCGCTACTGCTTTAGCACGGATATGTCAGAAACACGGTTGCCTTGAAATTTTTTTTCTGTACCCAAATTGTTAAAAGGCTACTTTCTGTAAAAAGGTCCAATTTTCTGTTGTCTTTTATCAGAAATACATTTATATTTAAATGTTACAAAACGTATAACATTACAATTATCCACATAGTGGGTCGCGAAATGTACCATTTTTTGACATGAGTACCAGAGTACCAAACGGAAAAAAAAGTACCAATTTTGGTACTAAAGTACCATAAGTGGCAACCGTGGTCAGAAACATACATATAGTGAATGCATACTTTGCTCTCCTGAAATAAGTAGGGAAAAAGGAATTAACTCAACCTTTCTATTGTTAGTTTTATTTCTAGCCATTAGTATATATTATAGAAGTTAAATTAAAATCCAATGTCTATGTTTCAGTTTCATTTAATTTCTTATCTTATAATTTCAAAAACTGTTAATCGTTTAAGTGCACTAAATTTTTGTGAAATATTATTTGACCAAATTGTCTTGCTTTTGTATTTTCTTCATGCTCGGTGCAAACTTTTTCGATATCAGCTACTTTGTCTTTCACAACTTCAAACTAGCTTCAACAAACTATGTTGGCAGTTGCAAACTGTTTCTTACATTAAACATGTAATCTTTTTAAAGCTGAAGAAATTCGAGTTCAGAACATGAAATCCCTTACGCATAGCAACGCTGCTATTCTGAAACGTAAGGGAAAATTTTTCTTAACAAACTTTTTCCCATAAAAATGTTCATTCACTTGCACTCTGTAGATTTTTAGTCGCTCTTGTGCTGCAATGGCGCGAATTTAATGGTTGCCGGTCTCAGCGACAGGATATTACTTTTTATTTAATATTGTCCCTTAGGAGCACGCGGTGGTTCCTATAAGCCAACAAACTGACATATTACTTTCGCGATGTCCCACGTTGACGTAATATTTTTATCAATAAATTGGTTTTCATGACAGGTTAACTTATTTACTTAAATTTAATAGGTTTAAGGTAATTTACCTTAAGAAAAGTAGCATAATGACGGTAATAAGTATTTTGGAGACGGACTAAAAGAAGTGGATGATGGAGATTACATATTATGTCATAATGGATTACAGCAAATTTTGATGGAAAAAGTGTTAATAAGAAAACACTTCAGCGATAAATAACTGAATAATTATTTTAAAATTAACCTATTCCTTTTATATACGCATAATGGACTTAAAAAAGTACGTGTAAACTACATTCGAAGAATTTTAAGTAGAAAAACTAACGTAATTTTAATTTCCCATACGCCGATTTGATAACGAATTCTTAACTTGGAAATAATTTTATATCCAACATTATTTGTAAATATTATCCTTTATTAATTATAAAACAATCAAAATTACATAAACCCAATAAAAAGCTTAAAATTTCGATAACGTCTACCATTTGATTTCAGTTTCAGGTCCGCATTTGTCATAATATTAAGCAAACAGCTACCTCATATCTTCACTGCTACTGTAGTTGTTATAATGAGAATTAAAAATTAT
>NC_051846.1:198354450-198371329 GCF_002237135.1 Teleopsis dalmanni
TTACTTTATTATGTCAGTAAGATACATTTTTTGTTCCGATTATTATATATAAAATTTTAGAAACCCAGCTGTACATATATGTATTTATTTTTTATAGATATTATTTATTAATTACATATTTTTGAATGGACTAATTGATCAATGTTAAATAATATACAACTCCTTAAGTCAGATTACACAAAGTAAATGTAAGTCATCTAAACTTTTATCTCATTCGTTTATAGTTTATTAAGTTAATACATATATACATACATATATATTTTTTTTATACCTAAGTATTATTTATTAACTAAATATTTAGATATGTTTGAAGCGGCTCAAAGAGTTTGAAGTATCAATGTTAAATAATAACTCTAAGTCAGTTTTTAACATGTTGCAGTCTGTTTTTATTTAAATATTTATATTCTTTCATATTTGATATAAGCTACGAACTTGCGACAATATATAACATAGTCGATACCCGCATTTCTTTCATGCATATAATAGATACTTATTAAGATAAATGTACTTCAACGCGGTAGTAATTTTATGAAACAATACATATTATGGTTTTGAAAGTAAAACACTCTTATTTGAAGTATTAAATCTGTTTTTAATGCAGAAATCGAGTTATTACATATATAACCTACTTAGATATTTAAAAAAGATTTCATATTCAAAACATACAATGAAAATTACTTTCCAGCGGTGTTCTAATTTAGTCCTTAAAGATGTTTAAGTCAATGTATTAAAATAACCAATTCTTCATATCTGCAAATGATTTAGATATTATTTTATAAAATGTCTAAATTGACCATAATGAGAAGTATAATATCTCAGTAGATTACGGTTGTCAGTAAGCTGTCAGGCTATTTTGTATGTGTAATAGATAGTATTGAAATATAAATACTTTCATTTGGTGTCTGTATTTTGTGGTTCTATACGAACAGAACACCTGTATTGTTCGTATGTTAAAATTTTTATTTCAGTACTGTTGATTTTTTTAATACTATATACACGTCACTAAAATCTGGATGACAATTTTAAGGTGTGTTATGGTTACTTCTGTAATCTAATTAAAGTGTGATTATTATTAAGTATGCATCTAATATTGTTCATAATTTATCTAGATGCATTAAGGATTTCTTTACGAAATATATTCAGATTTGTGCTAATCGTAAAGTAAATGTTTTTTTAACTAAATTATATGCAACATTTAGAAGCTTCATAAACCAAAGTGACCATCAGTTTTCTTGGAAAATAAACAATAAGTAAAAATAAAAAGAAAATTTTGGTACAATATTTGTACCATTGAATTATTTACTAAATTTACTTATTAACCATACCATGAAGATCGGTACTTAATTAATTTAAAAATATTTTAAATTAATCATTTACATTAGTTAATTTATTAATGATTAAATACTTTCAATTTTTTATCACACTTCTTTACAATAATATCTCTGTTAAATCAAGTAAACATCCCATAATTAATAAAACTAGAAATTTCTGAAATCAAACTCGATATTTGGCACTTTCTCATGTCACTCCACTACTAATAGTTTCAGTGATATTACGTACTGTGCCATTGGAAGAGCACACAAAATATATCCACTTATGAGCCGAAAAATTTCCTTGGAATTTAGAACAATTTTACTGCCACCCTGATCGATATTTAGACCAAAAGTATTGTCATTTGGCTTCCTTTCCCACATTTTTACACGTAAAATTTGAAAAGAGAAAAATTAAGAAAATTCACTTTCATCTCATAAATAGAAATGCCGACACATAATATTAAACCCATATTTCTATAGCCTCCACTAGACACACATATATACATAAGTGTACATATAAAAACGATCGTTGGAATATTTTGAAATATTGAATGCAATTGACCAAAAGGACATGAGGTTACATGTTTACTGTTTCCTACTTGTTGTTGTCCTTAATATATGCCTACGTTTACCTACTACAAAATCCTTTGTGGACACAGTCAGAAGGCGATAAGTACAAATAAACTCCATATATAACACGGCAATTTATATAAATTGGTTTGTATTGTGTGTGCACTCCGAGCAACTTGGCTTACCAGGCAGTTCAGAAAGCAATAATTCACTCATTGTAATGTCTTTATTTAGTTGATGTTACTCGTACCTTCTGAGGATTCGCATAGTCATCCTGTTGATCCTTTTTGATTCGATTCCTTTCTTACAGCAAAACATAACTGTGAATTGTCAAATAAGGATTATATTTTTATTAAGTTGTACGAGCACTAAAATATATGCATCCTTGTGTAAACATTTCTAAAGGCAAGGCGAGATGAAGTGTAGAAATGCACACATCGTTTGTATTTGTATTTTAGTGTAAATATTTTCCCATCGATTTCATGCCTTTTAAGTGTATTTTGACAGATTTTATTAGATCATGTGAACAACTTGTTTTCATTCAGATTTTTGAGAAAAGTTCAACTGAAAGGCAATAAAATTTTTAAGGAGTTCCAGTGCACAATAAAATGAGAATTTTTTACGAAGATAGAAGACAATAGCTCGAATAGATTTTATGGTTTTCTAGGCGCCAGAATATGCGAAATATATTACTGAAATTATATTTTTATTACATTACATCACTTGAATATGCTAGTCATAAAGAATTAACTTTTAATATATTATATATATTTCTATATCTATTTAAATAACTGGATGTAAAAACTATTTCAGATATAACTATAAAGGAGAAACTTTGATAATTCTTTTTTGCAAATCAACAGATATCAGTTGTTAACTAATTGTTTTCAATTAATTTACTTAATTCTATTTTTTATAGAAAAATTATATATATAATAAAATGCTGGTATATTCAACAATTTTTTTTCTGCAATGCAATAGACAAATTTAATTAATTTAATTTTACTTAATTTACTTAATAATTTAAAATTATTTGTCAAGACTTTGAGAGTTTACTTGCGAAAATTAAATTACTTGCAAAAAACCAATTTAGCGGTCAATAGACGGTCAAGAACTAAAAAGATTTTATTGGATTGGTAAAGAGAATAATATAAGAAAACGAGAAGACAGCCGCTCAGAGATGAATTAACTTCAATAACTGTTTGGGAAAGCATTGGGCAAAGCGATCATTTGAGTTTTTAATAAAACGTTACGCTCTTCAAGAACACTTTTTTCTTTAGGAAGAAGAAGAACATCATTTATCATTTACCTTTCTGAAGTAACTTACAATATACTCTTATGTTATCTATTTGAATTCTGCTACTAATTACTGCTACTGCTTAATACTGTTGCATCAATTTGGACAAATTTATTATATGATATATAAATATTTGAATTAACTACAATGCTTCAATGCAAAACTGACCCAAATATACTGCATAGATTAAAGTACATGTACAAGATAATATTAGGTAATAAATAGACATTGTGCAATCTATTTTATATATGATGTCAAATACATGTCAAATATTTTTCGAGTCTTAATTTACAATTTCATCTTCAAAGTAATCATCAATTAATGAGAATATGTACGTTCTTATTAAATATTAATTAAATAATTAATTTGTTTGAATCACGTTTAACACACAAAAATTAATTACAAAAATGTAATAGTAATTAATTTTAATGACATCAGAACGTTATTGACGTCATTATAGACTTTTAAAAGTCATGCCTAGTTAGCAATTCATTTTATTATTCAATTTTAATCAAAGATTCTAATTAAAAAAAACTTAATTGCTGAAAAATTAATTAATAAATACTAAAACTATATTTTCGTGGAATATAGAATGAGATGTAATTCACTTAAGTTAAATAAAGATACGTTCAAGTACAGTCTTTAAACAAATTTCTCTATTGATTTTTTAGTCTTAGTAAAATGCTGAGCTCATACAAAGTATTTTCTATTCAACTTATTTTGAAATTCACTCTTTTCTTAAATATAATCTAAAACTTTCTTTGGCAATAACAGATGAAAATAAACATTCAAGTCGGTTATTAAAGAGATAAAAATTGTGATGACCTTTACCTGAAAAAAACAAGAATTTATTATTGAGGACATATTGAGGATATATTTATATACATATAATATCAAAGATCGTATCTTTAGCATACATTGTTAAATATATTTTATTATAATAAAATTAGTAGTTATTAACGATTTCTACAATTGAATTACTGCACAGAGAGTTAATGATATAGAAATATATATCATTGCAATATGAATGAATATTAATATCTAAATAAAAAAGAAACTTACTAAATATAACGAATTTGTATGAAATAAGTCAAGAACTTAATGATTGTCATATTCCATAAAGACATTTAAAAATTATTATTCTTTTTATCTTGAATTTAGAAAGTCTGTCATGAAAAGAATTAGTTTTAATATATTGATATATTTTGTAATATATTAAATAATCCAAATGATATTTATATCTGAGATTCGAATGGACTGAAATTATTCCAATTTGTCTTATCGTCTTCTGTAGCGCAGTTTCGAATTACTTAATGAACTCAATCGAATTACTAATATTATCAATCCCGTGGTCGTCATAATTTGTAAGAAAATTTGAACGCTAGATTGTTAGTCATTCGACTTCAAAGTTTGTGGGTGACAAAATCGTCTCGTACCAATCGGGTTCCAGTCGAAAGCTGGATGTGATAATATGTTCACATCTTTTCATTAGAGATATTTGTTGACTGCATTGACTAACTGTTGAAATAAAAAAATTTTTAATCCTTTTCATCATTATATTTATTATTTTTAAGGAAACACTCTTTTTCTATATATATTTTTTTACATATGTTAAAAAAAAGGTGAGTTCTAAACAATATGATAAACTAAATCCTCATCATAGTTTAGTTTAAAATAATTTATGATAAAAAACTATTTTATTATATATTACTAACATTTTATTAATTCGATTTAAACGGAAGAAAGCAATTGTGAAACTTTGTATATGACACCGAAAGTGTGTTGTACATAATTTCTCAGATTGCAACTCTGCACCGGTGAGCATATGAAAAATAAGCCCAATTGCCTATTAATCCATAATATATGCAATTATGCTCCTTTGTTGTTGGCACACAGTTAATGCTGCAATATTACCATAACATCACATGAGTAGCGCCACAGCATGGTGCTTACACTTTTAGGCACAACATGCCATGCCTCAACTTGCCGATTAACATCTTCAGTATGCAGTCACTAAAAAATAAAGGAAGCAGCAAGCTAAAAAGAGTTAAGTACCACAGGAGTTCAACACCAAACCATTGTCTGCATCCTTTTAAAAGCAACTACAAATGCGAGAAAAAATGCATAAGAAAAAATGACAAAAAATTCCATAAACGCATATATTTATTTGGTTTACTTTCTTGTTTTTCATTTTTATATTTATTTAAAAATAAATATAAACAATATATAAATAAATATTGTATAACAACAAAAGTAACTTCCAAACGACAGAAACGGCACATCATCAGCAACAATAAACAAACAATTATTGAATGTCGCATTGGAGCCATTTGTACCAGAACCTTATAAAGGCAACACTAGCCAGTAAGCAAATGAACAATAAAGCCAAGCAGCAACAACAACAACAATTGTAGTAATATGTTGCGTATAAGTGCAAGATCAGTAATAAGTTTAAGTATTTGCACCATGGGGTACAAGTTCCAGAGCCACCAACACTAACTGCCAATGGAACAAAAGCAACTTAGCGACTGCTGTTGCAGTTTCTGTTAGTGTTGGTGTTGGTGTTGCAGCAGCGCTAAAGATCTGTATGCTGATATGGTGCAGACAAGTAACAGCAAAAGCTCATACGTGCAACACAATGAAGTGGTAGGCATTGTTGCAACAATCGTGCTGGTGTTGGCAATGCAAATTTTTTGGCACGCCACTGTTGTGCACTTTCGGTTGTGTAATTTTGTGCATTCTGACTGCATGCATTGTCGGTCTGCAACCATAAAATGTGTGGACTACCGCTGCGAGCTCATAGGCCGCATCAATATATTATGCAGATTCTAAAGTAACTCACTACTGATAAAACCGAAAGACGCTGTCTTAGTCACTTTCTGGAATGTCAGCTCATAAAAGTTATTTAGCCAAATAATCGAATCTCTAATTGATATTAATTAAGTAATTTTTACATAAAATAATTTTAAATCAAGCTTCTATTAGTTTATGTGAGAAAATCATTAAAAAATTCTAAGAAATTACAAAATAGAATAATTAAGAAAATCATATTAGTTAAATTGATATTGTTAAGATTCATGAGATCTAGTTCAGGGCACAACCATTACATCAAAAGAACTCAATAATCAATACATGGATTCTGAAATAGCTTTTTGCGTTGAATTATTAACTTACAAAACCGGGATTTAACCTAATGAAACTCGTAGAAAAGAAAATCAGGCCTCGTAACATGTATTGGGAACTTAAACGGTAGTGATGCATAATTGGCAGTAATTTCTAGCTGGGCAAGAAAATTTGTTTGGGCTCAAAGAAATACTCTGCATCTATAAAGTAATAATAAAAAACTCAATGTATCACTAGGAGGCAGTATAAATAATATTAAAAACGTACACTCTAAATTTATATTTCGTAATTCATGATTGCTAATTCTAATTGAATAAAGAACAACTTTAGTAAAGATATGAAAATTTTCAATTTCAGTTGCTACACATACCTGCCGAGTTTCTCTGCAATGAAATTGAACACATAAACGTGGAAGAAATATTGTTTCAATTGGATGGTGCCACAAGCCATGCAATATATCCGCTTTGACTTTGTTAAACGAGAAGTCTACTGAATGTAAAATTTCGTTTTTTAGAAATATGAATTGTTCAATAAAATTATACAAATTGTGATCAGTGGACCACCCCACCCTTATTTACTCAAGCAAAGTGAAGAATTGTATTTAAGCAAATATTCAAAATCTTGACGGTTTGAAAACGAACATCCCCAAGTTTCGACAAGTCATATGAAAGAACTTTAAAACGACTTATGTGTTGTGATTAAATTATGAATTTAATTCACACTTAATTGTAAAGATCTATGGGTTCAAAAAATAAAAAATAAATAATTTCGGTTAATTTTAATATTTACATATATTAAATCATTTATAATTTTATTTTCGGAACCATCAAATGCATAACCGAAATGCACGAAAGTATTAATAACTAAATCAATATATTTTATATATATGAAAAAAAATTGACAATTTACTGGTTGGTATAGCCAACTATGATGTTATTTAAATTATACTTCTCATTAAGTTTAATTAAAACACCTTATAAAAGAATACTGAAATAGTATTGTAATTGGTAACTTATTTTAATATATTGGTATACGAGTGTTAAAAATAAATCAGATGTAACCAACTTCCAATACTAAATATAAATTAATTGTCACTTTAAAGCTAAAGTTGGCGATTGATAAAAGCAATAGAAATACACCTCAAAATAGGAAAATATGGTTTTGGCTGAGGAGCTTGGCATTCGATATATTTATCTATTGATTAATTTATAAGTTCCTCAAAGAGAAATTCAAAGAAGGTGGTATGCTTTTTGGAATAATTTAGACCAAAGGAAACAAAATGTACGATCTCTGTGCGTTACGATCATTCATTTTATTGATGTACATTGCTTTGGTTTCATTTGTAAGATGGAAACTAACGTGCATTTGGAATAATTTAGATTGGGATAAATAATAGCATGTAATACTGTGCAATGCTATAAAATGATCTATTTATAATAATTCTAAATTTTTTTTTACTAATATAGTTCTCAAACTTAAAAACAAATAAATGTTGCTGTATTTATGTTCATCACATCCAGTTATAATAGAAAGAATGGATGGTAACAGTTACTATCTTACTATTTAAAAATAAAGAATGAGAAAGAAAGTATAACTTTCATTTGCAATTAATTTTGATATTGTTCAAGATGAATAAGGCTTAATGTTAGAAGAAGGAAATAGGAAGCTCTAACATTAATTCCTAATTTGAATATTACTTTCGATTTATATTAGATCAATATTTTTAAATAATTTAATTTAATAACTTCACATTTCACCAAATATTCGATATGTAAAAAATTATTTCATGAAGCGTGAAGCAGTACTTTGCAACAAAACCTATATCTGTAACTTCCACATTTAAAAAATTCAAAGCTTAAAAACGAACAAAGGAATTGTACTTTATATTGAAATTTGAATAAAATAACAATTCAAAAATACAAATAAAATTAAATAAAAATTTGTAGCAAATACTAAAGAGTGATCTCGTGTCAAAGAATAAAAATAAAAATAATTTGCAAAAGCAAAACTAATGAAGACTGCTTAGCATAAACCGAAAAAAGTGGACATCTTCGCACGTTGCTCATTCAGCGTGAGGCAGGCGCATCCATATCCTCACCATAACGCCTCAATATCAGCACAAAACATCAAACACACCAACGATGTCGTATGCTCAATATAGTGAATAGACTTTGAATTATAGGTATGCAAAGATCAGAGCACGTCTTAGTCGTCAGCGGCGTCAGCCAACTGACAATCAATGAAAGATTTAGGTAACAAGGAATAGCAGAAGCGGTAGAAGCAGCAATAGCAGCAGCTAAATGAACAAACACTAAATAAAGCACATCGTAACACAACACAGCATCCTCTTCACACAATCACCAACATCGCAATGCGAACGCATCTACGTACCCCGTACAACCATCATCATTATCAGCAGCAGAAGCATAGTGGATCATGGCGCTATCGTATTTGATCTCATTTGGAATGAACGAACTAACGAGTCCAATAAGAAACCCCCACAAAAACAAAAAAGGAAAAAGAAACACGTATGAAGAAGTTAAAGCATCAGAAGCAGCAATGAAAGTGCCTAGTTACTCACATAAAGCGACGTGAGATCATTTATTTGATCCTTTCATTGTTGGCAGCATCTTCTTTTCTTTTCTTTCTTTTCTTTTAACTGCTATAAAGAGCTTAAGGGCAAACATGGACTTAATATTTCGTGAACAAATACAACAACAACTAAAACAATATATTTTTAAGACTAATAATTTAATACTGAAGTGGTAGCATCAAATGATGCAGAAGTGGCTTCAGGAATGCAATACATTTCCGGTGCAAACAGTTAGAAATAGTGTTGCTCTTAATTGGCTGATTTCAGAATCATAAGTAAAACTAGCTATAGTACAATTAGTTAAAAAATTATGTATGGATTTAAAATATAGAATAACGAAAAATATGATTTATATTGAAGAATATTTTAGATAGATGTGTAAGAGTCAGTCTGCTAATACATAGATATAGCATACTATATATTTAGTAAAAATATATCAAAAATATAGGAAACTACATATTATTTCATGATGTAATTAGTGCAAGTAATACTAGTTTTATGTTAAAATTATTTCATTACGAACTGCAATGAAAGGATCTAATCTAACAATAACTTAGAATTAATTGAATAATTTTATAAATGATGCTCGGATTTGTTTGAACATATCAAGTAGATGTGTCATAACTTATCCCTTCTGCATATATCATCTGGAATTCCTTTAAAGCACAAAGGATATGCAAAAGCACAACAATCATGTCCAAAGCGCGTGTACGACGTGTTAGCGCATGGATGGCACCGTAGCAGCATAGAAGGGAAACATGCCTTGTGACGAGAGTGAGTCCATGCATTAGTCTGTGCCAGGCACAAATATTTATGTTTGCTCTAAATAAATTATTTGCCCCTCTTTTTTTAATTTATTTTTAGTGTCTTCAGCAACTATTGTTGATACCAGACAAGGTACACTGACAATGGACCAGAACCGTTTGTCTTTTTGAATTGCCAAAAAAATAAGCAATGAATTCCTGAATTCCTTCTTTAGGCCTTTGTAATATTTGTTTTTATTTGAAAGGGTTTTGGCAGTATTGTCATATCTTTGTGCTGCCAGGCGCTGCATACGTACACCTCGCTTAACTGCCGCTCTGTTGCCTTCGGTCATGCGTTCACACGCAGCGAATTATTGATCAGGATGTCGGTATTTTTTTGAAAGTCTCAAGAAATAAAACTAAGTTTTTTTATCACTAAAACAAAAAAAAAAACATTAATAAAACTATGTATGAATGTCCGAAAACATGAATGAATTTCTTACAATTTGGCTTCACACATTGTCTGCGTTGCAATCCTTTTTGTTCGATTTTATTTGGAGTTCGAGAAGTCTTAGTCTTTTTGTTCTCCGCTCGATATTTGAATGTGGCACTATTGTGATACCGAATTAGTTGTTGCGGTTAGTAAAACATGATGTAAGATCACACACCTACATATGAACATACCTGAGCACAATCCTTTTTTGTTGAACACTAATCGTTGTCTACATATGTAGTAGCACTACGAACAGTATTCGATGTGATTCAGTCCTTTTAACCCTATAGGTAGCTACAATTTATGATGGTATGATAAACAGAAGGCTTGTTTTGAAGAAGATACCATGGAGTCACTGTAATGATAATGTACGTATGTTAAATTATGAATTTTAAACCATTATGAGTTTTATGAATCATTTATAAAATTATTATGAATTCGTCGAATTAGTCATTTTCTAAAAATGAATACATATTAACATTTTAATAAGCATCATAATAATTATAATTATAACAGCTTAAAACAAATCATGTGTATCTGAAGTGAATCCAGTTAGTTTCGTTTCTGATAGTTATAGGTCAAGGTTATAGGTCACTATTATAGGTGAAGAAACTTACACTTCTGTTCGCTTTTATGGAGAGTTTCTATTTGTGTTTATTACGGGTGTGCTCCTCTTCCTAAAACCATTGAAGTCACCGAAATATGCTCAGGAATATGATTTTGCACTACAGCACATATGTATTCCCATGAGTTTACTTCTGATCATTTTTGAAGACACATTTTAAGAATATTATACATCATAATTACAAGTAATTGCTTTTAAGGATACACTTATATACCATATAATACTAAAATTCTTTTTATTTTACTTTAATAAAAGCAGATTGTGTTCCTTCTCTTATGAGGATCCTCTTGAGCAAATTAGTGAACTAGCTTATTTTCTCGTTTTTATGTGTGCTCTTTAATCTAAAATCTTTTAGGTTGACAACTTTTTTGAACTCAATCCATTAACTTCAAACTGTTGTGACAAGTCAACAAATATACTTCTACAGAATTATGCGATCGGTAGACGGCTAAAATGCCATAAACAAATTTAAAATGAAGTAACATAAAGCTAATACTGCTACTATTAGCTAGAATAACTGGGGATCTTTTGCGTTTCTCTATTCCTTGCTAGAAACATTAAAATATAAAAAAAAACTATAAAACTATATTCATTTTGTTGAATTTAGATAATTAAACAAATTATTTGTCCTTACCAATGAACTGATAAACTGTCAAAAAAACTAAAAGCCTCTTGTCTCACTAAAAGCCTCTTGCCTCTGCAAGCCAAGGTTGGCCAGCAGTTTCTAATAAAATGCTTAACAGTTTCATTCTCCAGTAAGTTTCTAGCATTTCTGTAATGTGTATTAAAAGGAATGTGCAGTTTCTCTTCTTGGGTTCCTATCCACAGGTGACCAGAAAGAACTACAGTAAGCCTTACAGTATTCATACGGTCTCATATATGAGAGTTCCATGACCTGGAACTCTTTTATGACCTGGATAAAAGTAATATTGAAGATATTCATATCAAATATTTGTCGGCTCTACATCTTGAAGCCATTAAACGTATTGATTAATGTACTTGTTGAGGTAACGATAGAAGCTTACTGACACAGTGAAAAAAACCTTCAAAGACTGGTCGGGTACAGGAAACGTTTCTGATTTTTTATTAAGAGACATGCTTAGATAAAGCTGGAAATAAGCTGGACGTAGTGTAGTGTATCATTATATATAATGCCGGTCAGATATATTCCACAAAGACATTCTCCACTTTTGATTCATGATTTGAGATAAAGGTAGAAATATACTGAAAGTAGTGTGGAATATCATCGAACTAAAGACCGGTCGAATCTACGTTTGAGTACCATTTCGCTTTTACAAACAAGTGCCCTTTACTACTTCCGTTAGAATTACAAAGTTTGCGAGGACTGTGAAATGATACAGTTTAATGCAGGAACAACATTATCCACTGCTAGAATTTGCACTTGTCTATAATATAATTAAAAAGAAACTCATGTTAGTAAGAAAGTATTTTTAATACATTAGATAACGGATGCAAAATAAAACATATAAATTAAACAAGTTCTTAAACAATTTTGTATCTTAGCAATAACTTTAATCTATTAAAGGCCCCTTAACTTCCATTCGGCCGGCTATAATCCTTTTTAGTTATTTAATTTATTTTATGGTTAAAATTGTCTTTATTGTTTCTGCTTCTCTGGACGCATTCAGAAAAATTAACCGCTTATCTTGTCCAACATTTTTTTGATCGCTGCTTATTCATGTTCGCTGTCGTCTTTATTGTAATTTTTAATTTTTTTTTTTGTTTATATATATTTTGGGCTTATTTAAATTTATAAGCCATACGTGACACTTGTTAACTTGGTTTGGACTGTTCGAGTCTTGTGTCTGGATTTTGGTACCGTGCCTTATATAAAATTAGTGTGTGTTTGGACAGGCAGTAAGTGCAACATGTTGCAGAGTTGATGATGTTTAAAGTGATTTTATGCTAATTTTGTTGATATTTTTCAATTTTTTTCAACTTCTTCAATTTTGCATACATTTTACTTCTGCAATTTAACGATTTTCTTGTTGTCATACATTTTGTCGAGCACAAAAGAATTTGCTGCCAATGTTGCCTTATGGGGAACATAATATTTTATTAATACTTTTTCATTAATACTTTTCCCTAAGAATACACGTATTTCTTAGTTTATTAGCTGGACACACTGGGCATACTGGGCATGCCGGCCAAGTTGCTTGGCAGCAATTGGTGCGTTCAATGAGTTTTTTGTTTGCTTGTTTACTAATTTTTAACACTTGATTGCGCTACGAAGTTGTTGTGATTGACCTTAATCAGTTGCCAGCAAACTGGTGATTAAGTTTCACACGTGGCTCAGTGTCCGTACCGATTATGCACAATTCATTGATTACGTGTGACCAGGCAGGTATTAATATGGCGCCAAAACATACTAAACCTTACATTCATTATTATTCATTTTGGTTGCCTTTATTTTATTTAACATGTATCTCTTTTGCTGCTTTTTTTTGTATTTGTCAATCTTTAATCTTAGCTGCTTTCGTGCATTTTCGAACAAAACCACCCAAATTGTAAGTTCTGCACTTGGTTGCCTCTTTAAACTCAACTCATTGCCATTTCAGAAACGCCATTTTTAAATCAATCTTCAAAATTCGTTCCACTTGCATTTGCTTTCATCTGTATAGGAAAAAAAATGTAAAATGAGTCCTTTAATTTTTTTATTCGCCTCACAAAAACTTCGGTGCGGTCTTAAAAACGCCATATTTAAATTTGGTCTGTTGCAGTAATTCGTAGGCATTGAGTTCAACCATTCCAGGCAATGTGCGCTTCATCAGCTCGTGTGCGACGTCATGGTGCAATTTTTGTCATTTACAGATAGCATTCCATAGATTAGGCGCATATACATCCGCTGCATATGCAGCGATTCTCTCCACATTCATATTGCATTTTTGCGTTGGATAAGAGTCTGAATTGCCTGCCTTACCTACAAGCACTGCCAATCCGTCCATCCACCCATGTTCTTTCCTTGCGTATGAATGAGTGAGCGGTCCATTTTTTCCATTTGTTCCATCTTTTCTTTGGGTTCTTTTTTTCTTGAAGTTTTGTTAATCATCCTTCGCATCAAATAGCATCAGCAGTACTGTTCATCCTTGCCGTATTGTTTGTTGGTTTGTTCATTCGTTTGATTGAACTCCTCAATGAAATATGCAAATTTTACAGCGATTTCGCTTTTGTGGACTTTGTTGTTGGATTGGATTTTGCCAGTTCCGCGCTTAATCAATGTGACGTTATGGCATTTTATGGTGTGTTCTGTTGTGATTTGCTGGAGAAGTTTAATATTTATAAATGCTTTTGTCGAACGCTGTTACTAAGCCTTACTTGCCTACCTTCTTGCTGCTTGGCTATGTGCTCTTTTTTTTGGGCATATCAAATATCCTGCTGGTGGGTAAATTTTTTCTTATTCGGCATGCAATTTATCGGATGCTGGTAAGTCACGATTTCTTACTGCAATCGTTTGTTTTGTTGGGGGTAAATATCTGCACTTTACTTTTTACAATATTTTGCGATTTTTGAACGATTATTTTAAACAATTTTAAAGTCACTACGAGTATTATTAAATTATTTGCTTCTATTTGCCTTCTCCTGCATTATATAGTAAATAAATTAAGTGGTCAAAAAAATTTTTTAAAAATAAATAAAGTACCTACAAATAAACCATATCAATTAATAAAATTTAAAGATTTTCAAAATATATTCTTACAAGAAAATTGTGATTCCCATAACATAATAAATAAGTCGATTAAGTAATTGAATAAATTGTTGAAAAAAAGATTTTAAAAAATATGTTTTTAGAAACAGCACATCATTAAATAAAAGATTTTTAAATTCTATTCAACAAGATTTTAATTGACAGCAGTAATCTCATCCTAGTCAAAGAATTATAATATTTTTGTATTTTTACGTATTGTAAAAAGTACCCAGAATTATTATAAAACAGTTAAACTTATACACCAATCACTTTATGGCCTTCAAAATAGGCTCTATCGTATCGAACACAACTATGGCAGCAATTGACAAAAGCCTGTATACATTTTTAGTACGTAGATCACAAAATGATCCGCAAGTCTTTCAAAGAACGTTGTTAAATAGCTATATTAGTATCAAAACACCTTTTGCGTTATTGTAGATTCATTATTGGAAGAAGAAAAAACAACTTAGACAGTCTGATTATAAATTTACTACTATATACTACTATATTTACTACTATATACTACTATATATACTACTATATATACTATATATATTTACTATATATATAAATTTATATATAAATATGAACGGGACTCAAATCCCGCATCGCCTGATATACTTCCAAATACTTTTACACTAGATAAATTTCTTCATACAAGCTTTGAATAAGTTTTTAAAAACTCCCTTCATATGAGTCCCTGTAAACGCTCTTACAGAATTGATTATGTTTGGTTCGTCTCACTCACAAGTTATTTAATAGTTATTTCACAAATCAATAATTTGTTATTTATATACTAAATACGATCTTAAACGAGAGGTAGTACTTGGCTTATCACATTCAAAAGTTATTTATTACATATTCTACAAATCAGATTTTGTTACTCATAAACTAAATAACATTCAGACAGCTTTCAGACGGTTCAAAAATTGGTAGGGCATTGACTTCTACTTGTACTGAAAACTTTCGCTTACCGAATAAAAGACATTCTGCATTACAAATAGAACCAAAACTGTCTCTGTTTAAGGTATTCCTAATATAAGACCAGAAATTCACTTCAAAGCCTAAAGTCATTTTGATACTTCAGTAAAAGGGGTATGTGTAGACTCAATAAATAAATTGTTTGAAATCAATAAATTGCGTTTGCATAAAGTTTTAATATGTGTATAAATCTAAAATTTCAAAGTGATCATTTTTCATACTTTAAACTCGAAGAATTGTACTATTAAGTGCCAGATAGGAAGTATTTCCTGAAATTTATTTTTAACAACTTTATAAAAAAAATTAAATTCGCAAGGAATAAAAAAAGTATTGCTTATCTGTACACATTGTATCTTAAGATTTAGTTTATTTAATATCTTACAGAGATTGTTGAGAGACTTCTTCAAAAATTCATAGAAGAGATAGCTAGTAACGACTTAATTATCAGTTCCTAGACTTATGAAAACATTCCATTAATATATTGAAGGATAAATAAAGAAACCACTAACGATGGGCTTTTGGCAATATTCGAAAGAGCTGTATGATCAACCAGAAATTCAATTAATTAAAAATAAACTTTTGTTTTTTAATATTTTTTAAAAATATTTTGATGTTGAAGTATTCAGTTATAATACTTTCAATGCTTAATTTCACATGTAGTCAGAAATATATCTGATAACACTTTTGATGACACTTTTATATTACATATAGTTTTTGAAATATTTCAAGTTATAGAAACCTATCAAAAAGAGACTTACGATATTTTTATCTATACATCTAATAGACTAAAAATAACTGTACCACTCAAGCTATTTGGATGAACCGTTTTAGAGATGTGAGGTTATAATCAATACACTCAGATATATAATTTAGTTGATTTAATCTGGTTTTAACCAAATCTCAAGTCTAAAATTTTTTAACTCGACGCATCATGTTGGTTCAATCATACCACATATTGGTTTTCATATACTTTACCATATGAGTTAAAATTTTTCTACAAAATGATCAGGTCAATTTAATTTAATATGCTTAAAGCATATTTTTTTGAATGTGCATATGAATCGAAAAGTAGATACCTTACTTCAAATTACGATTATAGAAATCATTTGAAGTGTTCTATATAAGTCAATTTATTGGATGAAAAATGTTCGTCAAAGGTATTGATGTAAGACAATTGAGCAAAAAACAAATATTTGGAAAAATTTTTTCTTTGGCTATTTCATTCAGCACATCATATTGAATGAAATTATTCAATATACTTGGTAACGGTTCAGTTCCTGGCACTGACCGCCCAAACATTATCTACGGACTGTTAAAATTTTAGATTTTTCAATCAGAGTATTTGGCTATATTCTGGCTAAAAGAGTTGTTCAGTCCAAAATTGCATTTAATTACATTTAAATGTTTGTAGTCACCCACTTCTCTACTATGAGAG
>NC_051846.1:198371429-198375554 GCF_002237135.1 Teleopsis dalmanni
CAATTCTTTTCGACATTTAAATGGTTTTTTGAAAGTTGACAAATGTGTCTCAATATTCGAGATACCTCTCAACCATCCATTACATGATCTATTTGAATCCTCAGAAATTCTGTTTCATTCTATCTATGTTTTCTAGAAGTTAGGATATATATTTCATGTAAACATAATATTATTATTGAAATCTTATCAATTACAACTGTCGATTTATGTTTTCCAAGTTTTTGAAAAATTGACAAAAGTACCTAAAATGAAATAGTATTCGAGAAACTTTGTCAACTATCTTTTATTTACATCAACCGTTCTATATATTAGATACTCTGTTCCATGCCGTTCAGGTCTCTGAAAAGTTGACAAAATGTAGTGAATGCCTGTAGGGGGTATATAATAATATAATTTATTTTATTTATCGGAAACTATCAAAACTAATTTTGCAAAATTTTTGAGTAGAAATAATTTTTTCATACCTTAACATGGCCATAGAAAGAAAGTTCAGTAAGAAAGCTAAAACAAACAATTTTTTATGTCGAGAAAAGCTTATACGAACAAAATAATAAATAATAAAAAATAATAAAATTTTGCTTAATATCTGTAATCATTATACGAAAAAGTGGACACTACATTATAATGTCTAATGTATTTTCAATATCTGCACAATTCTATGTCGACATTAATTAGTTAAGTTAAGTAATTAGTTAAGCTTAAAGGAATTCATAACTCAACAAATTGAAAATGTTTTTAGCATTACTCATACTTAATAAAAGATTCAATTTTGAATTTTAAACTCAACTTAAGTTTTAATACTTTTGAGTATAAACTTTTATTTCCCTGCAACAAAGCATTCAATACTTCTTAATATGTTTTTGAAATAATTTATTTAAAATTGCACACATCATTTTTATTTGTGAATAAATACCAGTATTTATAATCATAAAGAACATAATTTATTGCTGATATTAGAATTGTATCTTTAAAATTCGCAACCCATAAGAATTTTTGCGGCAAATCCTTTGATACTCTGTATAAACTGACAAAGCAGCGGTAACATTCATTAGATACAAAATATATCACCACAACGATCTGATCGTATCTGAATTATTGGTTTTAGACAACACTTTTGATTCCAGTCACCTGAAGTCAACACCTGAAAGTAATATTATAAAAGCATCTGCCTGACACTGATGTGTTGATATTAGACCTGCTTCAGCGGCTACCTTTATTTTACAGATTATCTGTTCGCCACAATCACAAACAGCTGTAGAGGATCTCTAAACTTTCTAGCAGACACATTCTAACAAATTTTTAATTCGTACAAATGATCAACAGATCTAATCTAAGCTGATCGCTCCGTATTTAGTAAATTAGTAATTTATGTGGCTATTAATGTATTTATAAATATCGATGTTTCATTTTATGGCTTGGTGAAGTATCAACATGAACCAACATTAGTAGACTTAATATACATATAAATGCTTCTGTTTAAAACTATTTAAAACTCTTGACATAGGTGTATAATTTTTATTTCAATTTTTTTTCAATATTTAATAATATATTCCAAAATTTAATGACATATAATTCTTACTAAAAAGACAATATCTTAAGGTTTAAATTTTTTTATATTTTTCTTGAAGTATTTGCTTTCATAGATAAACGATTGTAACAAATATTTAATTTAGTGCAAACCCTTTTTTATATTACAATCAAATAATGTCAATAACTTATACTTATTGATAAAGTAAATTAAATAGAAAATTAATAGCTAATTAATGTATTTTTTATATGATAAAATTGTATATATACATGATCGTTTTACTTAATTATTATTTGTCACTTTTAAGTACTGTTGTTTATATTTAATGTTACATTGTATGTCACGTATATCATATTATTATATTTTCATTAACTTCAATTAGTGTTGATTGTTATTATTATTAAATTACCCTAATTATTTCACAGTGTTTAAATAGGTGCATTCAAATTTAATTATTAGCTTAGAAATAAGTGACGCCTTATAAAATATTTAATATTAATAATTGTTGATAAACGATATAACATTATTAGGAAGTTGATATTAATAAGATAACATGTATTATTTTAACAATTAAAAACTTATTTTATAGTGGATTGCAACAGTCATCTATATACTACCTTTGTTAAAGTTAAAGTATTATGTTACAGTTATAATTATGTTACTAATACTATATAACACTGTTATACTTATCTTTATATGTTAACTGCTTATGCAGTTTTAAATGAATAGCCACATAGCCTTCTGTAGTTAATAAATAAAGAAGATTCTGTAAACTAACAGAAACAATATTGATATCAATATTTTTTAAAATATTCCTTAATTATCATATATACGATTATTAATACGTAATTTTTACTAACAGTAATAATAATTCTATGTTCGAGAAATAATTAGAAAAATTTGTTAAAAATTAAAAATTATTGAAATATATTTACATTTATATGCTATTTATTTAATTTATTTATTTTTATACTTTTGTTTTATCTACCTAAATATGTATATTAAACATTTTTAGTATATCTTACAATATATCATCTGGTAATATTTCTATTTAATTATCTAGGAATGCGGAGATAATGTCAAACCATTTCGTTCATTCATCTTATTTCCGGGTAGCACACAAGTAGTTCTAACTGTTGGCGAAGTAATACCTAGTTGGCGGTCCAGCAGGACATTTATTAAAGGGCTGCCTTTATTATAGGGGTTAAGGTTTAGTCTGTAGGTGTACTGTGTCGCAAGTTTGGCATATGCAAGAACATCGTACCTGCGTAAATCCGAGAAAAAGCGGTATCGAACAGCATAAATCCAGCATGCTATTACAGCATCATTAGAAGATTCCACCTCTATTCGAAAAAAAAACTATTGGCATTATATCAAAGTTATCATTTTAGTTTACTATTTGAAAATAAAGAAATAACTTCTTAATCCAAATGATTTAAACTTAATATCAAAATTAATAAAATTAATTTTAAGACTTGTCCATTCGAAATGTTACTTACAGCATTGAAAATTATTCTGAATCTAATTACGTTAAATAAAATGTCTTATTTACGCGATACTAATGTCACACTATTACAGTTCTAAATTTTAAGACGTTACATTTAAAACATTTAAATTTCTTATGCTATATATTCGATTATTTTTGCTTTGAGAATAACATATACTTTTCTTTTTTCTTATTTTTAAATCAAGAGAAGACCTCCCAAACTTAACCTATCTCTAAATAATGAAACACCTTGTATAGTGTGTTATGCATACTTATACAAATATATAATAAATGTTTAGACAAATAATATTTGGTGTTAATAATTAACACTATATAAAAAATTAATTTATCGTACAATTGCGTGGTTTTTGTTTAGATGTTTTGCATTTAATAACAAAAAAAGTACCACCTACGCAGATGTACTAAATATAAACTAAATTAAATATATGTAATGCAAATTCATATTTTATCATTTGTATACAGAAATAAAGACAAAAATTATTTGTGCTAATAATTCACATATATAGCAAA
This sequence comes from Teleopsis dalmanni, assembly GCF_002237135.1. Lineage (NCBI taxonomy): Eukaryota > Metazoa > Arthropoda > Insecta > Diptera > Diopsidae > Teleopsis > Teleopsis dalmanni. The sequence continues at coordinate 198,374,975 of NC_051846.1, forward strand.
TAAAAATGCTAATTCATAGTATTTAATATCAAAATTTAATATATCAAAAGTTGATACAGAAGGTTACTAGCTATCTTCGCAAAAGTACCCTAAAGCTGAAGAGACATTAGATTATGACGAGTAAAAGTTGAAGTTCTATTTTGGACCACAAAATTGTTCATTAATTACTGCAATAAAGTCTAATCAAACGGAAGTTATATATGTTTGTTACCAAATAAAAGGTTAATGGTGTAAAATATCAACGTGTTTTTTCATGATTTCATTCAAGACATAGATATTTTATTTTGAAGTGATTTAATACTAATTCAAGCCTAAAATATCAAATTTTGAACACTTTTCATATAAATCTGACATGTACAATGAAAATTTTTAGCTCTTTATATCTGGTTTATTAAAATAATTCAATGCTTTAGAATAACCCTCCGAAAAATAGCCTGATGTAGTAATGTTGCGCGATCTCAGTAGCCCGTTCACATAGATATTTCTAGACATTATGCAGGCATTAAACTTATCTACATAACTAAATTGATAATGTGACGAAATATATTTCAGCATTACATATAACAAAAATGATTATCAA
>NC_051846.1:198375654-198672102 GCF_002237135.1 Teleopsis dalmanni
TAAAATATCGAAAAATATACAGCGCGCGAATTTTAAATGAGAATTTCCGAAAACCTTTCGGTCACAATGTATATGTATCAAAACTATGGTTTTGGTGCAGTTAATGATTTCTAGGTAAAAACTTAAGGAAACTTTTTGAACACTTTGTTATATATATATTTTGACAAACACTATTTAAATACCTATTTCATCAATAGAAGTTCTTCGAAATAATTTTTCTTATTTAATTTCAGAAAATATAAAATAGGAAACTTACAGTGTATTTTCTACTTCACAGTTAAAATATTTTATTGTTAAAGTTCCAAATATTTCAAAACTTCAACTTAATATTATTTTACTAAATGAAAAACATTTAATTCAAATGTTTGTATTCTACTCAACTTTTATGAGATAATATTTAAATATTTCTCATTGAAATAAGTAAATTAGAGCACATTAGAAATGCTTTCCCTTTCACTTAAAGTATCTCTACATCCATGCTCCGATGATCTCATACACTTGATAAGGGAATTGAAAGCCAAAAGGGTATCCTTAAATAAACTGAATATAAATAGATTTTTTCATACTCAGCATATTTTGTTAATGTGTACTAAATTCGTTTAAAGATGTTTCAATTGAACTGATTGAAAAACATGTAAAAAGTTTTATAAAATAGAAAAAAAAAATTTCTTTACTTCTCTCTTAATATAAATTTTGTTGAATAATTTTTCTACTTCTTGGTAGCCTAAAATTTTATTCCCACATAATTAGGGTATAAAATTAATTTCCGAAATGCTTGTGTTTCTGTTGCACCCTTTTTTCTCACAGTTAAAACACCAATAAAATACCACCCATAGGGATTGAATATACGAAGGATACATTAATTACGTTTCCCTTCCAGAATTACCGCCCACTCGTGCAAAAGCGACAATTATTTCTACAAGTATTTAAGGCATTTTTACGCTACATTTTCCATAAGATACATTTTTAGTAGAAATTTTTCTTTTAATTTTTCTATTTTTTTTTTTTTTTGTTTGATTTTTCTTGTATTTTGGAGTGCAAAATATGTCAAGTGTAATCCCCAAGTTAATCTGGGGCAAAGTTCATTTGCATTTATGTTGTATGATTAGTAAAAGAAGGAGGATATACTTGGTTATATATGCTGGGAATTTGCTTTTATTTCAAATATCCTTACAAACATATTCTCACTGGTCATAAATCTAGTCTTTAAAAGGTCTCAAATTAACCTTAACATTTAAAGTTGCTAAATAATATTTGCGTAAATTTTAGTAAATTTGTAAGTCAATTATATTATACAATTAAACAATTTATATTAATTAATCTTATATATAATTTAAAGTAAAAATAAAATCTGGTGTGAATTCAATTAATCACGTTTTTTTTTCAGTAGCGGATATATAATATGTATTTTTGAAAAGTAAATTTAATACAAATGTAATACATAATATCGAAAATCAGCCAATCAATAGGAAATGTCAATGATTAATTTTGTTAACTCGTCACAACTTCAATAGGCCTTACTTAGATAGTTATTCAACAAATTATTTATTAATCGTCATCTATGAAATTCTCGGTCTAAAGATTTACTGAAAATACACTGAAAGAAATTTTATTTGCTTATTTTTCCGCATGGATACTGTTTATAAGCAATCAAGTCTCTCAACTGATGGAGATAATAAAATGAAATTTGTGAAGGGAGATTATGTATAAATTCAGACTCAAAGTGGTGGTAGATATTTTACGAGCGGATTTTAAAATGGCTTATCATTTTAGACGTGGTTAATTAAACATCCTGAATTTTTCAAGACAGCTACTTCGAGCTTAGAAATCACTCTGTAATTTTATTGAAACACGACGTGTTTTGACTTTCTATATTTGTGATATCAGCCAAATACTTCAGGAAGGAAGACCTAAGGCTCTAGGAACACCGTAGTTAATTCGGGAAGCTATTTCAGAATAAAAAAAAACCCTATCTAAACACGAAGTCTTTCTAACTCGCATATTTTCATATTAGACAGGCACGGGAAAAAGACAGATTCTAGTTTTTAAAATGGATAAAGTCCATTCTGGTGAGATCAGTGATGTTTCTATTTTCTCCATTGAACTATAGTAGCCGTTAAAAGGAGCTTATAATCGCCTGGTTATACGAATGCGACCTATTTGTATCAATCACTATACACCATACAATCACCATACTTACCATTGGACAGTAAGGGGAGAGCAAAACCACACAGTTCTGACCTTTCTGACCATGTACGTGCGTGTGTGGTTTGATAGGTGTACTGTTTATCCTTCATGTTTGGGTTAGTATTTTAAAATAGTCGATGTATATGCAATTTATATAGCTTTAACTGGTTCTTCACATCTTATAGCCAATTAGTCGATTTTATAGTTATTAGGAATCATAATTAGAGTCAAGGTTGAGTTCAAGCAAACTTAACATATAGAAGAAATCGTACTACAATATCACATGACTTAATAGTTATTTTTGTAATTTTTGCTAATTATGTTAGTATATAACAAAAGCCTTTATTTTTAAGAATGTCACTGAGTACAATTTTTAGTTTAATAACTCAGTGCAATGTGTCTATATCTTCCAGTAAATAAACAAAATAATTTGATTATTTAGTCTAATATATAAAAATCCGTGAAGTAAAAAATTCACTGTAAGAAAAATAAAATAATAGAAATGAATTGGATTAAGACATGTGGATTGAAAATGTTTTATTTAACAAAAAGAATATATGTATTTTAAAAATTACAAATTTATATATAATTAAAATTAAATAAAAATTAATTTTATTGAACACTTAATCAAATGGAAGCATAATTATTTGATTTTCTAACACTCGCGGAATTTCATACTTTGTTCTAATATTTAAATAATTTTTACTAATACTTAGATTGATATAAAAAATTAGTTTTGGCTTTTTAGGAATAAAAGTTTACAAATTTTGAGATCCTCTCAAAAGTCTATTATATATTGCCCTTTTAATCTGGTTGACAATTACCAGGGCCTCCAAACATTCAGCCTTTGTTGAAGATGTGCTAAATGACGTTGACGTTTACGTTCGAAGATTTGTTGACGAATTTTGATTAATATATCACGTTTTCCAGGATTTTGTTCATCATTATGGTTAGGAGTTTGGTTTGCACTATCACTGGATTGACTTGTGTTACAAGGTGTATTTGTAACAGCTTGAAAATGATGATCTAAGTTGTCTGACAGAATGTGTGACTTCGTTGTTGTTGGAATTTTTGCAGCATGAACTGGTATTGTGTAGTCCTCACCTTTTATGTCCATATCCATGCATGGCAATCTTTTCTCTTGACGAATAATTGTTGTCTCCAAATCTTCACTGTCCGATATTTCTTCATATTCAAATGAATTATTATGATATTCCAAGTGTTGTTTTAATTTTCGCGGGCTTTGTTGTTGTTTATAAATATTTTTCTAAAATATTGAGAGAAATTAATTAATTTTGTTTATGTTATGTTATTTTATATTTTTTCAATTGCATTTAATTAGAAAATGATAGAAAAATTTTAAATTTTTTACAAAAAATTATTCAAGTTACATTTCTTTTCGATTTTTCTGCTAAAAATTTACACAATTGTAGTATGTGTTCCGTTGTGAAATGTTTATCCTCAGAGTTTGTTGGCTCTTTGCCAATGAGTCTTTCATGCGATGTACTTGATAAATCCATTTTTAAATTTTTATGTTTCAATAATTTATGCATTAAACCCATTTACTTTCAGTTTTTTGTTTTAATAATCCAAAGATGCAGGAGTTGAAGTTTTTAAGTTCTTAACTCTTCCGATTCTGTGTGCAGACTGTGAAAAATTTTACTCACGCAGCAAATCTTATATATTGAAAATGCGAGGAAAAATAATTTTCCCGCTCAAAATAAGATTTTCACTTTTAAAAACGTACTCATAATTTTCAAATATATCTCAACAACGTAGTATGTTCTTTTTTTGGAAGAAATTCTTCTGATATATTTATTTTCAGTAGCAGCATTGAAACAATGCAATGAACATATGTTTTCCTTAAGTGCTAAAAATAAAAGATACACAAACGGTGCTGGATTCAGAAAGTAAAAGTAATTAAAGGAAAACCTTATGTGTATATTAATATATAGTTTTCTTTTGTTAATGTTACCTGAAAATAGAGTATTATCCTTTGAGGTCAAATTCATATGATGAATGTAAGAATATTAAAAAAAAAGAGGAGATTGCAAAACACTTGCTGAAATATCCTTCATTGTATATAGCACTAAATAGACCAAATACTATTATATGTTGATAGAATAGCATTGCGAGGGTTCATAAAGATATCACTATAGTTCTTAAAGCCGTATTGCTATATCGCTGTCAAGATGATAATATAATTAGGAGCTGAAATTATAATACACTTAGTCTAATGCATTTGCGACCTACAAACTTGTAGCGATTGTACAAAAAATGGAAAAACCTTACCATAATACCGTGTATCGGATATATTGATTTCTTGGCTTATTAAAGTAGAATGATGTTCTTTATACTTTTATATACTTTTTAACTATTTTATATAATTATTTTTATACTTTAGCTTTTACTGTTATTGTAATCTTAGCCAATTCCACTAAGAAGTTTTTTTTTCAAATGATAGTTGATATTTTTGACAGCTTCGAAGATATTGCCATCAGTAAACTGCTAGCTGATCGAGCGAAGCGCACTTCTGCCATTAGTATTTGTTTTTTCCTCTCTAAGTATTTAGTACTTGTACCTGATATAATATTCTTTTATGCTTTAATATTGGTTTTTATTATGTTGACATAACTCTTCTTAAATTTTCTTCTATTCTGATTTGTTATTCCGAACATCAAGTCTATTTGTTTTTAGGAACAAATAAAATTTTGTCTTTTCTGAATTTAGTTGTAATATAACACAATTTTGGAATAGTTTTTTATATCGTAGGTGGTGTGATTTTAATTCCTCTACTGTTTTCTATTTTAGGCATGCACCATGCACAAGATTTACTGCATCTCACTGTAATATTTTCATATTTGTATGGATATATCTTTATAAATATATACTTAGTGATACTGTTAAACAGTGTCACATATGTTTTAACTGTATTCTGTTTGGGCTAAAAATAAATGCTGTGAAGACACTTTGCGTTCTCTCCCGTTCATAATATGTTGATGTTCTAATAATGATTTTACTACACATTTAGTATCGAGAAAGAACTACATGCATTGGTGCATTCTTGTACTTTGTACATTTGTACATGGTGCTGCACTTGAACCCATGAGCCATTTCTTAAATATTTTAAAGCATAAAATGCTCAAAATTTTATTTAATATAGTCGTCGTAGAATGTGGCGTTCCTATTTATAGTTTCATGGGAATATTGAACATGTGGTTTTTTTTCTTTCTGTGTATGTCGGGCTGTCTCTTCTACTGTATATTATAGGGTTTTATTTCCTTTTTTATTACACAAAATAATTGATTTTCTTTTCGGTCTCTTTTTTTTATGGTGCGATATATATAATTTTTTTATTATTCAAAATTACTTCAGTTATAATTTTTGTCAGTCTTCGGTCCTTCCTGCACCGCGAAACAAAATTGAATCTGTTGTTGCATTTTGACATTTTAAGATAAGCACACTTGTGCTTTGTGAAAGGGCGTTTTAGGGTTGTCAATTAGCTGAAACATTTTATCCTTTTCGCTCAGTGCAATTTAAGTGGCTGCGGAGTTCATGGAAATTCTTTTCCCACCAGCTATTTTTGACGAGTTTATCTCATACTTTTCAATATTCATAGATGATTAAAAATAGTTTGGAGATATATGTATATTGTATACATATATTGACTGTAAGATAGGTTTGTGTTGGATAAGAAGAAACGAATTTTAAAAATATAAACAAAATTAAATAAAAAGGGTAACGAATGATTTTCATTTTAGATAAAATCTAGATACATTGTATAAGGGGGTTAATTGAAGCAAATTTTAAGTGTTCCAAATCCTGTCTTTATTTGAAGCGTGTGTGAAAATTGATTGATTTATTATTATTATATCATTAATTAAAGAAAAACATATTTGTGATATTTTAGTTTTTTCAAGAAGTAAATTATTTATTTATTTTGAATTTTTATTTATTTATATATTTCCTTATATATATAATAAGTATTTGTATATAATAAACACAATTTAGTGGTATACACATTTATATTTTAACAATATTCGTAGATTTTTTATGAGAAGAAAGTTATTTATATTTATTAATGTATATTACAATAAATGTCAAACAGAAATAAGAAGGATCATAAACTTTCAATGGATATGAGATTACAAACTCAATTTTACCTTTCCGTACTATTAACTAATCTAAAATTTACAGCACAGTTGCTAACTTCGCTGTTATTTCAGTCTAAATGAATTCGTGAACTTTGCATAAATCAATTAGATTTTTTTTTATAATTTAACTTTGATAAGTAGAATAAACTTTTTCTTTTGAAGGTTGAAGGTTCTAGTATGGAGAGATTCTAATACTTTTTATTACTCGTAACTTTGCTCGAGTTTTTTTAGGGTGCACAAGTCGTTAAAGTTTCTAAGTAACCAACTTGACACTGTGTTTTAGACACTTTTACGCTTTAGAATTTTTGTAAATATTTTAACAATTTTATTGGATTTTTAATCTTACAAATCTTTTTGACTTTTACTAATATATCTGCTATATTCTTTGTTACAATCACATCATTACAAAAAATTTTCTAACTTTTCATTGTTAACCAAATTACGCTTTTTGTTTGAATACAAGGCAGACCCAATTATTAATTAAAAATATTCTTTTTATTATTTTATTTATGTATATATATATATATATAATTTTTTTCTCATATTTTCATATTTTAAATGGTTTTTGTATAAAGTATCTGTAGTTGAGAGTTCTAAATTACTAACGCTATTGTATCTAATTATTATTGTATGTGTTAGGTACTTTCATATCTCTGCTTATTTATTTTTTACTGAAATTTAAATGTCTATTTATGTATATAAAAATTAATAAAAATAATATCTGATTTCTACATATTTTTCTTTGGCTCTATATTTCAACTTTTGTTATATTGTATTTATACGAACTGTATTCTCTTAATTTCTTTTATGTAAATATATATTTTGTTGTTTATTAATATCTAAAATAAAATACTTGAAAAATACAACAACAGGCAGTTTAAGTAAAGATTGATAAATTTTCTCAATAATTGGACTATAAATTTAATTCATTATTTCTTAGTATATATATTATTTTTTCATACAAATGCATTTTACTTCGGATATTAATGAATTATTAAATTATTTTAATTTATACTGAACACATTTGTGTATCTGCAATTATTTACAATGTTAGCAGCTGAGATTTTTATAGAATAATTAAATAAATACAAATAGAAAATAAAATAACTATCGTTTCAAAGACAAATCTGGAGAAAATAGTAATTTATAAACAATCACGAAAGATTGATTGCATCGAAAGGACAATATTGTGACGGCAAACACACGAGTCAAACTACAATCATTACCAGACTCATCTATATCATATTAAGAATACAACAAAGCAAGAAGACAACACACTGTAAGGTTGTATCATAATTTCAATGGGTTCTAGATTGACCTTTAAGCAAAGCACTATGACAAAAGCTGATCTTTTGTGCCAGCAACCAAATCGAATTAAATAAAATTTACTCAGGTCGTCGAATGATAACAAGAATGTGCTTCTAAACTCAAAAGAGTAGAATCTTAGAACTGATAATATCACATCAAAATTTTACAGGGTTTCCAGTTTTCATTAAAGCAGCACACTTCCACAGTGGTTAATCCCTTATGCTAACAATTAACTGCACCTAAACAGAAAACTGTCAGCACGTCTAGTGAAAGTTAGAATATTTCTCTGCCTTCAAAACAGAGCAAATCAACTAATAACATAACATAAGAATTTCACACAGTTCTGGTTTGTTATTTGAGGAAAACACTGTCATAAAGTTCAAATTATTATGCTAATAATGGACTTCTACCAAATAGAAGTGAAAATGAGTTTCTGGTAAAAGTGAGTATATCCTTTTACACTCAAAAAGGAACGAACGAACTCTTTTTATAATTCTTAACTGTATAGTTCAGAATTTTACAGGATATTGGACTGTCATTACAATGGAACAATGTGACAATTTTTTATGGTTTATGCAAAAAACCTCAACCGAACTGATGATTTTCAACCTTCTAGTGAAAGCTAGAATATTTTTCTCAAAACGGATCAAAGGAACTGTTTGGATTGTTATTAAAATTATTTGCAGTATTACAAATTATCTACTTCATAAGGACTAAGTGAGTGACTTTCGTTGTAAACGGAATGAGTAGCTGTTGGTATCTATGTTCTACTCATGACAACACATGGATATTACGGAAATACGGCATAGAGAAAAACTAAAATGGAAGATATTTCAATAAATGAATGAAATACTCAGTGTTCCTGAAATGTTCAGTGCTCCTAATCCTTTGTTTCAAGCTCTGCTTATTTTATGGAAAATATGTGTTAGTAAGGCTGACACTGATATTTGACTAGCAATTTGATAAGTACATTCAGATTGCAGTGAAATATTTTTTCTTCCAGTCAAGTATGTTTTCCAAATAATTTTACTAGATACATCATACTATGTTATAATCACTATGCCATCTGAAGTTTTAAGACCAATAAAAACTTTTGAGTTTTCACATAAACAAGATTTGCTTTGTTTGGGTATAAGAAAGGAAAAGATCAACTTAAAATTATATGGGGAAAGAAATCATAAGTGTAGCACAAAATAAATGAATAAATTAGTTTATTTCTTATTCATAATATATAAGTGAAAGTTACATTATTTAAAACGATTTCAATATGAATATAAAATGATTTAATGAAGCAACCACAAAATAAACATTCTCATAAATTTACGATTTTTTGTGGGTTGTATATAAAATAATTATTTATATAATTAACTAAATAAATTAAATTAATTAAGAAAGTAACTATTTTAAATTAATTCAGTTGCAAAATTCGTTTCACGAAATTTTGGCATTAATGTAATATAATATATAATAATATATAATATTAGCAATGCATTTTATTCCACACAACTGATTTATATATAAATACATATATTATATTTAAATTATATGGTTTCTTATTTCATTTTTAATATTTAGGCAATTTTTGGCTGCATTTTAACTATTCATATTATTCTTGATTTAAAAATGTTTCTTTGAATATTTTTAATTACATATATCTAAGGCATATAAGCAATTTTGACATTTATGTACTTAAATCAGCTATGGCATATATATGATATATATGTATATATTTTATGTATAAATATTGCAATACAATTTGAAATAATAATCCACTTGTTAAGTCATTCCTTTAAAACTAACAAATATTTCAATGTTTTCCATTGGAAATGAGCAATTGAATTCATTTCATGACATCTCCAAGCTTAAATATATAAAATAAAGTAATCTATATATTCCCAAAATACGTATATATGTTTACATTTCAGTTTGTATATATTTTTGTAAAACATTATTAAATTAACTTATATCTTTTATAACAATGAACACAGAATTGCGACATCAATTGATGACCATTCAGTAATTTTACTATATATGTTATATATATTTTCCATATATATAATACATTATTTTTATTCTCATGGTTTGTTAAAATAATTACAATTAAAATTAACTTACGGAATATTGTTCTTAAATAATAACATTTACTTAGTATGTTTTTAATATAATTACTTATGTATATTAATTTATATAATTACAAGTTAAATATCATATACATGATTAGTACATACTCGTATATAGATGTGTGTGTATATATATAGTGTCATAATAGGAGTTTAACACGCAGTCAAATAATTATCAATGCATCATATGCTGCTCGAGCGGCCCATTCCGGTGCACACACCAGATGTGGTCGTTATATGATGATTACGCAACGCAATTTTATCAAAATTCATTAGTGGCGTCGCTTTTGTGGAAACCTATTGACATTTGAATTTTAATTAATTTTCCAATTGGGATTCGTTCAACAAAAACTGTTTGTACTTATAATGAGACGCAACATTCATTTTCCGCTTACCTCATCCACTTGGTGACATAATTTTGTTTTAATCCAAGGCCATTTAATTGTACGCATTAGGGTATTGCGAAAGTCCTCACTGAATAGGCAATATATGTAGAAGGTGATAGAGTAGTTTGTTAGTTCCATGAGATTGGCTAGTGCCCGAAACACCTGTAGAACTCATTAAATTATTGTGGAGAAAAATTAATTTGATTATAAATAATTTTTGGTTAGGTCAGTTTTTATTTTCATTGAATGCAATTTCAGACTATAGTACGTTTCCCTTAAGTCATGTAATAAAAATAGATCTTCGGAACTCATCAAAAGAGATCGCGTAAACACTGTAAGGCTTACTGCAGTTCTCTCTTATCATTGCTGTGTAGAAACCCACGCGCATTTCCCATAACTCTTACTGCAGAAGTTGGTGAAATCCGCAGGAAAAAGAAACCCTAATACATTTTCTCTATGAATGCCCAGAAAATATAGATTCGAAGATAGGAAGATACTTTTTTGATAGTTTATCAAACTGTTCATCGGTAAAGACGAAAGACCTATTAAATTATTTAAATTCGGCGGAATGGATTTAATCTCCACTCTTCTATACTAGGGTTCTTGCGGGGAATGTAGCAGCAAAACTAGAAAGTTATCTAACATAAGCTAACCAACCAACCACGGTACGTTTCCATGAAGATATGGTTTCCATGAAGGAATTAAGAGTGAGAGAAAAAACATTATTTGGTCATGGAAGCCGGGCTATCTTTGCGTTGGCACTTAGGCAAAGCAATGTTGTTCAGTAATAAATGACAGAATCTGCGCCTTTTAGGAGCAAAATACTACAATTTTTATACGTTTTGAAAAAAAAATGTTAGTAAGCAACACAACCTATTTTATAAATTGCTAATAACATAATTATTACACTTTTTGATTTATTTTATAAGTACTGTTAAAAATTATTATAAGAAAATATAATAATAAATTAACATTTTTACAGCCTCTATGACTTTTTTCTTGCTGATTATTTTTGGTGGCAAATTGATAGTGAGCATATCTACATTTTTTTAAATTGAGGCACCACCAAGTAGTACCAAAACATTGTAAGAATATGCAATTGGCAATACTGATGTGACACTCTACATAATATGCATTTTCGTCATAGCTCGACCGTGACACTTAACATAACATGTCCCCTAGTGCCAAGTTTAAGAGAGTATTATAGACACATCAAATTTGAAATTGTCCTTGTTGTCAATTTTAATTACAAAATTGAGATTAAAGGAAAGAAAACAATTTTGATTTAAATTTGGTCACGTTGACGTGGTTTTATGTGCCTTGTCATGTTGGTCAAAACAGTGTTGCTCAATAATATGTGTCAAAATATGTGCCTATTAGAAGAGTAGTGAATTAGGAGTGGAGGTACATATTCTTTTATGGATATTTAAGCATATCCAAAGAAAAATAAATATTCTTTATATCTAGGCACTAAAGAACGTGTTAAAATTATATGAACAGTATGAAATTGACAATCAGTGTTCTACTCTGCTGAAATCTAATAAACCCGTACATAGTCTTTATTTTAATTTTTATTATAAAAATACACCAAAATCGTTCTATATCGTCTGAGTAATCAATATGTGTATTACTTAAAAGTAGAAATTCAAAGTTGTGTCCTGGCAAACTTAAAATATTTCCAAAAATTTCAAGCTGTGACAGCATAAAATCCATCTACATGGCATACAGTATGTTGAATACTAACTACATACATATATGCAAATGCAATTTCCGTTTAATAGAAAATACAAAAATGACTATAAAGCCCACAACTTTTGGCCCATATAACTACTCACCTGAAATGAAAAACTTGGTAAAACTTCAGATGCAATTGTCATGTGCAAAATGGCCATTGGCGAAACACATAACAGAAATAAAATAGATGTACTTCCTGTGAAATACAAATGAGAATAAAAGACAGCATAAATACAAAATAAAATAAAATATTTTAAATTGCTGCTTGACTGTAGCATTTGTGTGCATTATTAAGCTATGTGTAAATGTTACCTAAAAGTAAAAATAGTCTTCGTTCTTCTGCGAATTTACGTGGATCATCATCCTTAATGTAGGTGGAACGCGTTAGTATCATTTTACGTCGCTTTTCGCAAGTTTGACGATACACCATCATAATACGCAAATTGAGGCCCGCAATCAGAACGGTGGGAATCAATTTAAATATCACCTCCAGCATAACTTTGTAAACCTAAATTTGAGGAAATTGGAAATTTATAAAGCGAACAGGCAAATTACAAGTTCAACTGTAATTATTATTATCATTGCGAATAGCAGAAGAAATTCGATTTGTGTATGTGTGTTTGTATATATATGACTGTTTGTGTGTATGTATGCATGTTAATGTAATCTATATACTTAAACTTACTGAATAGAAAATAGTTCGAAGGAATGCATTATTATCCCGACGAAAATATACTAAATTGCCATCTGCCTGCAGCTCACATTTGATGAGTTCACCGCGAAACACGCTTGGCATATAAATGATAAAGGTGACCAGCGTTGTTAAAAATACAATCAGACTACGATAGGAGATAGATAATACATTAAAAAGTTTTCTGAAAAGCTATGAAAGCTTTTACTAACCCTGGTGGTCCCATCACAGGACGTGTAAAACTTGGATGACACACGGACACATAACGCTCAATTGTAAGCACCAAAAGCATCATAACACCAACACCTGTCAAAATGTCGAAACAAAACTTTATTGCGTTAACTCTTCATACGAAGCTTTTAGTGAAAAGCTTACCTAAACAGCCATTGCCTAAAAATAATTCTAAGTGTGCTGTGTAGAAAGCTGGACCAAACTCTTCCCATTGTCCTCTGTCCTTGTGCACAAGCATTCGTATACCAAAAGGAATAGCAAAAACTATTGCAAGTAACGCTGCTGTAGAATATGCTGAAAATATGTGAAGAAAATTGGAATATTATTATTTAAAAAATATATAATAAGATATAGCTTTATCTAAAATATGAAGTTTATATGCGGTAACTTTTACTTAACGAAAATGAAAATCTATAAGTACAAACTTCTTTGCTTCAAAATGAAGGAAAGTATTATAGCTTTTATACCAGACTCACTCTGTAAGATATATGTTGTGCGGCTTTAAAAGAGCTTTTATAAGTTTTCAAGGTTTTTTATAGTAGCTAATTTGAAGTGGAATATAGCTTTTGATTATGCATTTTATACCAATCGAATAAAAGCTGTATGGAAAAGGATTTGCTGAAAAATACATAATCTAGTACGTTTAGAAGTTTAAAGAGTTAGGCTTTTTTGTGCCGGAAGTTAAACTATATAAAAGCTTTCGTTGTCAACTATTAAAGCTTTATGGTTCATGATTTTAACTTGACTTTGCAGAGTAAATATTTTAACATTCACTTTACCTTGTGAGTGAATTGCAGTGTTTTAAAAGTGTAATAGTTTATAAGGAAAATATTACGAACGATAGATTTATTTATTATTATACTGCATTGCAATATATACAATATATTATTTTATATAATAATATAATATATTATTATATACTATATATACATTGTATATATAATAACAACATATCATTTTATTATAAACAGAAACTAGAGTAAAACTATATATATACAAATAATAATTAGGATCACTTTTGGATAACATAGCAACGCTAACAATTTAGATGGGTTAGATAAACACTAATTTATACCACACAGCTTTAATCAAACTTAAGACTCTTTTAAGAATAACAAGATGTAGTAAAATGTCGATATATTGATATTTAATACTGCCGTTTTAAAATCAGTGCGATTTAATAGCTCCAGATAAACAAATTTTGAAATAAATTGTTAGACATTAATTCCTTAGTCCCTTGTTTATTAACGTGGGTAACTATATTTCATACGGTATTGGTAGTAAATAGATTATATAAAACAAATTAACAAAAACTAAGCAAACCGTTAATATCCTCAATAAAATATGGCTATATCCAAGAATATTTTTTTGCAAAAAATTTTAAATAATAACAACAATACTACAGTTCTTTATAGCAATGGAAGCTGGAGTAGGTATAACCGATAGGCCCAAATTCTATTAACTGCTGCCTTAATCTTATCTTACAAGTAAATTTTTTTTTTCACATTCTGCTTAGCGCTAAAGAAGACATCACTAATAAACTCTTCATCATTACATTCTAAGCAACAGTAGATTGGGATGCTCACTCATAAAATTAAAAAGAAACACTGCAGTAAAGCTGCGATCTTATACATAGTAATGGAATTGAGTTATATATATAACTTTTATATAAATTTCATATATATATTTATTTATTTTCATTTTCACTTAACAAAAACGCATGGATTCGGTTATCACAGGTAATAACATTTTCTGAAACAATGTCCTTGATACAGAATGTGTATAAATTATTCCATTAACAAACAAAACAAAAACCATTCTCAAATTAATTAGAAACGTAAAACATTTGGTTTCGCCTTTTTATCTATTTTTCCATGTTTTATTTACCTTTCCAGCAATTCGTTAGCGGTTGCCACATTTGAAAGATACAACTTTCAGCTACAACATACAACAACTTGTTGAGACAATATGTTGAATATAAAAAAATATGTTTGCTAAAATACTTTTGCTACTAATATTTCATTAGAATGTAACTGATATTAAATTTAAAGATTTCTGTAATTAACTTACGTATCACTGTTAACTCAAAAACTTATAATATTTTTATATAAGAAAATATTCCACACAGTGATAATCATCCGAGTAAAGACAAAATTGTTTGCATTTTCGGAATTACAAGCATTTGATATATCTGCTCACACAATTCAGTGAAATTTAATCATAGATATGCATAATTTATTGCCAAACAATAAAAATAAATTTGCTTACACCTACGTACTTAATTGGAGCATTACATCATAGTTGCGGGAAGCGCGTATGTATACACATACTTATTCGTCTCATTCCTTCTAAGCTCAGCTCCATTCAAGAGCATACAAGCATACATGGCAAAAAGGTTCAAGGAATCTTGTAACGAAATTCGCTTTAATTGAAAAACTTTGGGCCTTTTGTGCTGCTATCATTAATTATACATAGTTCAACTATTAGAATGCGTTCCACTGCGACACTCTCTACTTGCGTAGTTTTGCAAATAAGTCTTTCGATTCTACGATTTTTTAGTTTACTCCTTGCGTTAGGCAACATTTTGCACTTGATTGATGTTGCTACCACAATCTGAGGCAATTAAATGGGATGTACGAAAAAGGCACCAGCACATCGCGCTTAAGTGTCAGCACAAATCTTCTCATCTACACATAGTACGAGATATAAACTTCCAATTTTTTGTAGAATTTTTTTTTTCTTGTACCGAATATTTTGGTTTGATATGGTTTGGTTACAGAACATTTTCCTCGTGCAGGTGTGCAAAATGCGGGCGTAAAAATAGACAAAAATTGAATGAATTTGAATGTGGCACAATGTCGTAGAAAGCACAAAACCGAACGGGAACACCACACAAAATTCATGCATAAAATTTCCATCTGACAACAAATTTAAATTAAATTTCAAATTAAGATTATTACACACATAGCCACCTAAAACGTTCGCTATTTCTCCATAGTAAGTTTTGCACAGTGCTTCGATGTGTCATGATGTCAACTCCCACCTATGACTATTCTTAGTTGCAGAAGAAAAGTGCATTGAGTGCATGTGTATTAAGGGAAAACGAAAGGATACAGTTTTATCTCGTAATACTCAAAACAAAAAAAGGCGAAATATAAAATATATGTGGAAAATCGTAGATCCTTGAAGTTTATATTATTTCTTGCGGAACAATGTAAGCTGTTTGTATTTTTAATACAAGCCAGAGTTCTATTCATATTATTAATAAAAATTATTAATAATATTATTAAAATTTATTATTATTAAAATTTCGCCTTTAGTAATATCAGTGTTATGCAGTAATGTCACAATAGACTAGTGAATTGTACATCAATTGATCAACCAGATTGTCTGCTATCATTACCTAAGCTCACTTTATCTCTTTATTTATATTAACAAGAAAGGGATTATACGGATGTCGCTTATACTAGAATTGTTTGTGAAATTCCTCTTCCATTTAGTTTTATTCTTTTTTTATTAAACGTTATAAGCTGATTATATTGAACTATACATATGACCCAGCGCTATACTTAATGATGATTTTGGTAGCACCCTCTGTTATACAAAATATTGAAAATATACATATGACAGAACAAAATTATACTAAAATAATAACATTATTTACTATGAATAACAAACTAAAATAACTACTAGAGAGAAGGTAGTTTTATAAACGTTTAATAAAGAATTCATAAGGAAATATGTCATATAATGTTAGAATAAAACCCCAAAGACAGTCAGCGATCCGACAGAACGAAATTGAAATTCGCAGAATTATCAATGAGCTACAATACAATATAACAAAAATACAGAATAATGGAAATTTTATGAAAATATTGCAAATGGAGTACGGCATAATACATATATATTTCCTGAAGAAACTCTGCCTTTGGGTAAAAATCCCGCAAGCCTGAATTACGGATCATACCTAAATCAGCTTTGGAAAAATGTATAAAATGTTGAGGCAAGTGGTAATATAGCTACATTCAATTTGAGAATGAATTAATTTCAGTTGATTGATGATTTTTGATTTAATAACTTTGGTTTTTTTGCACTAAACGTATACTTGAGCTCTGTAGAATATATGCTCGTTTAGATCTCTTGTTTAATCAATCTTCTCACATCTATTTGTGCATGCACGGCGCTGATTAATTATTGAAGGAGGCGATTTATTTTGAGGATCTTGTCCTACTACACGATCACTCTCTAAAGAGCATAAGAGCATATTAGAATTTGTTACAGTCCTAGGAGGTTTTTAAACCATTTGTATTCTTATACGGTAACACAATGGGCTGATAGGCTTAAGCTGCATTTTGTGCTTGAATTAGTGCCCGAGTCCCACCCTTTTCACTGACTAATTTGTGTATTCCTCATAAGCTTCGTGATTATTCGATGACTGATCTACGATCTGCGTACCGCCTCGTGCGGCTAGAGACTTTTCTGAGATTAGGTAGTTTTAAGTAGGGTGAATTTAGTGATGTACTAAATTTCGTATGTAGTGTGACATTTTCAGTATGTAATTCATTTCTTTAATAAATGATACTAAGCATCATTACTTCATTTTTCCGACTATGAAGAAGAATTATTTTCGGCTGCGTATGCATAATTCCTCATAGAAGGATATTCATAGAAACATTTCATCTGCATAGTTAATTTTATTTTATTAACAAAAGAGCTTGAAATTTTAAAAAGTGCTGTATGCAAAAATACAGAATTCGTCCTTGCAACCGCTAATGCTGCAAATGCAGCTGAAGTAAACTAAAGTGAACAGAGCATTGAGGAAAGCTGAATAATGCAAATATTCGCATTAAGTTTTGCAACAAAGTGAAAATTCATTGCCAACAAAATAAAGTGGCGCTTAATTAACGCCCACTTACATTGCAAATATTTTAATAAAAATTACAACGAAAGAGAGGGAGTGAATTTTATTGAAAAAATTGTACCGAAAAAGGATTTTTTGCGCTTAAAAATAAGTAAAAGTTGCTGAAGGACATGAAATAGCGTTAAGTGCAAACAAAAAAATTTGCACAATTGATCAGCGTTGAAATCCGTGAGGACGAAATGGTCAGCTAGCTTTGTATGCACGAATAAATGCACAAAGGATATATTACAGCCAAAAAAACAACGAGTGAAAGGAGTAAAATGGCACTACATGTAAGAGTAAACATTCGCAGTTACACACACAAACAGTGACACAAAATAGTAAAGGCGTGAATTTAAAGATGAAACTGAATTTAGAATAGAAAATATTTTAAATGAATTTCCAGAGGCAGTCCTCCCAGCTCAGTCGAGCTCAGCACGGTGGCTTGCGTGGAGAATAATTTATTGTGACAATTTATTACCTTTAAGTTGGTGCTCATTTTTTATATTTTCACACGTATTTTTTACTTTTTCAAATCGATTTCAAATGCTATCAAGATACGTGCTATTTGTAAATAATACGCAGCACAGCTGAGTTCGAGCAAATAAAAAAGAAATTTGCTACTCTAGGATAATTTATTAGCAATTCAGGGTGTCCTTTGCGCAGAAGGAAGCGTCATCTTGTGGGTAAATATCATTGACGTTTTTAATGATGATGATCAGAAGATGAAATATATCACACAAAATAATTAATGTTCTTCTAATTTTATCAACTTACTCAACTTAATGATATTTTATAGCTTTTTATATCAATAAATTCGATTTTATTTACTGGAATTTTTTATGAAAAGATAGGGTTTACTCTTTTTATAAAGATATTTTAATCTATGAAATCTATTTGAATCTATATTAAGTTTATGTGTGCAAAAATTTCGAACATAAAAAGGAAGAAAATCTCTTGATAGTGTTGAATCATTATTTAAAAACTACATTAAAGCCTAAAGTGATTCTTCGATATTCTTGGAATCTCTCTCTATATTCAAAAAACTTTTAAGGTAATTAAAAAACTTTTTATACAACTAAATGAAATCTAATGGATGTAATATGAAAGAGGATATATTGTTAATTTTTGTATATATACCACTGTTAAACTGTAAAACTTTTCAGTAACTATGCAATTACCATAGTTTATTGTTACATAGATATATTTAAAGAAGGTAAAGTGCCGTACTTTGTCCGACCAATAATACTGCTTGTTTCGGCTCTGCAGGATAACTTTCTGTGATAGTATTTAAAATCGATTTCAAAATGTTAAGAATACAATATATGTGTGACATATATAGAATTTAAATACTAAATATAAAACAATTGAATTGCAGGAAAATATTGTAATAGCGGTTACATAAAGAACTGAATACAAGAACACATAACATGTTCAGGGAAGGTTTTGAACTAATAATACTTTTGAAGTAATACTTTGAAGTTTTTCTGCATTTTACGAAGATAACTTGAGATGCAGCTCTAAGAAACAATATTGAAAATATGAAAACGATCTGGACATTAGTCAGATGAATCAAAAGTTCAAAGAGTAGAGTGAAAAAATTATAATATTTAACCACCTAATAAAGTGAGCAACAATCATAGCCACTCGAACTATGATGCTATATGTAATAAGTTCGGGGAGGTTTATAAACTAGTAAGACTTTAGTGATAATACTTTAAAGTTCTTCTGCATTTTACGAAGATAAGTCCAAATATAGCTCTTGGAAACAATACTGAAAATATGAAAATGATCTTAACATCAGACAGATAAATCAAAAATCCAAAAAGTAGAATGAAAAATTGATAATATTTAATAAAGTTAGCAAACATCATAACGTCCCGAACTGTGATGCTGTGATGATTTTGACCTTATAACGTTAATTCATACTTTATTTTTATTGACAAAATAATAAAAAGGTGCCATTATCTTTTCTTAATTCTATTTTTCCAAACTTTTAGCAAAACAATAAATCATTTTATTTTGAAGAATACTTTCATGTTTACGAAAAATTTCGTAAAACTTTAGAAAAATATTTATGCTCTTATAGAAGCAAAACCTTTTCAATTGTTTTTCCATAAGAACATTTCTGTCCTCAGGTTATTTTTTTAGCTAAAATTTCATACAAAAATAACTCGTAAAAACAATGAAGCTCAAAAAAATATGAGAAAATAATATTAGAAAACGAAAATCAGAAAAAAAATCCCGCATTTTTAAAGTGCGACCTCAATTTTATGGTAAATTTTATTTTGATGAAAATAACAATTTTTCACTTAAGGTGGTCAAACAAAATGGCGCCAATAGCGAAAGCTCACAAAGTCAGCCATGCAAAATAAAAACCGTTTCCGTTGACGTTTAATAGAAATTTAACACCAACAAAATTTGCTAACAATTTGCGTTTAAATGTCACAGATTGCTGCCCCCGCTACTGCCACTGTTGCCGCTGTTGCCACTCTTGGCACTGCCATTGCTGCCACTGCCAGTTATGATGATATCCTTTGTGTTTGCATGGTGTTGCAATTGTCCTCAAATGTTGCAGTTTGACCCATTAACCCTTGAGTAGGAAAACATGCTACAAGCAAATATTAATTACACATGCAATGTCAAATCCGCTACAAGCAAAGGGCAAATTGTTGCATGTTGCACATGTGTATTGCGTGCATTGCTGCAGTTTTGCTACACTAAAAGGACTTCAAAGAACGTATCAAGTGGTGGTCGTAAGACAATCGATGAAAGCCATGAATGCCGTGTTTATATCTGTTGCATTGCCTATGACTTCAACTTCTTTAATGTTTTATTTATATTTTTACATGAATACGTATGTTATAAAATATTAAAATTTTTATTATAAATGCTTTTATATTCGAAGGTTGACATATTGACAATTAATAACATCTATAGTGCGTTAAGTGTAGGAAGTTGATTTTTACTGCTTGTCATACTCGTATGAGTGCCATTATAGCAATATTTTATGTTCACATATTAACTTCATGCGTATTGATATCTCGTTAATTACTCTAAATCTAAACTAGAAATCAAGCATTAATGTACAATTTATTAAGTGAAAGCACGTGCATGTCCTTCCCCAACTTCAATCGAATGAAATTATAATTACTTTTTAATTATATTGGAGCTACTAAAACAGAGCAGTAATAAAAATATCATTTCGGGTAAAATAATTTGCTTCTGTCGAAGAGATACCATATTTTATGTATGGTAGACTTTTATAGCAGCTTTGCTCATCACAGCTTAGCTGTGAGGACATCACATTCAAATTAACAGTTAGCAAAATAGTAAAGATTTGCAAAAAGCAACAAATGAGTACAACAAATCAAACGAAACAGTTTCCTTGAGTATTGTTTGCAACAGGCTCTGTGGTGCCAGGACTTAAACATGTTGTGCCGAGTGGAAATTTTTGTTGGTAAGCCAATAATATCTGTTCTTTGCTGGCATTTGAGTGTTGCTATTTGAGTGCTGCCATTCACAGGAGCACATACGCATGTGATGTTGTGATGTTGTGATGTTACCAATTGTTGTTGTCAGTGTCAGTTGTAATTACTTCTGTAATGGCAGAAATTTTTTATTTTGCCTGGCATTGCTGATAGCCCACTTTAGCTATGTGTCGTTGTTGGGAAAACATCGTTTTATGCATTCTGTTTTATTTCAGTCTTTACAACGCAAAGGAATGTCGCCAATAACGCAATAAATTAATTTATTGCAGGACTTTCACATGTTTGGTATCATTATTTTTATTTAATGGCAGTCATTTCTGGCTTTTGCGTTTACTACTTTTATACGATTTTTCAATAGTTTGATAAATTCGAAAAATTTTCCACTTCGCCACAAATCATTTAATTTGTTTTGTAATATGTGACAGTAGAATTTTAAGCGCACCACAAAGAATTTTGCAGGATGTATGGGATACCATAAAATATAGAAATAATAGCCATAATTCTTAAATGAGAATTTGCTCTGCTTTCATTAATATAAATTTATGTTAAAAATTTAGAAGAATATTGTAATTGAAGAGTACAAAAATTATTTATATTGCAGAAAAATGTGTTATGAATGAGGATTGCATAAATTATTAGAAAATATTGAAAGTTGGAGTATTTATCCTTCCAAAAATGAAATTTAAATGGGATTTATTGAAAGAGAGATTTCGAAATAGTTCCTATTATTTTACAGCCGAACGGCATATGGATTGCAATTTCTGATGGCGTATAATTTCCATTTCACGGCCAGAGCTATGTAACAACAGATTTAAGTAAATACAGCTATACTTATCAGAAAGAACATTTAGGGTAACATATAAAGATTTCGTAAATGAAAAGATTTGAAATATATTTTACAAGATGCTTCAAAAATTTTGATGGATTATTGTTTTTATCTTACTTATTGTGATAAGTGCCGAAGACTGCAGCTGTCAATTTCAAGCCGCTTGACAACAATTATATGCAAGCTAACTTAACCAAACTAAACATTATTAAGTTCATATCTATCATTTACTATGAATATTTACAATAATGTCAAAATTGTCCAATGGTTTCATATTGTCGTTGAAATCAAATGCCACCTTAACGTCTTGCTACTTTTTTTATTAATAACGTGCTTTGCATTTTTATGTCGATTATTACAAAATTAATAACTTCACCAATTTTAATGCCACATACAAAGGTATCTCTTAATATTGGCGTCTTTGTTCAATATTATAACGTATGTAGAAGTATATTCCTTAATCACCCTATATA
Organism: Teleopsis dalmanni; assembly: GCF_002237135.1. Lineage (NCBI taxonomy): Eukaryota > Metazoa > Arthropoda > Insecta > Diptera > Diopsidae > Teleopsis > Teleopsis dalmanni. The sequence goes on from NC_051846.1 coordinate 198,398,156, forward strand.
CACTTCTTGAAATATGCAGCATTTTATTTATATAACAGATAAATCTAGTTCATTTTTTTGTCTTTTTTTCTTGTAAATTATTTTAAGGAGCTTAAGTACTCGAATAAGTACCCAGGACTTATTTATCAAATATCACGGCGTATAAGATAAATTACTTAGGGTGATCTTTAGGAAAATAGGATGGCGGGTCTATCATTCCGTTTCCGTTTAGAGGAATTTGTCAAACTAGCAAGAGGTAATTTTTTGGTTGTTGTAAGGCAATAATTATTTGATTATTATGATTTTTGTGAACGACAGCAACTCTGATTATGGACGCCTTTGCACAGTAATGATGATGATGGTACTCATAGATGCACCATAAACAATTTATGGTTTCAGTTTTAATTTAAAAACATTTTTCAAAATATATTTTATTATATTTTTAATATAATTTTAAAAATTCAAATTCATACGAAAAATTCTTCACAGAGAAATTCATTTCCGTACTTAAGTATATATGAATATTATCAATTGAAGAATTTTATACATTTCAGTAAGTAAAAGTCAGGCACTAACAAAATTGATTGCATAAATTTTTATTTAAAAATTAAATTTAAGACCACATCTGATGTTGTTGAAATGTGATTGAATTCTAATAACGAAATCTCTACACAAATTGTGGTTTAAATATTTATATATATCATTTTCTATGGCCTGCAGCAGTTCTGTGTTGACACTCAAATGCATTACCAACTGAAATATGTATACCAACTAACTTTCAGAAGTTTATATACATATGGTTGCATATAATCTGGTGCATCAGTTTTAGTCATGTGCACATCAAATCATTTAAAAGTTTTCAATATTTTTCCTAAAATTGCATCTAACTTTTTACAACTTTTGCAAACTTTATTTATTCCATTTTAACATTTTTTGCGCTACCATAAAGGATTCAACATTTATTTTGCTTTAAATTAAGCAAATAAAAATAAAGTTGAAATAATAAAGTGAAATGTGATATCGTTTTTCAATTTCATTTATGCTTTTATTGTTTTTCCAGCCTATGAAACAACTATTTGCATATGCCACAATGTAAATAATCCTTGTAAACAATGTCCGTCCGTCATGAATTAAAAATGCTTTTTATGTGGTTCGCCATTGTCAATTAATAAAACACGTAAATATTTCTTAATTTGGAAAAATTTCCACATTTCATTTCAATAAATTGGATAATTAAATTCTGCCACCCCAAGCTATTGCAACATTATTAATGGAATGAATTGTTTTATTGAATTGTCCTGCTAGCACCATTTTAAGGATTCGGTCACACCCAGATTATTTTCCCACGCATTTAAGTCCAAAATCAATGTTTAAGAATTTTTATGCGCAATTTAAATTGAAACAAATTGTCGGAAAATATGAGTACTCATTCCCGCCTTTCACGGAAATGTTTTGAATTGCACGCTTACATTTTCTCTATCGTCTCTATTGTCTCTAGCAAAACGGAAGTTAAAACACCAAAACGAAAAAACAACAAACAAATAAAAATACAAAATAAAATTATTAAAAGCTCGTAATACGCCACATTAAATGGTGCTTTAGTTGCGGTAGGCCATCAGAGTCAGGCGCAAATAAAATGTAGCAAAAGTGCTTAGGAGCTACTTTTGGTAGCTATTGACATGGAAGAACTTTCATAATGATGTCCTTATAATAGCACTATTAATTCCCTGAAAGTTTTGAAATCAAAAACTGAAATTTTTAATAAGAATAAATAACTAAAAAAAATTAAAAAAATATTTTATAATATATTGCAGCCCTATTCCCCAATAGAGTAAACGGATACTAAAAAAAATATATTGACAGAAAGAGGGTTTTGAAAATATTACATTAGAGTAAAATAAACCGAAATACATTGTACTTTTTTAATGAAATATTTTCTTACGATCCTAAACAAGTTTTCAAATTACCCCTTTAAATAAGTCTCTATATACTCTTTCGATTAGGACCTCTTTTAGACACATAAACTTTACCTCGGAAAAGACAGGTGTTTTTGTTAAGACGATTTATACTTTCTTATTGTCTTACATTAAGGTTAAAATTGTTTTTAAAGTACTTTTTTATTTCAAACTTCAAATCACATTTTCCCAAAATTCACACAACTGACCCGTCCTTGTCATAAGAAGAGAGCCATCTTTGAGCCCTCAAGATAAAATTACAAGATCTTTTGTTTGTACTTAATTCTTTTTAAATGCAACAAAAATGTTTGCCAAACATATGTATTACATATTTTAAATACCTCTTGCTTAGCAATCTTTGACATTCTAATTAGATATGAATCGTATGGGTTTCAGATTACGTTGGAATTTACGGCAAGGAAGGTTCGCACTGGCACCATTTGATTGTCAGCAAAGAAGAAGTCTTGTTACTGGTATGCCCAAAAAGACGTTCTGTTACTTAGTAATGAGTATTTCCTTTTCACCCACTCAGTATGAAGAGGAGAAACAGACTAGGATACACTGTAACAATTTACCAGAACTATTACAGTTAAAATCGCTTACAGGGAAGTTAAACATTAAACGATTTGAGGATTTAGTTGCAAATAAGAACAATTTAGAAAATAATACTACAACACTTCTAGGCTTTCCAGGTTGAATTATCACCTTCTACAACTGTTTATTCTCTGTAATAGAAACTTGTAAGTTTTGTTAGAAGAAAACTGATAAAGGTTTAATGGTATTAATAGTTAACTTGATATGTATCGCATATTAGAAGAAAACATATGATTCTGTAAAAGTGGTTCAAAAATATAAATTATCGAGGAATTGTTTAGAGAGAAATGCGCTGACTTCATGAAGTGGACACAATAGATCTCTGTGTTGCAGTGCAAAACCATAAATTTAATAATGTCAATATTTGACAATAAAAAATATTATATAATAATATATAAGTATATTTTTTCATAATTAGGTATTAAATATAAACAAAAAAGTTTATTACCCAACACGGAAATGAAAAGCTCCACATATTTTAAATACTTGTATATTTACGAAAATTATAATATATTACAAAATATTCAAATCAAGTTTAAGGATTGTCAAACTTGAGTCTTGGTAAAAATTATATTGTGAAATTAATCAATAAATACTCACGTTACTAATATAACTCAAACCAGTAAGAAAATAAAATTTAAATCTTAGCGTTTTTGAACAAAATTCAAAACTGATTTGAACAGAAAACTATATGTTAAACTCACATATATATTTCAAAAAATATCATTAAGAAGTATAGGTATCACATTCCAATCTGAGAACTGCATCAACTAATTAAACTCATGTAATTACCTATGCCCAACTTAGAGTGCAGCACCATAAACCTAATGTTTTTTATCTGCGGCTTATTTAAGTAAGTAGCATTAGTAGAATTATAAAATTTTAAATACCAGTTTAAGTAAATTTTGGCTAAATATTAAATTAAATTATTGCGAAATGCAAATGAGTTTTTTCGCTTTTGTTTCCTAAAAGATCCCATAAATATTTTATGCAATTATTTAATTTATTTTAACGTAGAGTCACATAATCTGACATTTTAAGGATTTCTTTACCGTTTCTAAAAAAAAATTCATTTAATTTTGCATTATAATTTTGCGAAATTTTACGAAAAAAGGATACAAAAAGGATACATAATTAAAATTTTATTTGAAATGTGCAGCAGGAGCTTAGAAGCATTTCATGGTAGTCCTTTAATGAGCTACGAAATATTTTAAAAGTTTTGCATTATGTGAGTTTATATAGATTAATGATATGCTGAAGAGGATATGCATGTATTTCAAATGAATATATTATTGTATGTATGTATATGGGATTTGAAAATGTGAAATAAGTTTGGTTTTTTCAATTTTTGAGATTTTATCATAATGCAATCTTATTCATTTGATAATTCTCACGAAGGAAGTCTTGTTGAAAATGCTTTATGTTTGAAGTTAAAAAAAAAACAAAAAAGTTATAATGAAATACTTTATTTTATTAAATGGCTAATTATGAAAATTAATAAGTTTCTTTAATTATTCAAACAAGATAGTTATTTGGAGCTCTGGTTTTGTGTATTTTTACCGATGTAGTTCTATACTTATGCTGGAAATCGATAATAATATTACTTAATATATCTCAATCTCAATAACATTCCAATATATATCTCAATAATAAGAGGCAACCAGTTGTATTGCTCCTTCCATTTTTGATAAGTTTAACTTGTGGAGGTCCAAAATAAAATGATGAAGCAATGTATATTTCAGCTTAAATAGCTTTGAGAATTCAAATATTAAACTTCTTATGTTTCACTTCGTGATTACTAGAATGCGATGTTAGTCGAAAGCCTTTAATAGTATGATAGCTGGGATCGTCTCAGCGCGTTCCTAAGAGGTGCTTTTAGTGGGTTCAAGTCTCACACTATGTGTGTCTCAATAGTGCTTTCAACCTTGTCGTACTATTGATAGCAGTATGAATTAGTTGTAAATATCGCAACCACAATGGCAACCTATAGTATTGGTTCGAATATTGTATCGTATACGTATCTGGCAATCAAATATATATATAGAGAATTAAGTAAAAAATTTAAAATCTTTATAATGATAAGTGGGTAATTGGCAATACATGAAACAGCTGAATGGTCAGCCAAAACTTTAATTAATTAAAATAATAAAAAATTTTTGTTGTTGCAATTCAGTACTATTCGAAGCCTTGCTATTATATATAATAGTTTCTGTTAAGTAAAATAAATAGTCACTATCTATATCATTATAATTTTTAAATTTTTTTTATGTTAGTATAGATTTGTTTAAATATATAAACTATATGTATATAGTTATTAGTAACTATAACTAGCTATACTATGTTTTTCACTTCAGTATTAGACTGTTATATATCCATTATTGAGTAGTTTAATATAAGTATAAAAATGATAAATTTTATAAAAATTATTGTATTATTATAATGTTGAGGCTACTTGAGTCAGTGCACTTGAGCACTTTTACTTTTTATTCACTGCGAGGTTTCTTCATAACCCCTTCCTACGCCTTCACTGGATTATTGTTTATCACTTCATCATACTAAGCAATAACTGATCTCTGATCTGCATATCTCCCCTTGAAGCTTGTAACTATTCTGAAATTTGATAACGCGGTGTTGATATAAGCTATAATATTCTCTTAATTTTGTTTATTTAAATAAAAGTTAAATAAAGTAGGCACACTTTTAAAATGCATTATTTTTACTTAGAAGGAATATTAAGCAACGCTTGTCTACATTGTGTTCCAACTATATCAGTTGATGGGTTCATTAAACTTCAATGCCTTATCTTTTAATTGAATTTGATTTATCGGGGCTTTTATTCTCTTTTAATGGTTATACAAGTTTTGAATTTATTTTATATCAAATAATGTTTGAGTATATTTCATTTCCAGACAAATTAATACCTACACAGGAGTAAGACATTTTTGGAAGGATTTTAATACTGCAATTACTTATCATTCAAGTATCAACTTGCTTTTTGATTAAGTATTTAATAAAGTAAATTGTTGGTATAAAGTCAGTTATAAAAAAAACATATATTTTAATTTTGCTGAAAATACTTGCAAACATATTTTAACAACGACTTAATAATTCTATTTTATTTTTCCCCAAAGTAAAATTTCCTAATCAACTTACTTGACAAATCTGGCAACCTTTTGTTAAGCACTGATCATTAAAACTTATTGTTTACTAATAAATTTATTTTATGGCTTTTATTTTCAAATAAACATTTTGATCAAATTTTCCACCCAATTTTGCTTCAAAGCCGTAAGAACAATAAAATTATGTGAAAAACTCCAAATGCTCATGTGAGCCACAAGTAAAGGGTCTGAAATTGCCTTTCAACTGCAGAAAAGTTCAAAATATCTTTTCTTTATATTGCATACTTAATATTTTGTGTTTATTTTTATACTTTCAATAAAAACATTGGAAAATTTTGAACAAATATAAAATGATTTGCAAATTCGATTTGAATTTTTTGAAAAGAAATTAATGCCTGCAAGGGGGAAAACACTCGTAAATCATAAAACAAAATTCGACTAGTAAAAGTTATTTGGAAAATCATTTTGACGCGTCGGAAAAAATTGACACTTTGTGTTAATGAAATTTGCTGATAAGTGAGCACGAAACAAAAATAAAAGAGGGAATATACAACAACAACAACAAACAATTCAAAAGAAAATTGGTAATGTATGACGGAAAAAAAGGTAGCCAATAGGAGGAAATGGTGTCAATGACATAGCAAATAAAACGCTCTTCATGGCACCCGTATCCGAATGCGGGTACAAAAAGTCATTTGTGTTTTTATCTTCGATGGTTTTTCATATTCATTGTTGTCATTTTTTCATTACTAGATATCCCGAGTTGTGTGAATGAAACATTTTGATTACGAATATTGGCAATAATTAAAGTCACCATATAAAAATCATCGCACTAATTGAAGCCACTAAATGCGGTCAAGTAATTGTAATTGTGCCACAAGCAACATGTGCTGTAATGAAATAATTATATTGCAATAAAATTGATATTATTTTTAAATTTAATTTACATAAAAAAATCTCTAGTAATTGCTCTTTTATTAAGAATTCAGTCAGTCCCGCAGAGAGAAGTTTACTTTGATAACATGATGATAATGACGGATAACAGATAATATGATGGATGAACGAAACTTTTATTCAAGATTTAATCATATTATGCATTAATATTCTTGTGAATACACAAATCTTTGAATTTCAGATGTAATAAGATAAGATTAATCCAAGACATTCAAGTTCGGAGGCAGGGCTTCCGCCTTAATATAAAGTATAAGTAAGAAAAAAGCTTCCGAACTTGCCGTAATCCGGTCGTTGTTAACTATTATTTTCCCTAGTATACCGATGGATGGGAACAGATATACCGCTGAAAACTTGGTCGTCATTAAGGCTCATTCGTAAAAAACGGGGATCGTCGCCAAGAGTAGGCTGAGGTTGACGTTTGTGCATACATTTATATTATATAGACATTTGTAATTGTACACATGTGACAGACGATCTTCTTCATATGCCTGTGTACTGTGATTTTAGATCACTAGTGAAAATTTGAGCTGCTCCCAAAAAAGTATTTTAGGAACTCGTAAATGAAACCTCTTGCACAACGTCTTGCACAACACATTTCTGCTGGTACTAATATTCTCTGATCCATATATTTTCCAATGTATATTAGTTGAGTTTTAATAAAATTAAAAACAATCAGATATAGATATGACTAAAAATCGAATTTCAATTAACACGGTTGTAGTGGCAATAGTAAGAAAATTTTTATATATAAATAAAATTCTTTAACCAAAAAAATTCTTGGGCTGTTGAATTTCCTTCAATATATGTTTACCGGTGCTCAAGACACCGACGCATCTGTTGCGTCTATGTCCAGACTTGTCGAGAACCAGGCTTACGTTTTCGGGTGCCTCACTCTTTTATATACACAGCAGTAGTTCTAAGATTAGTTTTGATTTACACTTGTATCTAAGGAAGTCCGGTTAGTTCCAATGTGTTCAATCTTCTACACAGATTTACAAGAAATGTGTCATCAAAATAGTTTTTTTGTCTAATTGAGAAGGAGTTAATCCTCACTTCAGTTCACCTAAGTAAGTTCTTGGGTTCATCACGTAGCAGTTTGGATATAGCCAAATATTCGTCAGCAGTGATCTTTAGAAAATGAATTGGTTTAATTGTCCGCATATAGGTAAGCCGTGTCACCTTTGAATTATGAACTCATGTGTTAGTACAGAAGTTCAATGCAAACTTATTTTGTATAATTCGAACTTGGAGTTCGTATCATCTTTGTTGTTCATAATTAAGTATTGTACTTGTTGTGTTATAAAATAAATAGATTTAAATAGATATATTCATCTATATTGAGGCTAGTTGAGTTGAGTCAGTGCGCCTGAGCACTTTTACTCTCTATTAATTGCGAGGTTTCTACAAAACCCCTCTTTGTGCCTTGACTGGTTTTTTGTTTATCACTTCATTAGACCTCAGATCTGCATATCTCCCCGAGGAGCCTGTAACCATTCTGAGATTTGATAACGTGGTGTTAGTAAGACTGTCAGATTTCGCAAATAATTTCAGGGCTCTATATATATATATATATATATTCAGCTACATACAATCTAACTTAAATTTTTTGAAAAAATTTACTTTTAAACTTTACTAAAATTTATTTAAGCAAAAAATTTTTTAAATTTATTTACCAAAAAACAGCACAAAAAAATTTTTTATTCCGATTTAATATATATATTTTATATACAAATTACTTACCTCTCATGTAAATGTAGGCCGTGCCCCGCATATTCCTGCGTGTAAGTACAATCAGATTTAGCACATTGCCAATGATGCCGAGCGCGCAGATAATAGGCAAAATAATGCCATATGAGTATTCACGTAACGCTTCTGTACGTGGGTCCTCCACACTCTATAAAAATAAAAATAAATATAAAAATAAAATATACAGCAAAAGTAGAAGTAAAAAAAGTCAAATAAAATATTCAGTTAAGTACAGAAAACGTCAATGCTTTCCTTTATTTTTGACTAAAATGTAGATAAAGTGTATTAGATACAGCACAACCTAGAAACAAAAGTAGCAGGAAAGTCGTACTCATTTTTAAACAAATACTACCAAAAAGGTTTCTTCTAGGCCATGCACGTTGCGGGCCCACCTTCTGAGAATTTTGACTGCAAAACAAATGAATAAATGAATCCTGTCAATGTCGTTGTTGGCAGTCAGACAGGCTGTGGCTTACATAGAGAAAATCAATTTTTCTGAAGATTTTCCACTGTGAAAAGTGACACAGTTACACATTCCTTGCAATGGATGCTGCTCATTTCGACTGCTATTAAATTTCAGTGAAAATTTAATAAAATCAAAATAATTTCAAAAATCTGTCTGTGTTCATTTTGAGTTGTTAAACTTTAAATGTTGTCCTAATAAATTTGCATTTTATTGATTCTTGTGTCGTGGATTTGGAATTTAAATACCGTCAATAGAATTAATTTAAGTGTGCTGAAGAAGTTGAAGTCAAAAGTGTGCACATATTGACTTTTACTGACACTTTTCGCAGACTCTCGGAGTAAGTAACTTCAGATGAAAAATTTTAAAGGATACTTAAAATGATTAACTTATTATTGTTACGAAAGCAATCAGCTTATTTTATTTAAAGTTATTTAAAATTTATGAAAATTGAATCTTTTCTAAATATTAGATAAGATAAAAAGATATTAGCTTAAATGCAAATAAATTAATATAAATATAATCTAGTCAAGGTGTAAAGAGGGGTTTTGAAAATACCTCGAGTTAAAAAAGAGTATAAAAGATTTCTGAGATACTTTTAAGCGCAGATTTAAAATGCAATCAATTTTGCATAAAAAACTTGGGCTACTAAAGGCATCAAGGTGACGTTTGGATTAAGTCTAGTCAAAAATCACTAGTTCTTCTATTAGATATTTATTTTCTAGGTGTCGGCTTAAGTTTGGAAAGAATGATTCCGGTAATACAAACAGACATTGGATTAAGTCTTGTCAAAAATTACTAGATATTCTATTACATACGAAGACACATTTATATAAATACATACATATTGGAAGAAAAATTTCTGGTAATAGAGAGAGACCTTTAGAAATACGTAATGCTTTAATTAAAGTGAAAACAATCGAATAAGCTATCAGGGTATTTGGTCTTTAGAAATCACAATGATCTAATGTTATCTATTTGTTTAAACTACAGTAATATGGAAATACTATTATCCATTCGAAGTTATTTTAATCTGACACCGACAAAACAAAGGCAAATAAAATCTTAAAGTACGCTGCTGTGGAATAATTGCCTCTCGGATCACTCAGTTATTTTGTAGAACTTGTGTAGGGGTTTACAAGATATACATCACTCTTTTCTGAAACTAAACCTTGTTAGTGAACTGTTTTTCCTGTAGCTGCGCAGCTCTCGATAATGGATAGACGAAATTCTTTGCCAAACATGACTTTAGCTCTATTACAGACGTGTCCAGTGCTTAAATTAAGAATATCCTGCGCTTTATAAAAGTGTCATTATTATTCAAAAAGATAAACAGTTAAGACCGCAATTCAAACAGTGGTAACGCAATGCTTACGTAGGTACATTAGGTGGCCTTAAGCAGTTAAGGCTACATTTTAAACAGTGGTATCCTATTATCTCCCTATGGTTTAAATAAGTTCGTCCGCTAGACACAGTTATATGCACCTAATCTAACCTACCCTTGTGGAAAGCGCAAGGACATCTGTAAATCATTTTATCATATTAATTTTGTACACTTACGTAGGTTAATTGTTTTAAACCTAGGTTATTGTATAATATATATACTTATATATTGGTATAAGAGAATAATTAGTACATTGGCATATTATTGGTGCATGAATAAAGAAAAATAATCATATAAAACTGAATGAAAGTTAATCATATCGTTTTAATAAATCCTTAAAACTTAAGTTCTAAAGTAAACCTTAATCAATATCACAAAGAATGTCTTTAACATCAATTTTTTTGACTAGTTGAAAAAAAATGAAAACCTGAACATCAAAATTGCTTCAAGAAGTTTCAAAATAATTTCGAAGTTTCCTTACATTATACCGTAGAGTATACAAGCACTTACCTCATTTGCGATGAAAAAGTCATCACGTAAATTATCACCGCTGTTCCCAAAATTTCCATCCAAAGTTGGTGTTGCGCTTATTCCATCCGCATTACCGTTACGACCGCCAGACGTTGCCGTTAAATTAGCACCCCAAATTATTGAACACAAAGCGGGGTCTTCTTCCGTGTTGTAAAGTCTTGTTATCATAGTTTTTATGTAAATAATTTCCGAATATATTTAACGAATTTTTTTGTCTACTAATTTGAATTACAAATTCCGTGCTTTCAACGTCACAGGAGGAACACGCATTGTTTTTAAACGAAATTAACTTTCAAAATTTCGAAACTTACTTTTGACGAAATGAAAACGTAACTAAAATTACTAAGGTTTGGTATAAATGAAAAAAAAAATATAAGTAAATAAAATATATATAAATAAAATATAAAATAAAAAATAGAAGATTCAAATGAAGGAAGGAAAAATAAACTAAAAATTAGAAGTTACTTTTTGTTTTTATAGTGAATTTTTATTCCCGGAAAAGTATATATTTGACTGCAATTAAGCGTCTTTGCAATTGGAGCTTTGCATTTTTAAATCCTTTGTAGGATATGTTATAGATTGAGCAAATTTTCATATTTAAATTTATACAAGATTTGGGTTTATTGCATATATTATTATTTAGTAGGTGTTGCATTACTTTTGGATGTTTATAATATTCATACAAATATTTTCTGTTATTATGCAATGCATAATTACTTAAGTGTCTTTCTCTCATTTTATGCGTAGATAAATATGATAGTTCTTGTAATTTGTTGTAATTTCCCAGTGCTAAAAATAAAGAAATATACATATTAAATTTCAAAATTAAAAACATAATTTATTTGCTTAATATTAATTATGTTTCCACTGATACATAACATTCAAAATTAGCATAATAATTCTTAAAGCTATAATTAAAACTGTAATTAAAACATTATACCATATAATACTAATACTTAGTTAACAGTTTAAACTTTACTCCAACCTTATCGTAAAAATTAACACTTTAAACAAAACAACAACAACTTCCACTACAACACGTTGTACATTAACATCACATCAGCAAATTTCTCAATTAAGATTAAGATGTTGATAAGCCTGTGAGATATAAATGTATGCAGTCGAAAGTCTTTAAATTCCCCTACACCACTTCACAAGGCGAGCATGATTTCATTGTAAGGACATTTAACTAATTCAAGGATTTATGTAAAGTAATTTACAGCAACCGACTGGATTGCAAGGTAATAGCATCAACAGCAACAATGGCAATGACAGCAATGAATATTTTAATCAATGCAAATGATATCAGCTTCATAAAGCTGCCGTTACATAAAATATGATTAACATATTTATATGTTAAAGAGGAACCAAATCAAACCGAATATAAATTTAAATATTTGACAATCTATTTAAAAACAAAATACCTACTTTAACTCTTTACCAATAAACTGAATGAGTGATAAATATAGATATAATAACAAAAAAAGATAAAAAATGTAAGAAACAAAAAACAATTCCTGCAGTTGACAACAGACAGACATTGTATTGTTTAATATAAAACATATTCCTTTCAGCTTTTGTAAGTTGTGTGTTTCCTGCGTCTGACAGTATATTTTACATACTCGTACGCCTTATTTGAGTATGTGTGATAATAGTAGATTTTCCGCATAATAGCCCTTCGCATAAAAACACAATAATATAAATAATAATTGAGATTGAGGCGTATATCTGTTATAATGCGAAATGGTATATATTTCAGTTAACCAAGCAGATTTAAGCCACTCATTTCGGCTTGCATTCCATTCCATTCGTTCATATTCCATTCACATTATAAATTTCAAAGTATTAAAATGTCTGTTATATGAAACTCACGCTCAAGGTTGTATTCACATGGTAAGAAGTCTATTTTAATGGCTGCCGAAAAGAAAGAAGCCATTTTTTACATGCTTTTTATGATGTCACTACAGTGACCAAGTGGTATGAGTAATTTGCCAAAGGCTTGTGGGATTCTATTCGAATCAAAAAATAGAACTGACACAATCACATGTAATGGCAAAAATATGGTTTTTATTTATCTATTAACTTTTTCTCGGAATTCATGTTTTGGCGACATGAGCTCTAATAAAATTGTTCAACCTTAATTTCATTTAGTAGACCAAAGTTTTTATAAGAGTATAAAAATGTTATTTAAATGCTTTTTTATCTAAGTTTGTTATTTTATTTAATATGAAATTAATTACTTTGAATAGATAAAAATGGAGTAAAAGTATTTGGTATATTTTAAAAATTTATTTAAGCAAAATTTAATTACGGAATCTAACCGTCCCCTTTACTATTATAACCACGCTTTTGCTGTACAAGATAATGGGTTCACCTGTGCTCGCGTGTAGAATATTGATACCTGAAAGTTGAGCTTAAAGCACTGTTACCTTATTGCTGCGTTTAAGAAAAACTGTCGACTCTAAGGGTTAACTCCCCATATAAGGTAGGGTGATTCTGGATATTATACAACCACAAATTGTATACATCCTAACTAGAAGCATTTGTAGTCACAAAAACAACTGACAGTTAGGTAGAAATTTCTTGCGTATGAAGACTATAACATACTATATATAGCAGCACTTGCAGACTTAGGGATAGATGGAATATCTTGTTGCTTAAGATCAAGTTATCGGCTTTGGTGCCGATATTGATCAAGTTAATTTCTTAATAAGCTAATGCAGGTAAGCTCAAGCAAGCAGATTATTATTGAGTAATTAAGATACGCTATGAAATTCTTGAATTTGATTGTCTAAATAGCAAACATTGTTCTCAATTTAAACAAGAGGAGCCTAAAGTCACATTCAAATGCATTAATAGGCCACACCGCCTGCAATAAGCATCGAGACAAAATAGATACATTCGAGACAAAGATTTACAGATTTTGCTGTTGAGATGGTGTATGAGAAAGAGTTTATGGAACATCTCTTCACTAACTGTGATGCACTAGGCCACAGAAGAGGATCAACTAGAGGATAAAGACCTTCAAAAGCCTCCTTCGCACCGATAGATCTGGGCGAATGTGGAAAGTCGATGTGCGATAGAATGTAGAAGCAGTGGTTAAAACTGTTCACAAGAAAAAATAGTATTGAGATTTTGTATATAAAATAAATTAAATATATATTTACAAAAAAATTCGATGAAAATAATGTTTTAGGTTAAAACGATTGAAAATTTTTTAAATGAATAAATTTTGAAGGAATATAGTTTTTAAACGTATTTAATTATGAGGACGAATTAAATTTGAAATTGGAGAACAGTAACGTAGTAAATTGTTGACAACTTCTTCTTAAATTAAATCTTATAGGATATAATAGTATAAAGCATTTTATAAATATAAAACATTTTATTTATATCCTGCAGTTTTAAATTGACTGTAAGGTTATCTTAGTTTATTTAAGATTTAACAATTTTGTCTAATTTTTTTTTTAAGTATTTGCTTTTAGCGAACAGTCTTCAATTTCCTTGATTTTTCCTCCTAAAATCTTTACATTTTATTAGTCCTTCAGCTAAAAAGATATTCATTAGATACAAAATTTAATTTAATTAATTTTTCTCAAGTTTTAACCCGACAATACGTTTAGCTCGTTTAATCCCAAACATCAAACAACAAATCAAGCGCAGAGGATCAACAATGACATAACCAACAATAATCAATCAGAAACAATTCCCAGAGTGAAACATACTCAAGTGTATGAGTAAGAATGCGGAAAAAAGAATGCGATAGAAAAAAGAGAAAAATTTTAGTGAAAACAAAGAATGCAAAACTTAGTAACAAATTTGATAAACAACAAAGGCAAATGTTGTTAAATTGTTATGAAAATTGTTTGTTGGCTCACACTTTGAACATACAACGCACACCCAAAGGACTTAATACGAAAGTCCTTTCGGGTGAGTGTGTGTGTGTGTGTGTTGTTAAGTAAGTAAAAGTTGTTGTGCTCTGTTTACTTGGCTGAATATGTAAACTACTGCTTAAATGTGTAACTTAAAAGTTGCCAACGAAGTTTGCTTAAGTCGAAATAAACTTCTCACAAAAGTGGTAAGTTGGAGATCAAACTGTCTCAGGGTCGCAAGATTTGTACTTTGGCAGGTTTTTAAAAAATCCTTACAAATTCTGACACCAATGCATATTTGGGTTGTGTTTTTTATACAAAATGATCATTGTTATATAAAATTAACTTATACTCTTTCGTGAAGGCATTATGAAGAGCATAAGAAACTGAAACCATAAACTATAAATTAGTCTCAAATAATATACTTTTTTATTTATTAAACAATATATAAAAATACGCCTTGATTTTAAAATCTAA
Source organism: Teleopsis dalmanni (assembly GCF_002237135.1). NCBI lineage: Eukaryota > Metazoa > Arthropoda > Insecta > Diptera > Diopsidae > Teleopsis > Teleopsis dalmanni. The sequence goes on from NC_051846.1 coordinate 198,413,230, forward strand.
AAAAAATATTTAATCACTTACCAAATCGTACCACCTGAGACAATTTGCTCAGTAAAATATGTTTTAAATAAAAAAAAATTGCAAGTAAATACTGTCATTAAAAAAAAATGGTGTCTTTATTTATTGGTGCCCAGAAAATTGTTGTACTATTATTACGATTACTAATACGTGTCGGACTCTTACAAAATTATTACAAAATTATGTATTTTAAAATGGCACTTTGATAAAGGATTGAATAATTCAAGATATGTATTGATAATATTCCTTATCTCTAGTTTATTATATCAGCGGTACCTACAACTTAATGCTAGAATACAGAACTGTTTTCATCGCAGAACACATCGTCGGGTTCTGTCCGGATGCCTCAAACTCAAATAAAATATTTTGGGCAATATTTTTGAAGGACTGAAACTCATCTCTGATATTAGAGTGAATTAGCTTATAAAATTCGCATATGACAATCACGCCTTAAGTAATATATACCGTCACTAACTGCTGGTACGATGTATCGATCGCATACTATCAAATACAGTTATCGAATAGCAATCCGCTACCCATAACGCAATCAATATATCAATATAATTCTACATAGGATTTATTATTTAATTGTTATCTTATATAGGTAATCATTTTAAATTTTGTAAAAACGTGCATTTTTAAAGCACATATGTGCTTTGAAATGTGTTCAATAAAAAATGTGAAAAAAAACTGGCATTTATTTTGACTACAAAAAGCCACCGTTTTGCAAAAACTAAATATTTAAATAATAAAAACTAAACAATAGAACTGCCACAATGTCGCTTAGAAAATAGTCTGCAGAATGCTTCTTATAGTCCACAAATTATTCATAAAAACATAGTTTACTCTTTATAAACAATACACATGTAGACACACGTATATGAGTGGATCAGTAAAAAACACATATTTTTATTTTCATCATAAATAACGAAGCTTGTTACACATTTTTTTGTGCATATCATTTTCCCAGAGTTGGCAGCTCTGGCCATGATATTTGCGTTTTTGCTTTGGAAATTTTGTTGTGCACACTTAAGTGATTTCTGCTTCCGATTTCCGTTTCTGTGCGGGCTTTTGTTTCAATTCGTTGCGTTACGTTACGTTACGTTACGTTAGTTTAAGTTACGTTGATGATGTGGACGCAAATGTGCACTTATGCGACACGAGCAAAACAATTTATCAATTCGTAGATGTGCGACTTTGCGGGTAACAATCAAAACTTTTTATGCACGCTTGCATGTCGTACGCATGAATGTAGTTTGTTTTCCGAAAACTTAAAAAATGATTTGCAATTTTCTTAAAATATTTTTTCTTTCTATTCCTGAAATTTATTACACACCCCGACACCACTTTTTCTTCTCCTTCTCCTCCTTCTCCTACTTCTTGTTCCTTTGACATTTCAATACAAAAGCGTAATTGTCTTTCATTGTGTCTGTCCCAGGGTCAATGCTCATTATATTGCGTAAGATTTTTTTGTGGTCTTGTGGTCTCTGGTATTGTAGTTTTTTCACCATTTTTTCTGTTTTGTTAGTTAACCTTTCTATCCTTTTAGATTAATCCGAAGTAGACAAGGAGATCATCAAATCGACATTGAAGGAAATTGTAATTTAGTTTTATATTGAGCATTTCAAATACAAGTAATTTTGTGGATAATATCATTTAATAAAGAAAGCAGGTTAATTGATATTAAAAATCTAATTATATAAGATTTATTTTAATAATAATTAACTTCTGTTATATAATTGCTAAGATAAGGTAAGAATATTACCAAAAAAATCCTGCGGTACTTTCATTTTCATAAGCAGGAGTCGTGACAATTATGAGCCGCGCACTATATGGCGTTATTCAGCAGATACCAAAATAATATTGATGAACCCAATGGTAAGGATTTAAATGAAAGTTGGAGAAATACATACATTGTACAGGAATATGAAAAAATGGTGAACCATTAGATTTAGTATTAATCATTAAGACTTAATGTTACAGATAAAAGAATACAAAAATGTTTAAAGATATGTTCAATAATACACGCTGACCAGCTGTGATCAACTCTTAATAGTGGTTTTCTGCTGTTCTTTTACTGCTTTGTACCTATCTACCCCCAAAATACCACGCCAGCTGCCTTCGTAAAGTCATCTTATGCTATATTATATTTTCATATATTATAGGTATAAATAATATATTTGTACTACCATAAGTGTCATCTCTGTCCGAAAGAAATTTAATTTCTTGTAGTCATATATTTTGTGCCAGTCAAAGTTTAATATAAAAATAAAAATAATAAAACAAATAAAAATAATAAAACAAATAAAAATAATAATATAATAAATAAATAAATAAAATTATAATAATAAATAAAAATAATAATAATTTTATATTGTAAACCTCTGAATGAGAGATATTTTGAACTTGGCTCAAAAGAGTGCATGTCTTCTGTTCAGTTGGTATTAGTTGGAGTGCAAAATATCTGTTCCAGTGGTCTGTCGAAGTTACTTAAGTTTCTATAATAGTCTAAGTTTTTTATATTCTCTATTTATTTATCACAAATTGCATAATTTTATATAGACTTTACGACATGATTCCAGAAGCAGTAAGATCCAAACTTTTTGATGAGTAGATGTTAACCATGCTATTGCTGTTAGAATTTCACCGCTACTAGATCAAGCAAAAAGGGTTCTTCAAACTTTCAACAACAAATGAATAAACAAATAACAAATTATTGTAAATGTTAAGAACATCTTAATAACGTTCAATTAATTGTGAATTGTTCTTAGTTGAGTCTACATTCTGGATTAGTCTAGAGATGTTGAGTCTTGAATCTTAGTCTAGATATATTAAAAGTTATTATTATAAAATATACATCACTTATTGGATACAATATGTTTAATGTTGTAAGTAAGTAGTTGATAGGTATTAGCTTAATTATAGGATTAATAGTTATATAGAATAAAATGGCACTGGTAATATTTTTGCAAAACTTAAATCATTTTATCAGTCAAACGCATATTTTGATACATAATCTATAATTTTAAGATAAAATACACTTTTATAGAGCGACTTTAAGTTAACTTTTATACATTATCGATTAAGAACATAATGAGTGTATTCACGATCTAGAGTAATGAGCAAGTTAGTGACATAGTGAAACTTAGAAGTATCAACAACAAAATCCATATATTGGAAATGTATTTGTTGTTGCTACTTTATACTGATACTACGTAATTGGGTTACTGAGATTTTTATACGAAATCGGGAACTATTTTCACTATCATTATTTAATCATTTTAAGCTATTGAAAAAGAAAACTTTTGTAAAATTTAATAGTTTCACGAGAAAATTATTATGAAATCTATTAAAAACTAAATGTTGACTGAACACTTCATTGAACTTTATTTTATTTAATTTATTCAAAATGTATTCAATGGGCAATTGCCACAATCTATACATTTTCAATGTGCAAATATCTAAAGGCATTGGATCCAGCTCATATCAATTTCATGCATAATTGTGTTACTCTAATAATATAAATATTTATTTGTATAATTTTGTTTGCAAATATACATATTCACGTACTATGTAAGGACATAGTGTATATACAATAGGAGCGTGTGAATGTTATTTAAGTTGTAGTTTAGCTAAGCTATCAATTTCTGGCTCATTAATATTTCTGTTAGGGCAAAGACAATAGGCTTCGGAAAAGTTAAGTCAAAGTTCAAAAGGAAAACTTTGTATGAAACAAGCACAAGCAATTGGCTACAAATTGAAAGGATATTGAATAACTGCCATTGTATAAGTACGTTATGGGAATGTATCATGTAGGACGTGTGCTAATTTGAGCCTAATAAAGTCAATTAAGTTGTTGAGATATTTATTCAATTTCATTTTTATTTAGCTGAACAAATATACTTGTAATGAGTATGTATTAAATACAATAAAATAAGATGAATTGATAAAAAAACTAAGACAACATTCAAAAAAGTTTAAATTAATTGAAATGGTTAATTAAATTAAAATAATATAAGATAAACTGAAATAAACTGAGTTGTTTAGGTTCATTCCACAGTGGAACAAAAATAAATTTGTTCCGATATTAACTGTTGAGTTATTATGGCTTGTATTATCATCTGCTAGATTGCGGATGAAATCTTAAGTCACATTATCTGTGACTGTCCAGCTTTGATCTGAGTCCTCGTCCAAAGTTTGAAAAGCGACATATCTATTCTTCAGTTAGTGTTGACAAGCAAAAATAAATAAAAACTATAATTGCTGTGTTCCACTTCACTGGTGGCTAGTACCCCACTTTGGCTAAGAAAATTCATCAGATGAAGACATCAGCGTATTAAGCGAACCTGTTGCAAGAAATATTCTACTTATCGACACATTTTTGGCAAGTAATATGTCAGTTTAGTCTGCTATTACATTTAAATTACTGCGATTATGGTTATAGTACCGTCAACTGCTTGTAATTATTCTGGAAAGTGCTGAACATTATTTTGCAAATAATGTATTTAGTAAATATTCAACTACCTAAATCATTAATGGTTTAAAGTAATCTCAGCAATAATCAACAGATGTAAAAACGATGAAATATTTATATCACTTTATAATTCTGATCATGACTATATCAATTGATCAGGGATATAAATAATTTATTAAATTGCCGATGTTTTTTTAATGGCGTGTAAGAAGTATTATTAATTATTGATTAACTTTTTTTTTAACTATTAATTAATCGTTACTGTTTCTCTTGTTTCAAAAGTGTACTCTGGCTTAACCTTAGTTCATATAAAAAAGGATTTCATTCATATATTAGTTGAATAAAATTTATATTTATATTTATATAAAAAAGTTTAAGCAAATGTGTCAATTCTTAAATATGTCAAATATAATCTTGTTTGTCATTATTAACTATATAAACATAATCAATTTTTTATGAGAAATAAATTTAACTGATAAAGTTTTGTGCCCGATTATTGAAAATTCAATAAACTTTGCTGACTATTCGACCTTGTCGACCGTTGTCAATCAAGTTACTTAAGTCACAAAAAAAAAAAAAATTATAACAAATAAAATAAAATTAAAACGGAAATTAATATTAAAAAAATTTCTACTGAAATACGCTTAAATTGTTAATTTTTAATAGAATTATATATCGAACTACACGCTGCCTACATTTTCTATTGTCCCATTCATGGATTTGTCATTTAAGGAGCACCTAAACACTTCAGAGAAGAAAAAATAAAAGACTGAGAAGCAGTGCAGGACAGGTGAGGTATTTTGACTAGCATATGCGATATGCATTGAATTACTACAACTAGACTAGATTTTTGCAAATATATTCTATACCAGTAGCGATGAGATAGATTTATAATTTATTCAGTGTAGTGTCACATTAAGAGTCAATCATTTCAATAATCTACATCCTTTCCTCATTTTTAAAATCTTTAATCTTTGCAGGACATTATTTTTAATTTTGTGTAAAATTTGAACATCTGTAGTAGAGGAACCAATGAATTCATTTACTTAAAATTCCAGGCATTTCTGTATAGAATATGTATGAGTAAATAAGAAAGAAAGAATGGAATTTTTTATTTTGTCTATTAAAACGAACTTCAGTTAAGTTCAAGAAGAAAGGAAAAACGTCATTAAGCGTGTCCTTTAATTTCTTTATGTTTACACTGATTGTTTATTCATGTTATTGGTTCCCTGCAAAGTAGTTGAAATATTTTATTTGTTTCATATTGTCGTCGTGGTCGTCGTCGTTGTCATTTCGGGTATCAAAGTGTGGAGCAGGAGCTTGTTGAGCGGTCAGCGTCACTTTACTTTAATAAATTGTACAAACTTCTAAGTAGGTTAGGCAAACACACTGACACTAGCCGAAATAAGAGAAAATATTTATAAAAATAAAAAAATTAAATTATATTAAAGAAGCAGGATTTTGTGGAAGAATTCGATGAGATATTTTGCACATAATTTAATTGTGTTGAAGTGGACTTCCTAGAACTTAGTATGTGCATTTCGAATAATAAAGATGAGAAATATGTCAAAATAAAAAAATTCAAATTCTATAAAAATTATGTAAATTAGCATTAAAAATTTATGTCATAATTTTTTCTAGTTTATATTTTGAAGTACGAATATTTATTATGTCAACACAAAATCTTTGCAAAATGACACGAACTTAATTTCCCCAGAGTAAATAGAACCAATAATGCCATATACATTTAATGGACATAGAAATTTAGTTATTAGTTAGTATATTAAATTGTCATATTGCATTTCATGCAGTCTCACATAATTTATAATGGCGATTAACATAATAATTCGCACAATGACCACATAAACAAATGCAAACATTAACAATAACGCACTAAAAGGACTCGCACACACGCTCAGTCCTTGAAAACTCATACTGTACACTGTTAGGTCTTTATATGTTTAGTGTAGTGTAGCGTTCTATGCGTAGGTTGTCATATGTCTAACTAAGTGGTGGCATGGGGGCTTTGAGTTTGTTTGGTCAGTAGATAAATGTAGGTAAACAAATTTGGTTCAAGCACATCCTTTTGCACACGAGCATCTTTTTTTTCAGTGGGACACTTTTCCAATTATGTTTACATGGCAGAAAGGATTTACAGGAAATTTCATTTAAGGCGTTTACGCATACAAATTTGTTTAGTATCTTTATGTGTATGTGTATGTATGTGTGGGATGCTGTGTATTCATATGAACACTAATTAAAAATGTTTGTCAATTAATGTAATGACTTAATCGCTTTATACGTATTAGAGATTATTTTATTACGGAAACTAAACTAACAATGCAAATGCTGTATTAATTTTTAGTATTAAAAATTTAGTAAATATGAAATTATCGCTTTTGGAATGAATTTAAATAATATAAATGTGAAAACTATTGAATAATTATTTAAAATTAATTAAAAGTGGTTTAAAGCCGCTATTTAATAATTATCACTTCAACTTTGAAAACAGAAAGTTACTTTATACGCAAGTAATTAGACCTGCACTTCTGTACGGACGTGTTACATATAGCAAAGCCTCAAATACCATCTTAAAGCAATTACAGATAGCTCAAAACCTGGCTTTAAGAAAACTGTTTAAGATTCCACGGTACATTAGATCAACGGACATACATAGAGATCTTAGGATTGACTCAGTGAAAAAATATATCAGAGACTGAGCTTTAAAATTATTCACTAAAGTTGATGCGCTACTTATCCCCGCCCTAACAATCCTCAAGTCCACTTCTGGACTCTCAGGAGGATATGCTGATTTAAGGTCCGTCATCAACTAAAAGACAAATAAATGATATGATTTTTTAGCCTAGTTAAAGCCTAGTGTGGGATAGAGATAAGCCCCCCAGCCATTATAGAGTAAAAGTGCGTAATAGCACTAACTCAAGAAGAAGAAGAAGAAGAAGAAGAAGAAGATTAACTATGACAAGAAGATCAAGTATATCAAGTTTTTTTATCTTACCTTGCCATCAGATAGCTAAAAATAACATATAGAAAGTTGGATACACAAGATAAATTCAGATCAAAATAATATCATGATTAATCTCAAGAACTCAAAAGGTTTGACTCAATGCAAACTCCATGCATATCTAGAAATACTAACGAAGCATTTTTTATTTATACTGTCTAGGTAAAAGTAAATCAACTTCTGTTTACACTTAGTTTGTGGAAAGAATCTCTTGATATTTCCCCGATCTTCATATGCCCACTAAAGTTTAGTAAGAAACTTGTATGACTTAATAAAACAATATCGACATGCATTCAAGTTAAACAACATATGTCAAATTTAGTCTTGAAAGGACAATCCCAATATATATATATATGGATTCGGAGCTAGAACATTGGAAAAAATATAATGAACTTTCTAGTAAAAGGCCACATATAGTTTATCGTACTTAAAAAGGGTGATTTCACCAAAGGCTGGTGGAATATCTAGGCATTCCTCAATACTTACATCATAAATACATGGAGACGATTTCGGGACTCAATTCTAGAATATACATATATTTAAAAAGTGTAATCAGTAGGTTTGGATTATATTGGGTTATATACTCGGTTAAAGATAAAATTTTAAATGAGTACTGAAATCAATCTAACTAACAATCCAACGATCTAGGATTGTATATCACAGGCTCGTCTAGCATTTTTCAAGCCTTTGCTATTAATGAAATAGATTATCTAGTTTCTAACAAGAATCTACAAAATCTGCAAATTACGGTATATAGAAATTCTGTTTTTGTTGTTATATTTAATTATATGCTAAGCCGAATCTAATCACAATAAAAATAATTATATTACTTCATTAATATGGAATTTAAAGGCATTTGTGGTAGAAAAACAAATACTCTCAACAAAATTTTTACTAGAACTGGCAGAACATAAGTAAAAGATTATGCCGACTTACGACCAATGTGATTTAATAAGAATGTGAACTATATATTGAGAGCGAAAACACTTATGGTTGGTGCTGACAGATTTTTAGCTAATAAAGTTTTTCGCTATCAGCTGCCACTGAAACAATCAAATAGATTCTTTTTTTTTAATTTAAATGCTTTTGACACAGACAATATATATATTTGTTGAGTAATGGCGAAGTATTCGTTTATTTATAGGAAACTGTAGTTTCTTCATCTTAGACAAAGTATGTTCCATGGTGACGAAAGTGAATACTGATGGAAGTCGTTTATTCATCTAAAATATGTTGTCTTAAGTAAATTGTAATAGCTACTTTTTTATTTTTACGAAAACTTCTGATATAGTTAAATTTCTGATAAAAAATAATTCATTCGTCTAATAATCTATTATCTTCTTTTATCGTAGAGCCTTCATCCCTTTTATTATTCAACTTAATAAATGTGGTTTTCAATAAGCCCTCGTAACAAAAACATACTTAATTTTTATAAATATGAGTTATGTTATGATTTAAAATAATCCACTTTGTACACACGTTTTATTTACTGTACATAATTAATAAGAAAAATAAGTATACTGGTTTGACATATATTTATTATTATAATTCGGTACACGGTGTAGACATCATTTGCAAACCCTTTTTATAATTCCAAATTGTTTATTTCAATAGATCATTATTGTGTGGCATTATAACTTATGATTTTTTAACCACTACATCACCAGTAACCCCCAATACCCAAACCACAACCCTTGTCAAAAACTGAAACGAAAACATGAACAAAAGTGAAAGCACACACAACCAAATCAGTAAAGGGGAAGACAATTTCTTCACAAAAACTGCAGAAGAAAAAAACACATGATTAATGTATTTGTTTACAATTACTTCACTGTATAAGTATAAGCATTACTGGATTTCCCATCAAATTAAACAACTCCTTGGAGAACTTCCGCTTCGCGCCACACCCACATTTGTCACACTTCCGTCTAGACTGATTAATGTTTAGTGCTTATTCTTTTAGGCTCTGCTCAACAGCAGATACTTCAGTACTGCTTTTGTTTTTATTTATTCCTACATGTGTTAAGGCATCTTATGGGCATAAATTTTTTCATGAGTTCCAAAACTTGAAGGTGTTAAACTCCACTAAAGGACGAAATTTGGTCTATGCAATGACATTAATTTTTGGAAGGCTAAATCGTTTGTTGTTTTTAATTGCTTAAGTGACATCTTTGAACTTGAAAAAACCCATTCGTCTCCTGTAGTGAATAATTAACATGAAAGCAAAGTAAAATTCCTACGTTTGGTGTTAAAAGTGACATTTTGGAATCACATAGCAACTAATTGCGAAAAACCAATTAAGTTTATTTATTGGTAGGTGGGTGTACGGGGTTGATAGTTTTTCCAAAATATAAATTATTTTGTTTTAAGTGAGCTTTAAGTAGTAAATTTCGATTCATTTAGTTCATACTTAAATTTGTTTCTGAAAATACTACTACTCATGGAGTGAAAAAACAATTTTCAGAAGGCTGAATTGTTAAAAAAGATCACTCATACGCCAGGTGTGTCTCGAAAAAATACCTTTTAAAGTTATTTATATAAAAATGAAAGGAAAGCGTAATGTTCTGGTTTGTTCAGGTTTGTTTTGTAGTATAAAATTATCTGAAAGAATATATGAGCTATCTACTATATTATTAGGGATTCACTTAGATCATAGGCTGATTCTATCTCCGTATAAAATCGAATGATTTAATATCATTCATTCAAGAGTTAAGAGTCAATGGTTAAGACAGTGTGATGTGTGAAAATAAAGTCTTCTAGAGAATAAGCCTGCAACATTTTATTATGTTTACTGTTTTAAATATTATTAAGTTTGCACATGAATACGTTTTTAAAAATATATTTTTGAACTATATACGTTGGTATAAATTAAAAATTTTAATTTCAATATTATTTAAAAAAAAATATTTTAACTCAATGCTCATTTTTTATTTTATTAACTTATTTGAAATTTAAAAAATAACTGTTAGTTACATTTCCTGCTCGAAATGCGAGTTTATCAATTCTGACAACTATTTTTTTTGTAGATTTTAAATTTTTAATTTTGCATTCATGTTTTTTTTTTTGGTTTGGTTTTTTAACTTTGCAATTTTAAGATTGTTAATTTTGCTATAGTACATACATCGCTTCAACTTAACTTTGATATAACTTGTGCTTTTTTGATAAACTTTACAGTTGAGGATTAATTATACGAAATGTCTAAATAACTTGAATAGTTAATGTATCTTATATGTTACGGTTTTATTTCTTAAGGTTTCTTTAAGGAATATAGTAGCACAATGACAAAAAATAGTGGTCAACGGAAAGATATCTGCTGACCTGCCATTGCACCAACCAAACAACTAAAGATATATTAAAAAACCATATATTTAATAACGATTATTAGATTTAAGTATTCTAAAATTACATTTCATATATTAACTTTATGTTTAAAGCCCGATATCTTTGGAATCCAGCATTATATCATAACACAGCACTAGTAGTATTTTAACTTTATTTTATTTCATTTTAAATTTGCTTAAATAAAGTTTATAGCTATGACATTTTAGCTGTCTGCCGGACTATGACTTTTATGCAACATTATAGAAAACCTTGATAAGAACTGTCTATTTCAAGAAACTCCATTATCTCATCGTCGTGTCTAGCACACTATAATCGAGTCAAAATGTTAATTAATTTATCTTATTATTCTTTAATTCACATGCTATAATAAATCAAAATAATTATAATGAGTTGGATAAATGTGCATAGAAGTTTTTGAAGAGGTTATAGCTATTATTTTTAATTAATTTTTATACCATACAATTTCATACAATGAATAAAAAAATTTTAAGAATTATGAAACAACTACCAAAATGTATTTAGCTATCCCTTTTTTATATTAGTTGATATTGTTTTTCCATAAATCTGCACCACATGCTGTTATGGAATATAAATATTACTCAGTAACATCAACATAACTCAAAATGAATCATTCGAAAAAATTGCTCGTCAGGATTAGCAAAATAATAACATCAAAATAATGTTTCAAAACTTTAACACTTAATTTTTATAACACTATAGGGCTTAGGATCACCAGTGACACTTATGGTAAACCAAAAATTTTTTGTGTTCCGTAGAATGACTAAAATAATAATAAATAAAATCTGTTAAAATGTAAAGTTGTGAAGGCGGTCGCTTTCTGAGGCAAAAATATTCCCAACACGTACGTGTTACGCAGAAAATGTGTTAGAACAAAGTAGCAGAAAAAGTGAAAATATAGACACGCCAGTACCACAAAACCAGACTAAAGCACGCCATTGAAGTACAGAAATTTTAAAGTAACCACGTGACAGACAGGCACTAAGCCTAGACCAACGAAAAAGGTCTGAAATTTAAATGGAAAATAAATAAAAAGCAACAGAAGCCTGTTGAAAAAATATGTACACAAATTAACTAAACTGAAATTCTCTACTCGAAGTGTATGCGAAATATTTAAAATATGCCTAAACAATATAAATTCATGTAAAATATTTCAAATTAAGTTAGCTAAGCTGGGAAAGAAAGTTAGTGAAATAGCAACAAAATCCACATACCTCATTTCCTATAAATTAATTCATTGCTCGCAAATTAAATCCTTAAATTAAGGCGCGTGGGAAAGCGATTAATAAAATTTTGCACGAATTGTTGTTGTCGTTGGTTGGGAATTTTGTAAATTTTTATCATTATTAATTTTACATGATTTAGGATATTCACGGATATATGTTTATTTTTTTGTTTTTATTTGTTTTTTTTTTTCTTTTGTATTTATTGACACAAATTTTGTAAATAAATTATTTAATTTGCTTGAGTTTTCAACGCATAAATAACTTTTAAATATTTTATAGCATACTTTTGGGCGTGCACAATTGAGTTTATTTATTAATTTTTTACTTAAATGTTAAAAATGTTAAAGACAAAAATACAGAATATATTTCATAATTTAAATGCTGAAATTAGTAATAATTAATTTTTTGTGACTATGATATATATATATACAGTGGCTCACAGCTTATTTCGTGCAAGCAATATTTTTGTAGATTTAGTCGTGAAAATCCAAAATTTTGTTCAAAATAAAAAATTTTAAATATGCAACTTTAAAGAATGTTTAGTTCTTATTATAAAACAAAAAAAAATTTAGCAAAAATATCAATATTCAAGAAGTTAAGTGAACAAAAACAAACATACACCAAATTCTGACCTCACAGCTTATTTCGTGCAATACATTTTTTTTTAGAAAATTAATCATTTTTGGCATAAAAAAGTGAATTTTAGTATTTAGTGGGATAGTCCTTTTGTTTAATTACTGTCTCCAACCTTGAACGCATTGAAATAACTAATTTTTGAGTATATTCCACTGATATTTTTTGCCATTAAAATTTTAAAGCAGCTTTCATACTTTCCTTGCTATAAATGTTATGTTTTCTTATGTTAGTTTCCAGAATATGCCATAAATTTGCTATGACACTAAAGTCAGGTGATTGTGGAGGTGTTTGGATGATGTGTGGATAATTCCCAACAAGCCAAGTCTGCACAAGACCCGACTTGTGCTTCAGATCGTTATCCTGGTAAAAACAGAAATTGTTAATTATGCCTAAATATTCGGCACTTTTATGCAAATTTTGCTTTAATATATTAAGATACACTTCTTTATCCATTGTTGATTCTATAAATTGTAGATTACCTACTCCTGCCGCTGATTTACACCCCAATACTATCATATGCCTGCCGACGGTTTCGCATGCAGTTTAACAAACACCACCTGTACAAGAATAGTTCTTTCTGAAACGCAGTATTTTTTGTCAATTAGAGTAAATTTGATCTCTACGCTTCAGATGGTATATCATATGTGAAATACTATTAAAAATACGCCAAATATATCACATACTAAGCTCCAAAAAGAAAATTTATATGGCACAGTTAAACACGGTGGCAAGCATGTGATAGTATTGGGGTGTAAATCAGCGGCAGGAGTAGGTAATCTACAATTTATAGAATCAACAATGGATAAAGAAGTGTATCTTAATATATTAAAGCAAAATTTGCATAAAAGTGCCGAATATTTAGGCATAATTAACAATTTCTGTTTTTACCAGGATAACGATCTGAAGCACAAGTCGGGTCTTGTGCAGACTTGGCTTGTTGGGAATTGGTCACACATCATCCAAACACCTCCCCAATCACCTGACTTTAGTGTCATAGCAAATTTATGGCATATTCTGGAACCTAACATAAGAAAACATAACATTTATAGCAAGGAAAGTATGAAAGCTGCTTTAAAATTGGAATGTCAAAAAATATCAGTGGAATATACTCAAAAATTAGTTATTTCAATGCGTTCAGGGTTGGAGGCAGTAATTAAACAAAAGGACTATTCCACTAAATACTAAAATTCACTTTTTTATGCCAAAAATGATTAATTTTCTAAAAAAAAATGTATTGCACGAAATAAGCTGTGAGGTCAGAATTTGGTGTATGTTTGTTTTTGTTCACTTAACTTCTTGAATATTGATATTTTTGCTAAATTTTTTTTTTGTTTTATAATAAGAACTAAACATTCTTTAAAGTTGCATATTTAAAATTTTTTATTTTGAACAAAATTTTGGATTTTCACGACTAAATCTACAAAAATATTGCTTGCACGAAATAAGCTGTGAGCCACTGTATATATATATAAATCCGTTTCCATTAAAAATATTTTTTTTTTTCAAAATTTCATCCATTTTAAATTTTCTATTTAATTTGAAAAACACTTATGCTTAACTGTGCAAAAGCACTTGTTTACTGTTTCAAAAACATTTTCTTTTTCTATTTTTCCTTTCGAATTTTCCGCTTTTAACGTCCATTTTACTTGAGCTCGCGCGTGCTACTGATTAAAGGCACTGCTGTTGTGTTTTGTTATCAAGTGTTTTCATTACTGGCTTCGCAGTTTTGGCTCAATGTCTTTTCGGTAAGCAAAACAAACAAAAATTTGGTATAAAATATTTTTCCTTCAATGAAAAATATACCAATAGTTAAAACCCATAATATTTTGGTAGTTTTCCAGCAGTTCTGGTGCATTCAGCGCTCACGGAGCATGCGCTCTGATTTGTTTGGTTTTCCCTTGAAAACAGCTGATAGCTGCATTTCCCATTGAAAAACCAAAACAAACAAATGCTTTACCGTTACGATTGCATATTTACTACATTGATTGTGAGTACGCGTAAATCAGGCTGATAAGCCTTGCCATTTACTTACTTCGCTCTGTGGAAGCAGTGAGGAAGTCAACGGCTAAGCGTTATGAAAAGGTGTGCAGACACTGCTCCCGCCGACTACTGTCGGTGCATTGGGTGTTAATGTGGTTGTGTTTTCATTGTATACGCATTTGTAAACATGCACCTTAAGGTCCTTTTCAATGTTGAACTATAATTTTTCATTTTCGATGACGTTGTTTCATATTATGTTTGTTTTCCTGCATTTTAAAATCTATTTTTAACGCTCTTCCCGTGCGCTCATAATTGCGTTTCAGTTTCTACTGCAAGGACTTTTTGTCAATATTTTTGGATTATGCCGGTGGATTTGGTGGTAAAAATAATATTGAAGGATAAGGTGTTTAACATATTTTAAAGGTGAATAAAAAGTTTTTTAAGTTTATATCAAAATAAGTTGCGCTCAAGAACAATATTAATACAATATGAGTGTATTTAAAGTAATATTGCAGATGCTATGCTGAAATATATATATTGTACTATATTGTATATAGGATTTTATATATAGTAGTAATTTTTATTACTCATAAAAGCGATATATTGTATTACACAACAATTTCTATTGTGTGATTCTGAAAATAAATATGAATGAAAAATTCTTGTAATTGAGATTACAATTAGGCCTTTAATTCAATATATTATTGGCACATTCTTGTGCAATATTTTATGTGAAATACCTACAATGTTCCCTACAGAACAAATTACAGTATACGATCTGTTCAAGGTAGTTTTCGTTGTTTTATCTGCACATGGTCGGCGAATGTTTGACCATAACTTGCCTGATGTTCGTTTCTTCATCTTTAAAGCACTGATGACTTGAGATTTGTCTGGGCGAATAATATCCTTAAAGTAACAACACGTAAAAACGTCAAATTCCGAGATATTGGATAATCTTTATTAACAATTCATATAATCAAAATGTTAAATTAGAGGTCTGGGAAACTTATCAGACCATAACAGGACAAGTGATATGATTCGTAGTCACTTTCTGCTGTAAACACATACGTGTAATATTCATTAGTTCAATTGCACTACAAAAAAATTAAAAATTATATAACTGTAGTCATCAGAACCCCGCGGGTAAGGAGTTAAAATATTTCCTGCCAGTAAATGGCATGCTTATCGTAAGAAGCAATTAAAATTCAGTAGGTTCCGCCTGATACTCTTAGAAGTAAAAATTGTAGTGAGTGAGTTTCGTTTGACTCTTCTGAACGAAGGAGTCATTCTGGTATTCGGGGTACTATTGCTATCAGCGAAATTTCTAGTAACTTCATTGGAGACATTTATTGTTACATTAAATTGATATGTGTGTTGAGGTCACCGTACTGATAAGAATTGACAATTTATTTAATATTTGGTGTGTTTATGTAAAAGAGTAATATAATAAAATAAATTTTTTGGGATTAAAGAGCCATCGAATTAGGTCAAAAGTGTAGAATACTTTGTTTATGGAACTATTGATCTACAAACAGCTGTATCTAAAAGTAGCGGCGTTTTTGTTTTTAATTACTGCTCACATAAGAGGTAATTATTAATTATGTTGAAGCTATTTGAGCCAGTGCACTTGAGCACTTTTACTCTTTCTTAACTCGAGGTATTTGTAAAACCACTCTTTACGCCTTGACTGGATTATTGTTTAACACTTTATTAGACTAAGCAACTTCAGATCTGCATACCTCCCCGAGAAGCCTGTAACCATTCTGAAATTTGATAATGCGGTGTTGGTAAGTTTGTCAGTTTTCGCAAATAATTTCAGGGCTTTATCCTTTATGTAAATTTCACAATATTTAATTAACTCAAATTATCACTTAATTGAAAACGCTTTGAAATGACAAGCAATTCCTAAGTAATTCTCATTATTCATGGAATTTATGGTCATTTGAATTACCTTAAAAAGTTTATAGAAAAACTTAAGATTTGTTGATTTGATGAAATATTAGGATATATGTGTTAATTAGATTGAAATTGTTTTAAACGACACAAAATCAATATATTTGAACAATAATTTTTTTAAGTTTACTTTTAATGTGTAAGGTATTTGAGTATTTGTGCGAGTTAAAACAAATTAATGATCTGAAATCAAAATGTATCCTCATACATGTATATAAATAAAGCAGGTTAGGTCTTACCTATCATTTACCATCATTATAACAATAGGTATTCTTCATCATGACAACAATATCAGTAAAATATAAGCCGAAAACTTATCTCATCGTTCTTATTACGCTATGTAATGCATGTCAACGGTAACGGATGTTTTCTGCATTTCTGTTTGTTTTTACAATTCCTTTCAAATAATTTCATCAGGCTGTTGTTTGTACCTTATTTCACTGTCATAACACGGGGAAAATAAAGAAAATCCTACCCCATCCCTAAACATCGTTACACTTTTTTGTTCTTATCTTTATTGGCTCATATTCAATGTCAAATTGCGCTACTTTGCATAACCATGCCATGCCATCTTCTACACAACACAATAGGCAGGCTTCAATGCATACACAGATACACACATACATACACATCCACATGGACTTGTATGGTTGTAAGTTCATAGGCTTGCCTTTGTCGTTTGATTTGTGTCTGCACGCCCATGGCTCGTTACGCACTGTAATATGAAAAATATCAATTTGGTCCTTATGCCTTATGCCTTATGTTGTAGGTTTGAATCTGTCTGTCCGTCTGTCTGTCTGTCTGTCTTAAATGTCTGTCTTGAATGAAAATTTATAAAAAACATACTCTTGCCTAACATTGAAAATGAATACAAAAACAACAAAACGTCTTTCATGCCTTGTGCTTTTCGTTCTACTTTTCCTTTTCTTGGCCAAAAGTAGGTCAGTAGCTTAGCTTACAATTGATATTCGATTTATTTCCCTCAAGGCGTAGATTAGTGTAAGCAAAGATGTTACTCTGTAAATCAATAACTCACATAAATCATTTGTTCTTTCCCCTGCTTTTTGGCGATTTGATATGTTTTATTTTTATTTTTTTTTTTATTTCCATTTTTATCTTTTATTTAAAAATAAAAATAAAAAATTGAAAAGTTTCTTGTTTTCTTTGAGTTTCTTTCATAGAAATTCCAAAGCACTTTTTTAAGTTTTTCAATGACAATCGAATTAATAAGATACCTTTGAGTGAAAGTTGATTTTGTAGTGCTTAAGATAACAAAAATATGGCAGGGAACTGTTTTTTTTTTATATAAGATAAATCTAAAATAAAATTTTTAATATCTTGTGTCAGATATATATTTTCCGTAAATAAATACGGAAAAAGAGAAGAAGAAGTTTCTTTCATGTTATGAATAGTTCTCACAACGAAATCTTTTGAAATTTAATATTATATACCTTGACCTATAATTTCTAATTTCGAAGTTATATCCGTAATATGAGTACCTTAAATAGTTATAAATGAAACTAGAGAAGATATATTTATTAATTTATGAGATTTCGTTCAACATTTATTATAAGTAAGGTAAGCTGAAATGGAATAATATGGCATTTGTTCAGAGATTATTCCCATACCAGAGCTGACTACGATCATATAAGTGTACGTGGCATGCAAAATAAGTTTAAACTCAATATTAACGGGTATTGAAACTTAAATTTAATATCAAATTGTAATATATAACCATAACCTCTTACACTCAACATAGTCAATTCAAAATAGTGATTTTAAATAGTATGCAAAAATTGGTGTACGCATAGATTTAAGGCTGTTCTCCAATCACACTGTGGAGAACTATGCTATTTGATCTTACCGTGTAGAGTTAGAAAGCAATGTTTTCAATTACAAAATATTTTTAATCCGTTTTTTAACATTATTATTCAAAACTATTACTAAAAGACACTGATATCTACAAAGCACTATGTTGCGTAATATATCTTTACGTCACCTGTGGGTCTAGTACCGACATTTTAAAATTGGCTGCTTCCGTTTGGATCCCGATTTATTTCTGATTTTCTCAAGCAAATTGACTCGCTCTTAGATTACAATTCTTTTTAGGTTATGATTCTTCTTTGTGATCATAACATTATGTACATTTTAATACACAGTAATAAACTATATTGATTATATGTTTGAATCCAATTGACAATATCTTCTGTAAATAAGTATTCTAAAAAATTTTAATAAACTTCCCAAATTTGATATATTCACTATAATACATACTTGTTATATTTTTATAGTAATTTTCTATATATTTCTATTAAACTAATTTCTTTATGCTATCATTACTAATTTATGAGTAGCATTTATTTCATTTCAACAATATTTAAGCATGTCTACACTTCAACAATGGATTTAAGTTTCCACCATTAATGCAAATTCTGATATATTGCCTCCTATTTCCCAATTTTGGTTAAAAGCAATTTCGCTATGAATTATGAACTCCTATCATATTACGAAAAACGAATAAATAACCGCTTTATCGTGTCATTGACCCTGCCCAAAATTTTAATCACATTTTGCTTCAACAAACAAAATAAGTCTTTCAACACAGGCTGAGCACACATCAAAATCAATAAAAAGTCTAATTTTTTAGAATACCTCAAATGTATTAGAATTGCTGGTAACTCATTTATAAAAAAACTCAAAATTTGCAATACCGGGCAACAATACAAGAATAGCAGCAACCATGTATGGAGAACGCCGCGGCAATCCACAGAAACCGCAGGGTTTTTACATGCCACCTGCGTGCTTCTGCAGTGTTCCTCATGCTTTTCACTATGATTTTCATTCATAATGTAAGTGAATTGGAGTGGCAAGAAGAGCCATTGGCTCTCCAAAACACCATTAAATACATTGTAAGTATTTCGGAAAGCCGCATTACTGCCACCCACAAATCAAGTTCATTGAACTGTGCATAAAAGGATGAATTACGAGTGTTACAAGTATTTTGAATTGTTTTCGTTGCCTCGAACCTTTAAATGCGAATGCGAAACACCGCATTCGCAACACCGAATCGCTATAAATCAGGAAATATTTTCAGTCATAAACGCGAAATGAATTAGAAATACAAATTTAGTTAAATGTTGCAAAAAGATAAAATTAAGCGTGAAAATATTTTGTTCACGCAGTTTAATTCTGCTATACGCAAGTACTTAGGAAAATAGTCGGAAAAGAATATTCACGGAAAATAAACCAAATTCATAAATCAGAAAGTTTTTCTCTACAGAATTTTCCGGAGTGTTTAAATTAAAAGTTAGTATTTAAATAAATAATTAATAATATTTATATGATGCCAAAACTAAGGAGGAATTGGGGTAGGGATTATGGTCCCAACACTAGACTCCTACACCAACACCAGACTAGCGCTGTGCGTGTATGTCATTCTTTATTTAGGTTTACACTATTTAAGTACGTGTTCAAATCAAACTTTCCAGAAATTCAAACGCTATTTATATCTTTTTTATCTATAACAAATTCTAGGAAGCTTCCATCAAAGCTCTTGATAGGCTGCAGTGATACACTATGTTAACCGGTAAACAAAAATCGGTTCATGTTTTGGGGCACGTGTTATTAAACTGTGATTAAAGAGAATTAGGCTCCCGATAAACTTGTGTTAGATCAGTTATTGAAATCGGTGGATGAGAACTGTACCAAACCCTATTCTAGTACCCTATTCTAGCGGAAAGTTTTAAATAGTGGGTTTTTAGTTGAAGAAGTTGGCAGAAGTTACCCTATTCTAGCGGAAAGTTTTAAATAGTGGATTTTTAGTTGAAGAAGTTGCCAGAAGTTCGTTGTTTGAAACACTGCAACGCGAAGGAAAGCTTGTGTATTAACTGTAACAGACTGGCCGTAACCTCTTTTAGAAATAAGATTCTCCAAGCTTCTACTTAAAGGAAGCCTAGGATTCATTCAGTTAACCGGGCAGTAGTAGTATTAGTAGTAGAGTGATAGCAGTGACAGTAGTGATAGATGTGATAATATAGTAGTAACCTACTATTATTATTTTCTTTTATCAATTACCAGCAGTGGTAGGACTTCTATTTTCAATTACTTTCTATTACTAAGCATTAGTAGCGGTATGATTTTCATTATTAATTACTTTGCACTATCAACTACTTATAGAATTAGTACTGGTAGGATAGTGTTGAAAAAAATTACTTTGACTTTTGAACATTGCATTTTGTGTATTTATAATTCCTATTGTCAGGAGCGAAAATATGATTGCACCGAAAGAAACATAACTGTTGCTTGAGCATTCCTTTATCAATTATTTTGACTATTAAATTAGCATTGAAATCTTTTGTATATATATGACTTCCATTTGGAATCCGTTAGTAGCATACTTCTAATATGTGTATCTCTAATATTTTATTTTTCAATATCCATGATATATTAAACCTACGTGCTTTTATGAGCACATAAAATATCTGTTTACTCCTTAACTCACATTTTTTTTTATTTTCCTTGCAGTATTTAATTTCAAATAAATTCTTAAAGCAGCAGTAAATCGTTGTTGCTTTAATTTCAACACTTTTTGCTTTATACTGTACTGCATCAGTCTGCATCACATTACAGTCGCTTAAGATAATATATCAAATTAAGCTTCCTAGTGTGTTATACTCGTTAGCTTTACTTCTAACCAACTCAGCTAATGAGACACAGAATCCCTGCACGCAATTTATTCTCATAATGTTGCAAGTAAATTTTCTGTAAGCATCAAAACTAAACCCAACTGAAACGTATTGCAATTATGTGAAACTGGAGGATAGAAAGACAAACAAATTGACAGACCGATGCTGTGGAAGAGTCTCTGAAATGCATGGACAACTGGTGGACAGTTGGATTACGCGGCAAACAAATATGTTGTAGTTGTCACTCTCAGCGCTGCAAACAATTTATTACAACCCAGTCAGTTCAACAGTGGGTACGCCTTTCTGGGGTAATTGGATGAAAGCATAGAAATTTATTATATAGTTTGGTTGGTATGAGCAGCTCAAGTTGCGGTTGATTATTTAACTTAATTCAAATTAAATTGCAAAATAGAGAAATTTTAAGTTGTTGTTATTGCTGTTGTTGGTGTTAGCGTTGGTGTTGTAGCTTCTACAACATACTTTGTCCATAAGACTTTTAGTTAATGTTAGCATCGCTACTAAAAGTGAAAAAGAAATTGCATTTTTAATAGATTTTTTACTTTCTTGGCGCTATACTCTGCATGTTGCATCTTCGCATCTTCGCATCTAAGCATTTTCGCATTTTCGTAATTTACCATGAAACGTGAGCTTATAATGTTAACCTACTTTTTGAACAGCAGCATTATTATTACCCAACATTGCTGTTGTGCTCATATTTTATGAGCTCTAGCTATGGTGCAAGTTGTGGTAACATGAGCAATTGCAACATATTTTCAGTAAAATCAGCAATACATTTTCGCTCATGGAAGTATTTAAATGTTGCTCATACGCACCGAGTAGCCTTGCAGGCGGTTCACAGTTAAACGAAGCAGTTGTTTGCGTTTGCCATTGTTTGGTCCCTAAGGATGCTGTTGTGTTGCTTGCAAATGGCATTTATTATTGCACAAGAATGCCATTTGCAATTTTATGCCAATGGCGCTTAATTTATGCAATGATGACACATTTCATAGGCAGCTGATGCCAGCGTAGCAGCAATAGGTTATCATATTTGAGTTCACTGAATATTGTATAGAAGCTTTGGTTTCACAATTTACTATTTTGTTTTGAAGTACCACGATTTTATTCTTCGAAGTACATAATGACATAGACCAACATTTTGAAATAGAATCTATATCAGTAAGTTTTTATCACACATTAAGTGTAATATTTCCTGCAAAGACAGTCTAAACTTGATACATTTAAGAACGCGAAGATACTAAAACTTTCGAATATTAGTAGAAGTCTTAACTGCAACATAACTGCATGCTTAAGTAATAATGGCAACTCGCAATCAAATATCGTCTTTATAGGACGATTAGAGCAACAATTGAAATCTTTTACCAACGAATAAATACACGCCGGAAGTATGTAGAGCGCAATTCATTGACAAAATTTAATTTGCAAGGATTTTGACAAAAGGGAAAAAGATAAACAAAATAAACTGAAAAATAATTTAGAAAAAACTTAGGAGAATCTGGAGTAAAGTTGACATTTGAATCATTTCCCGTTGGTTCCTGCTGTTCGTTGTATCTGCACGCATTTGCTCATTTAATGGTTCAAATAACTTTTGCAGTTTTGCGTTTTGCAAAAGTGGCAAACTTTTAATTGATTTGGTAAACAAAATTTTTAATTAAAATTCATTTCGATGCTCTTCTCTGTTCTAAAGTACTCAGGACTGAATGAGTGACACTTTAGTGGGTACATAATTAAATTCAGCAAATCTATTTTTAGTTAAGCATTTACTTCACATTATTTCAATATTTTTTTTTTTATTTTATATTAAGTGATGACGCAAGTTCAAGTGTTTAAGAAGAATCTAATTCAGATTTTCATTTCATGGATTAATCATTCCAACTAAGATTTTGTATGTGGTAGGAATGACGAAATGTTTTTTATGGAATATGTAATTAGGAAGCAGCAATTGTATATGGTAACTTCTATCAATTGTGAATTCTGATAATTTTTCACTGTGAGGTGTTCATTTAAAAGCTAGATAGATCAATAAATAGATAAAAGTGATAGCGCACTTTATGAATGGTAACTTCATTTAAGACATTTTGGTTATAATAAAGAAGTTTTAAGGCTATAGATGACTGCATCGTATTTTACGAGCAATGTCTTCGTATCATATATTGGAAATACTATAAGGTGATGAATAAACACACTGTGCTGATTATCGAATAGTCACAATACAAGCGAGTACTGAACAAGCAATGTCTTTGAAGCATACATTGGGAATATCATAAGGTGATGAATGGTCCAAAACAAGCGAGTATTGTACAAGCAATGTCCTTGATTCATACTTTGGAAATATAATAAGATAATAAACAAGCACTCTCTGTTGATTGTCGGATGGTCACAAAACAAACGAGTATTGAATAAGCAATGTCTTTGAACCATACATTAGGAATATCATAAGATAATGAATGAACACTCTCTCTCTCTTGATTATTGGATGGTCAGAAGACAAGCAAGCAATATTATTCTCTTATTTCTCTAACGCATTCGATCTACAGTAACCGTTGAAAAAGGCTCCAACTCTATTGGCATGCCTACAAAGTAGATAGTTCTCTTAATGCAGAAACATCAATTCTTAGTTGTCTATTACTTTTCAATGTAAGCTTTATCTGAAGCGAGATTCTATAATAATTACCTAAAGTAGTGGTAAGTGATGATGAAGCCTCAAAAGAATCATCGTTGTGTCTATTTGTAAAATAATTGTATCCAGGTTGTCATTAAACTTTTTCATAGTCGAATATTCAAATTATATGACAAATACTAAATATTCGGGCAAAAACAACACTAATTATCGTGGGTCTTTTGTGGTCTTGATTTTACAATAATAAAAAATGATTATCATGCAACCTATATTCAGTTTTTGTTGCTTTTTAATTACTAAGAATTATTGAAGCTGAAATTGTTAATAAATCGATATAACATTACACGTATATTACTCTATATAAGTAATCTTCTATAATAACAATATGAATATATTTTTTAGCTTATTTTCATTTTTAAAAAATATTTAATAAACTTTATAAATTGAACTTAACCTTGTATCAGATAGTGGAATGTGACTTGATAATAATAGTAAATATTAATTTAAAGTTCATAAATATATACGAATTTAGTATCACAACAAGAGGAAGTGCATGCTTTTCACTCTCGTTTCGAAGTATTTTTTTGTTTTCACATGTGGAAAGCGGAAATACACAGCGAGCACCGAAAGGTTGAACTACCTTCCTTGTAATGCACATTGCCTTTCACTGCATGCACACCTGCAAATCCGCTAAAATGGAAATGTTAACAACTACGGATTTATCACCAACAAGGGAACTTGAATGAGCAACATACACGTGAGCAACACTGCGCTATTGTTGCCAACAACAAAACAATTTACAAGTGCACAGGATGTTATTAATTCGCATATATCAAGCATTTTATTTAAATTTTTTATTCTCTGTTTCGTATCTTCTTGAGCTACTAACTACTATTTTGTAAGCAAGGACATTTCGTAGTAAATAAGCTGAGAAATTATTAGTGTAAATATTTGATTGACGATGAGCAAATAACAAAAATTTAAAATGCATGTAGGCAGAAAAGCATAGAGTTCAATAGACTAAGTCCCTTAACATTACTTACATTGAACTGTGAAAAACCTAAGCATTTTATTTTGTTATGAAAGTATGGAAAAATTTTTTATTTGTTAGGTTTCGTAAAGGACTTTGAACTCCTTGTGTTCATACACAGAAAAGGTAAATATACTTTTTGTACGTTGAACCGTACAAATATAAAAGAAATATTAACAATCAGGATAACTTAATAAAAGTTTTTGAAAAGACAGTAGGTAAATTAAATTATCGGAAAAATTTTGATATAAACATATGGTAAACTCTAAAGAGCATTTACCTTCATTCCAGCTTATTATAATATTATTTACATTCTTTATTAATTCGAAAGTTATTTGCGATAAGTTGCTTTTGTATATATAAAGCGAGTTATATTATTCGTTAAGGGCATCCGTGAAGTTTAACCTAAATCTGAATAAATCTTTATAATAATAATTGTCGTGTATCAAGAATATGGGCAAAATCGCAAAACTGGACCTGAATAAACCCAGATAAGAGCATGACCAGTATTCTGGTGGTTCCTCCTCAAGCACCGATAAACACAATCTACAAGAGTTTTGACACGGACAGGCACAGTCTTCCTTCATGTGTTTCTATTGTCTTTCTATTTCTATTGTCAGTATTCTATAAACAATATCATATAATTGTTTATATTATTTTATAATCTTATTCTAACCGATATTATCTTAAAAATCTCTATATCAAACTTACTATTGATCTAAAATGTTAGTCCCACCCCGTCAGCCAGTCGAAAAAACTTGTATGTCACTTCTGGAGTAGGGATTAATATGGCAGATTCTATCAAAAAGGCACTAACTGCCTAGATCATCAACGTATTTGCTCTTCGATATATTTCCAAGTAGTGTTCATAAGTCAGTTTTCGTCTATGTCGGGTAACAACAGGGGAGTTCGAGAATCGAGGAGACACCAAGTCTCATTACCTGATTCTCTGTTATATTTATATATCTCAATATAGTATATATTATGTCTTATAATTTCTGAATAATCACTTATAATTCTGAATAATCCAAACTTTCGATTTTTTCATAAAGATAGTTTGAAAACATAGACGCTTGACAACTAACGGAAGTTTTCTTTTATAAAATATATATGTTCGATCCAATTTATGCGAAAAATACTTTAGTTTGCATTACAAAATCAGCGAGGATTTACCCAAATATACGTCTAAGCTCATTGTGTGCGTTCAATCAACGATATCATACGTTATGACTGAATCTCTGACACTGAGTCGTGACTAAAGCAGGGAATCTGAGACGTCGATAAATTCGGTAGAATATGCAAAAAGTTGTAGCATAAACAAAACGAATGAATACTTGGCAAATATTGACAAAAATCGCAATATTCGTGAAAACTTTAACTTAAAAATCTTTAGGCAGGTTGCAGTAACGATAGGGTTAATGCTGTATAATAACATTTAAAGATGTTCAGACACCATAATTATAAACAATCGAATATTTACAAGTGTACAGGCATCATAAGTACTAGTAATCTAAACTAAACTTTGATTACAATGACAAGATTTATCCTTTAAAAATATAGTAAAAATTGAGAAGAGAATTACTTGATCAAAACTATAATATGTTAAATTGCCTATAAAACTTTCTGTGACAAGTTAAAATTAATTTTACTGCCATTCTATGGATAATATATAAGTCTGGGTATAAATCTTCGTTAAATTTCCAAATAAAAATACAGATATCTTTAATACTGGCCAATATTAGACTAATGAAAATACATAAAAAACATTTTCTTAGAAAACATAATATATCTACAAAGTCATTACAAATTTTAGTTGAAAAAATATCTTCTCATCTTTCTTTGTGTAGCTGGATTGCATGGAATGCAAGGTCAATAACATAAAGTTCAATCATAAAGCCAATCATTCCTCTAACAACTTCAGACCCAATACCAATGCACACAGGTCACGTATTATTGCGATGAACATAACCAGGGATAAATATAGCATACTGCAAAACGAATTATCTAACCACTTTCCATTTTCTCCGTTTAAGGGACACTTGAACGTTTTTTGTAGATAATAAAAATTACATTCATAATTTGTGTAGCATAAAAATGTTGAAAATATATTTGCATTGCATTTATTTTTAGCTTCGCTTGTAACCACTCTTGCAGTGCGCAACATGTCCTTCAGACAACAGAACGTGCATGGCATGTTGAGCGCAGCAAGTTTAATGACGTCGAGCATTAGAAAATCAAGGATGCATAGTACCTGCCAGAGCTGGGCATGTAAACATCTATGCAGCCAACAGATATGAATGCACATACACACACGCACACACACAAGAACACATATTTCTGAAATGTTTACAGGCGACATGAACGAAATACCAAAGCAGTGTTGCATATTTGGCTTATAGTAAATGAATGTCAAAGGTGTAAAATGGCGGCGAAGTCGGGACGGGGTGGTATATGTACTCGTACTAGTGAAAGTAGTAGCGGCCGTAATAATACTGTTTACAATTTATATGAACAGCCGCAGTCGGTATGAGTTTACAGTGACAATAACAGGAGCAACGAGCAACAGGCGACAGTGTACTTAATGAGTTTTCATTGTGCCACAATCGAGTTTTGTATGCCTAAGGTTATAGGCACACATATGTTCTCACTCACACTTACTTACATATAGAAATGTAATTGTACGTGTTATTCAGTCGCTGAATATTTACATTTAAGCGAGCACATAATACAAGTGTCTTAGGAAGTCCTAGTTTATGTGAGCAGAATTTTAATTGCACCCCACATGAAAATTCAAAACATTCCTAACAATTTGCTGTAATCTTCTCATATTCTTCCTTGTTATCTATGTTCCCATAATTGTTGAATAATAATTTTTAAATAATTTACTAATGAACCTTATACCGAAATTTTAAATTTAATTTTGAAGAGAATACGTATTAGTATTAATTGCTTCTAATGCAGTTATTTGGCTACAAAAAATTTGGGAACATTATGGATTACATGTTGATTACATGAAGTAATACTACTAAATATTTTACTTATAAAGAATATTTGATTACTGAATATTGTAATTGTAAAATCAATTATGCAATTAATATATATTAATTACAATTAATGCATTATAACCCATTCATAGTTAATACATTCAAATTTACCGATTTGTGGAATGAATAATTTAAGTGGGTGACCACCAACACGATAACGACGATCATCCTTATACTATTTATTTTTCTGCTTTTTGGATCAAGCAAAGAATAGGACAGACACCACCATCCACTTCCACCAACATCTTTGCCTGATCAAAGATGAAGAAAAATAAAGAGAATTAGGATAATCGTCGACATCCCGTCGGCGTTCATCCACTTAACTTGTTCACTCTATAAATCGATAGATTAAAATGATTTAAGAATGGGTTATAATTGATTTTACAACCGGTTATATAATATTCAGCAAACAAATATTGAACACAATCAAAAATAGCTCTGAATAAGATACCTTTTAAAAAGTTCATGACGCTTCTCCATTCAAGATCGCATCCATTTGCGTTATAGTTTTATAATCAAACTAAAGGAAATGATGGTTTGTTACTTTAAGTTTGTCGGCAATTTTGTTAACGTTGCAATATAAGTCAAAAGAGCTTAAAAGTCTTTTTAACTTTGATAGCAAAAAATCGAAATTCGTGTCAAGTGTACCCATAAAAATGTGGGAAAATCGCTTTAAAGATACTTTTTTATTTTATGTTGAGAAAATGTGGAACTAAAAATGTTAGCACATGCAAGAGAAAAAATAAAGCAAGGTATCTGCCAGTTTTAACGCTTTTTAATTAAAAAACACTAACTTACGCCATTTTTGCTCTATTTTTACACATTGATGTGAGTAAACTTTTGTATATTTGTAATAAAAAATATATAGAATGAATAAAAGTATGTCAGTTTGTTTTATTAAAGTTAAAAATATCTTCAGCCCATATGTCTTGGAGAGTTAGTTGAGGTGCGTGATCTGAAGA
This sequence comes from Teleopsis dalmanni, assembly GCF_002237135.1. Classification (NCBI taxonomy): domain Eukaryota; kingdom Metazoa; phylum Arthropoda; class Insecta; order Diptera; family Diopsidae; genus Teleopsis; species Teleopsis dalmanni. The sequence goes on from NC_051846.1 coordinate 198,442,258, forward strand.
TACTCTTTCATTGCTAATAATAAGCGGTGGATTACTTCTACTGAATTAATAATTCCCCCAAGACACCTCAACAAATATAATTAGTTTCGATAGATTAACATCTTTAAGTCGAAATCTATTTTCACGTTAATAAAGAACAGTTGTTTTTTATATGGATAATGATGTCTTCTTCGCGATGTTATAGTAGTGTGAAGTCTACATACAACATTATGATTAAAACCATAAAGTTGGAGATATCTCTTGGAAATATCATGTTCACCAAAAGCACAACCAAAGAATACATAAAAGATAGTATTATAATTTTGAAAATTACTTTGCAGTTTCTTAACTATTTCGAAATAGTTTTTTTTAAGCGAATTAATTCTCTTTGCGTTGAAGGCTACTGCGGATAAAGATAATGTTAAGCCGAAATTTCATCAAAAATGTTTAATTTAAAAAAATATATATGTGTAAAATGAAACAAAAAACTTGCAAAAATATTTGAACTAAAAATTAATAACCAACTTTTGTAAGAGATACAATAATAACAATAATTGCCAAGAACGAGTAATTTGACAGTAGCGCTGAAAAGGCACAGCTCGGCATTTCATGCAATTTAAAACTTGGCAATAACATCACGTACTGTGCACTGTGTTTATACTCTTTTAATATCTATAAGTTTTGTATATTTTTATAAAAATGTATACGGGCATTTCGGAAAAGAGCAGAAAAAAAATGTATTTTTAAATGCATTTGTACATACATTTATTTTTTATTATATTGAAATCCTTGACTTCTTTGTTTACAGGACTTATGAGCTTTTAGTTTGATTGTATTGCATTTTTATTGCAACTATGAATTGACCCAATTTTCAGCTATGCTCAACTGCAAGTGATGCGTGCTTAATTACTTTTGGCATGAGCTGTGCTGATGCAATAACAGGAAATGAAATTGTCATATTTTGAAACAAACTTAGTTACTAAATACTACTATAGTATAATTATTAAAATAATCTAGTAAGAAAGGTCAAAGTTTATAGCCGTTGTTAGCTGAAAAAGTAAATAAACAAATATTTAATAGCTTAGTAGTTCCGAATAAGTTGGAATACTGGTACTGGACTGAGTTTCTTTTATAGATTGAACATTTTTTTAACACGAAGTTGATTTTTTAATTTAATTTAATAACGAAAGTTGGAAAATAAGGTCTCTGCTAAAACGTATTCTGTAGTAAGACTTTTTTTCCACACTCTACTCTTTCCACCACCAGTGTGGTATCGGAATAGGCCATTATTCAGACTTTGAACACAATCTACCCTACCCTACTAGTGATCTAGGGTAAACCCGGGATCTGTAGCAGCTAATTCTGGAGTTACTTCCGATACTGATGAGTGAAGAGTGGAAAGCGAGTGAGTATCCACTTGGAATATTTGCAGATATGGCTGTTATACTGATTTCCTGTCACCAACTACGCTTTCCGGGCAGAGAAATGTGCAATCGTAAAAGCAGGCAGGTTCATACAATGTACTGTATACAATATATTTATAATATAGTATAGTAATTCATCTTTAGTATATTTAAATCTTTTTAGGCAGTCAAGCAGTTATGAAAATAATCGCATGTATAATTTTTGATTCAAAAAATTTATTATAAAGGCTGAATAAATTAAACGAATATGAAAATGTAATTAAAGATATAATTTAAAAGATTATTTTTAAGAATATTCGAATTTAATAACTATATACTGAACTCATTACTTAGGTAAAAATTCTAAAAATTCTCCGAAAGTGTGAAATCGGGGATTGCGAACAAATGTCATGTCTTACTAATAAATATGAAATATCATCAACACACTCATAAGCTGGATTTCAGAACACATGAAGTGCTGACAGCTGTTTCAGCACACAATCTCTCCTCCTCACCTAACCGAAGATTTTTTTGTAATAAAAAGATTAAGATTTATAGTAATATTAAATCAGAATCTGTGAATTAACTGCAACAAACTTTATCACATAAAATATGTACATCTGATAAACACACATATATATTATTATTATTAACATAATTGAATGGGGAATATTGTGCACCGCGACTCAAATGGTCTTTGGTGCTAACATCAGCTCTTTTCATCGATCAGTAGGCTTCTGATTAACTTGAGCATCTTCAAAGATTATATATTGTTTCATATACATATTATGAGGAATAACAAGTTTTTTCCCCCAGATATATATGTTAATACTATTGCTAGTCAGTTCAGAGGAAGCCAGAGAGATTTTGCTTAGTCGTGTTAACATCTAGTCTTAGAAATGCCAATTTTGTTGAGACAGTCCCGGAGCCGACAATACTCTTACAGAAACAGATGTTTCAACATCTGGTCTCTGAAAACCCTATTTTATTGAGACGGTCTCTCAGTCTACAGTACCCGAACAGAAGTCCTCTCTTTTCAGTATAAGAAGTTTACTAGAAACGTCATAAATAAAACTATGAAAAATGCTTCGCTAAAATAAATTGCTTCACTTAGATCAAATACCATTTCAATTTATATTTAATAACATTAATATCTGAAAATTATTTTCACTTATTTCAATGAAGTGTGAACACGAATTTCAATTTGAGAAATCAAGAATTTAATCACATTTTCAATTTCGCAAGGATATCGCAGGATCCCAGTTAACACTTTGTGCAACCAAATTGAATAAAAGTTGCAACGAAGCCAACCACAGCAGCCAAGTGACAAGTGTTTTTCCTTCAATTTTTTCTCAGCTCTAAACGAAACAGCACGAGCCATAAAAATATGTTGCCACTCAACATGCCGCAAATGGGAAAAACAGCAACTGCAATGATGCCACGTTCTATAAACAAAAGTGCACGCTATGACTTACTCGGGTAATTTAGTGAATGCTGCTGTGAAAGGAATGAAAACTGACCGCGTTGCAGTTGTGGCAGCAATGGTTTGCGGGTTGTGGCTTGCGGTTAGTGGTCCTTGTGGTTTTCGCGGTCAACAACCGCCCACCTACAATGCAGTAGTCACAGCAAAAATGTACACCAAATGATGCAGGAATTAAATTTTAAAAACTTCTCAACTTTTAATGATGATAATCGCTTTTCAAGGCTGGCAAATGCGCATTATTAACTCATTTAAAAGCGTTTTAATTTCATGCAGGCACCTACTGAATTTTTAATATTTAGCGCTTTGTAGCTGAAATTTTGCAGGATTTATTTCAATGGAATTTTCAATTAAAATTCTGTGTATTTCTCATTACCGTTTCCGCCAAAGCTTTTAAAATTAAAATTTAAACTTAAAATATTTAGAAATAACCATAAACAATTTTTATCTGTACATTTTTTTATTTCAATGAAACTTAATTAAATTGATTTAAAAGTTCCTAAATGTGGCCTTACAAAAATTTCCTCTATTAAGTATTTTTATTAATTATTTCATTAGATTACGCTTAAGTGCTTTTAAGGTCATTGGCCTTTGACACTAAGCAGGTTCCTTGATACCCTGAACATTTATTCGGCACTTTCCGCCTTTGTATTCCTTCAATTTGTTACTTTAATTTGTTTTATTATCTGCTGCTACAATCAAGATCTCTGTAAATATTTGTTGCTCAGCTTGTCGAAAACTTACAGGAGCAGGAATAACAATGAAAATGTTGTCATAATAGGCTCAACTGCCGACTGCAATAACAATGCCTGCCTCCGTTATATTGTCACATGGTTGAGCAGTTATGCTTATTTAAACACTCCTGGTAATTAAAGTGATGACTACTAATGTCGATGGTAGCAGAGCACAAAGCATGCTCCTTACTGCCTGCTCATTATGTTAGGAATGTGGGAATGTGGGATTATGGTTGCCAATATCCGAATTTTTTTAATTGTTTCAAAATGATACACACACTCATTGGTATGCAAAACTAATCAAGGTATCTTATTCTCAATACTTATTGATATGTGTTGTTTGGTTTTTAATAAAATAATTCAGATCATTTCAATCGATTATTTTTATGTATATGAGACTAAGTGGCAACTTTTGCTATCTTGCTGACTTTCTGTTAAAAAGGCCACCATTTCAATTAACATAATGATTTTGTACTCATAGTACCTCATGCCCGTGCTCGTGCCTGTGCCTGTTCCTGCAGTTGTGAGCTCTGTTGTTGGCAGCTGTTGTGATTTACGCTGCGCATAAATGTCACAAGGATATTTATTTTTTTGGAAGCCATTCTCAACATTTCAACATAAACAACGTAAACAGTTAAAAGGCAACTGACCTCATGAATTACATTCTCATTTCTTACCTTCTCAAAATATGCTTAATGGCTGGAACATTATGTCGAGGTTTAGTTTAAGACTATAAATACTAAGCAGTACAACAAGATACTTAACAACTGAATTGTTAAAATATTAAGTGCACTTTACAAGGACAATATTTTTATTAATATTATAAATTAAAACAACTCATAAAAATTTCACCAAACTACGCAATAGTTTCTATGAGTGGTTGGATATTATAGTAGAAAGGCATCGATAAGGTGGATATGATGATGATGGGTTAGCTTAGCTACTGATAGACTTAAGTACGAGTATATATCATTATTGTGATTAAAAGTGTAAAGTAACAATAATATCAAAAGATATCTTTCTATTGATATCAGCATCAAGTTATTAAAGGTTAGAGTGACTGAACTAAATAGTATAATAGATGGTCATTTCTACACTTAAAAGAATTCTAACATCGGGAGAAAGATTTGTCGATGTTTTACTAGAAACAAATTAAAAGTTATATGTTACAATAAAGGCGATATAAACTGCTAGGTTTGACCTAAAACTACTTTACTTAGTCTTAATATTAGTGCTGTTACCAACTCCATTAAATCATGATTCATAATTCAAATTCACTTACAAAAATATATGTAAAATAATTATAAAGCAATAAAAACCACATTTAATTTCGTCCATTAATTCTTTATTAAAATTAAGACGAAAAAGGGTTCAATTTGGTAGCCATCATGGTGAGATGCGACTCTTCTCATCTCCTTCGTTCAATAATCAAAAAAAATCAATTAATTTTCATGTCAGAATTGTTCGGTTCCCATGGTCCTTCACAATAGAATAGAGGATTGGATACCAAAGATACATAGTTAAATCAAATTTTAAGTGCAATCTTACATGATGACATCTCAAACTGGTTTTTAGACATAGTTGGGTTAATTTCTCGTCCAGAGTGTTTATAACGCAAGTTATTGTCTTCTTCATGCTAAAATTTGAACGAGTACTAAGATATATTAATAGAGATATTTTATAATATACTTTTGATCTAAGGTCTATTTTAGTTCTGAAATCCATGAATAGTACCATTCTTCTATCCAAATTCGAATATACTAATACCCAATAAACTGGTACACAAAAGGGGTATTATTTTTTAACTTCTTTTCCATTTTCTAATTTTTTCAATTGATTTTTGAATTTCATACGGGAATACATGAAGTCCATAACTTGCTTAGTTTCATTAGAGTCGAAGTAATTATGCATTACACATGATCGTTAGAGTTTTCGCAAAGATCGCTTAATGTATATAGACGACATTATTTTTCATAAAATTTAAAATTTCAGAAAAACTCACCAAAACTTATCCTGATCATTCAAAAATCTCTTAAATCCATTAAGAAATATACGTATTTTGTGGGTGCTATTCTGTATTCATATTTGCTATCTGTAATTTAGTATAAATTGAGTTCACTATATTTTGTTATATTGTAAATGTATTATAGATAAACCTTAACCTATATCCTTCTGGTTCTTGTTTTATATTTAAATTTTGTAAGGTACTAATTTAATTACGGAAATTTTGATGAAAATGCCAAAATATGTGAAGTGAACGAAAATGTCAAATAATATGAATAAAAACTTATTTTAATTATACTTGTATATTATTTAATAAAAATCAAAGGTAACTATTTTAAATAAATATGTCACCTTACAACACCTTTACCTTTTGCAAAAAATTTATCTTACGCAGAGTTGCATTTGAAATATCCTTTATTTCAGTCTTTGTTTCAACGAAATCAAGTCCATTTCGTTTTAACCTCAAAACTGAATTTTGTAAGGAGAAAAGAACTTAATTCCACTGAAACAAAGTTGAAATTAAGATTTTTTCGAAATTCATGTATGTCTCTGAACATAGTATTACTTTCACTACTAAAATTTAAGATTTGCTTTGTCGTATTTGAATGTTTTTACCAGATAGATATAGATAGTTCTATAGATATAGATATATATAGATATAGATATAGATAGTTCAGATAGTTCTATGTTCGCTAAGAATCTTTTCAGCAAAACGTTTTATTTTTTTTCATTATAATAAATAATTTTAAAAACTGAAAATATAACTCAAAATCATTTTAAGGTTCTTACTATTGAAATATTTTTTGCATATGCAGTAAATAACAGAAAACCTCTAAAATAAACAACTAAACCGCTTATATATTGCAAAAATATTTTGTGTTTAAAAGTAAGAAATGAAAAATTATCGTCACTAATTTAATAAATTGTCCTTGCCATTTTTCGAGAAAAACAAGAGAACAGTTCCTCAAAAATTGAATAAAGGAAATTGTTATGCATCTGCTGAACTTTTGTGGTGAATTAATGCTAACATCATCATAAGTTTTCGCGCGATTAACTTAACTCACACAAAGTTTAGCATCGCTGCGCATCAAGTTCTGGTCCGCTCCTGCAGCAGCTTCGCTGGAGCGATTCACTCCGGAGACAACTCATTTGTTACGCTTGAATTCCTGTCTAACTTTCACCTTTTTATTGTCCTTGTCTTCGGTGTCGCTGTTGTTTTTCACTGGTATGAGCAACGGATCTGCGGTATGAGAACGTCTGTGCTTAATAATTTTTTATGTTTTATGCTGCGTAAGCACATCCTTTGTAAAAAAAGTATATAAAATTATCGCATGATATAAATAATCTTTCAGAACTACCGCTTTCGGCTACGTTTAGGTATGTTTGCAATGTATGTCGGTATGTCGGTATGTTGGTACGTAAGCGTGTAGTCCTTTATAAATGCAGCCTTAAGCAGTATAAAGTAGTTTCTGTCACGGTGGCAAAAAGGAAAAATAAAAAATGAAATAACAAAGCCCAGAAAAGAGTCACGGGCAAAAAGAAAGCGAATGTCGCGCTACATTAAGGATTTCACTTTCCCTGTTTTCTGTCTTCTGTCTTCTGTGTTGTATTATTTCAAAATATTAAAAAAAAAAATAATAATAGTCAGAAAGTTAACAACTTAACCCAATTTTTATGCTAAGGAAACTTCCTTGTGATATCAGCGAATATCTTTCTTCAGTATCTTTTGTTCAATTCAATGGATTTAAGGGATTGAAAGAGATTGAAAAAAATCATTGTCAAAATTTTAAATACAAAAATTGTTTCATATCATTTATTTTCTTATTTGCAATTTGCTTATAAATATTTTGTATATTAAATTAACGAGTTTGTCTGTCTGTCTCTCCGCCTGTCTATCTGTCAGTTCATGGGCGTACAGGAATGTGTGCCGCCCCAACAATTTTCATGCTTTCATACTCCTATTCCATATCTCACTTGGCTACATGACTTTGTCTTGCCTGTAATTTCCAAAGTTAAATATTCCACTTCATTGTGATGGTCTCGGTGTTAAGTTCACTCTTATCCTGGTGTCGCATCTTTGCTCTAATACACCCATTATCATGTTGGGGTTGCAGAGTGTTAGTAACTTCATAATTGCTTGTGGCATTTTTAGTTTTTGCCATGTCTGCAGGATTTTCAAATGCTCCATTGTAAGAAATTGGGTCAATGTGTTTATTCCTGTTTTACTTTTTCTCTCATTCCATTTGCTTGTTTGCTTGTTCACTTGTTTGTTTGTTGTGTCTCCTCACTTCCCTTTCGCATTTTTTGTGGTTAATAAATTATGCATAAAACGTTAGCAGTTAATAGATTATTACAATTATTATGCTTCCACAAAAACCGAAAAGGAATGATAAATATGAGTTCCTAGAATGAATAGAGGAAACAGAGTGAAAAATACTAAACAAAATGATAAGTAAAAATTAAATGTTCTTAAAGTAGCCTTTTGTTAATTCTTTTATTATTTAAATAACAAATTTACTAGAAAGCTTAATAGATTTTTTTCTCTGATAATAAAACTGCAAAGATAGAGCAATTTTAAAATATTTAGAAGTATTGTATTCTTTATTTATACGAGATATAATTGTAGTGATCAAAAAAACTCAGGGCTTGAGTTGTCTTAACTACCAATAGTTACTTTTGAACAAGATTGAAGCCAATCTGGCTTATACAGCAGCCTCTGTTCTAATGTCCTTTTCAAATTTATGCGAGCACCACTTATAAGACTACGATTTACTGAAGTCATGTTACAGAAAATGTTAACATGACATCCATGAGGTGTTATTCACAAGATTTGTTGAATACAGACAGCCTTATGTGCAAGGCTGAACCAGAATTCGTATGTCCTTTATATATTTAAATTCGATTACTTGACAACTAATAATAAAATAATATCGTTTGGCTTGAGACATAGGAGGCATATGTGTATTTTTGAGGAAATTAATAATTTCTGTTGAATGAAAGATTTATATTAGATGTAAGATGTAAAAATCAAATTAAACTAATAGTTTTTATTTTTTATTTGAAGCCACTAGCGAAAAAGGTCTAACAAAGATATTACTTTAAAAAACTCAATACTTTAACCATCTGTTTATAAATCTATAAATGAATACCTAGTACTTATAATCTTTATATTCTTTAAAATTGTATACATTTCGTATTACTTTTACTGTGAATTTTATTTATTTGACACACCACTGGTCAGCAATTACGTTAACACACCACTGGTCGACAATTCCCTTGAATAAATAAAGAATCCTTGAACTGAAAACATTTATCGAATCATGGATAAGTTTATTGTTTCACTTAACAATTTTACAATACAATATTTAGATACAATTAATAAAGGTGCATTATTATATATTAGAATCACATTAAAGTTATTAAATTCATTTTTAAATTAAAATAAATGGGATTGTTGATTTTCTATTGGTTAAGTATATCAATAACTGTTTGATATTTAATTAAAATAAAATATTTCTTTCATTTGATCCAATCCAGGTAAAGTAAAAATTGCAAAACACGCAAATAATTTTGGAAATCTGGATTGGATTTTAGCGGGAGCAGGATTTTTCACATCCGCTTTTTTTGCCATCACTAGTTGAGTACATCCTTCAACTATAATTTGAGATAATTTGGCACTTATGTGGATAAAAAAAAAATTCATTCGATTATAAAATTTACTCTCCAATTAAAGCGATTGAAGTAAAAATTTTGGAATACTAACAAATAAGTTTTGATAACCTCGGTACATCGATTCTGTAAATAAACACATCAGATGCGCTATGGAAACTAAAACTTGTTTTAGTAATCAAATAATAAATAATAAATAAATAATAGTATATTATCTTACCTTATTTATATCAGGTAAAAATTACTCAGCAGAAGTATACTTTGGAATCTCGAATGTGGTCCTATGGATTTTAGACGCATCGCGACTTGTTCATATCCCCTATTTTGTCAGAACTAGTTATGTACTTCTTTTAACTATAATATAAGAAATTAGACACCTATTTTGATACTAAATACAAAAGATTAAAGAACTTACTCATCATTCAAACGATTGAATCAAAAATTGTGTGGGAGTATATATAAGTTTTAGTAATCTCGGCACATCGATTGTTGAATAGATCATATGCGCTGTGGGAATTTATGTAATTTGATTTAATATATTTAATTTGATATAATATGAAAATCTTAATATTTCACCTAATGTTACTTGATCAAGCAAAGAGTATACTTTTACTTGTCAAAAGTATACTTATGTGATTTGGATCATAAGAGTAGTTCTATATGATGACAACTAATTTGGACTAATAACTATTAGTCAATCACATCCAGAGTGTTGTATCCATAAGTTATCCACTTCGCACTAAAATTTGTGATAATCATAATTTATCTATATATACAATACCAAATACTACAAATTTATTATATACGGCATCTTCGATCTACACGGATCGAATTATTAAGGATTTTATTTTATTAATCGACTAAAAATTGTATTACTTACCTTATTATGTTAAGTTGAGTGATATACCCCAAAGTTATCAAATTAATCACAAATACATCAAGAATTTTTAAAGTCCCTAACTTCACATAGGTTCTTCATAGCACTGATTTGGGAACTACTGTCAAAACAAATTTTTTTTTTTTAATTTATAAGGATGAATACGTATGAAATTGATATTGTGGTACCATTAGTGAATCCATGTGAAAGTAAGGTTTCGAAATTTTGATACATATTCGGAAATACAGCTCCAGACAAAGTTTATCAAAAATAATTTGGAAGTATGGGCCGAAAGTTTGTTTAATTTTGATGTTTACTCTTCAACAGATATTATTAATATGAAATTTAATATTTTTCCACAAGGTAAGTAATTTTTTTTTGGAGAAATCTAAGCTTACTTTTTTAAATTTAAATTTGTGACACATTACGATACTATTAAAATTCCCAGACAAATGAGCCGTAGTTTCTCATATCATTCTTGATTTTATATATAATTGGTAAAGATTGTATCTCTCAATAGATAAGAGATAATCATTAATAATCAAGGAAATTAGCCTTCATTCAACAAAGAAACGCTCAAAATTAATTAGGGACATATTTTCCATCTTTTGACTATATTATCAATCATAACAGTACTCTTGCATTCCTAATGCACTATTAGCTATTCGAATATAGGAGTACTTAACTTCTCTAACGCGTTAAGTTGGGTTTAGGAATTCGTTTCGCCACAGATGCAAAACCCCTTAAAGTCGCTTAAAATGTGATTGGTTTCATTTGTAGCAGTGTGAACAGTTTTCATTTATTTTAGTGTAATTTACTGTAAATAAAGTCTATTTAAGCATATCACTTTACAAAAATTTTAATATTAGTATCTAATTTTCTTAAAATCTGAATAACGATTTAATGTTAAATAATAATTCAATCCTTTACATAGCATTTTTATCAAGACAACAAATTTTTTAATAACACCAACTTTTTTCAGAATAAAAAGCAATTACCTACATTACCGACATTTATTAAATAAGCCTTCAGTAGTCAATTTATGTCCCAAATTTATTGATAAAATTAATATAAAAGCAGTTTAACTACATAAAATGTACTTTAATTATTAAATACAATTAAATGCTATTTTATATATAAAATAGAAATACTCGAACATATTGTTACGTTTATTCTAACGCTTCGTTCGATAACACTGGATTCTGATAAGTGAATAATATTAAACTTGTATTAATTATAACCGTTATTTATCTTCTTAAACACACACAACTTTATTGCTTAAAATAACCAACTTCCTATTCTCTTAAAATTAACCAACTACATTTAAAAACTTATTTACTAGCTAACTGACATAATTTAAAATTATCTCAGTTAACTTGAATCGATTTGTATCTTCGCAACACTGCCCTCCACCTAAACTTGTTCGTCCCGAACAAGTGTCACCATATCTTCATGACAACGCGCCAACCGTTCCAAATGAACTACTTTCATCTTATTCTCATTATTTCTTATGTCCGAAACGAACAAGACATCTCTGACATCAGCATTAAATTCACTACCCGTAGCCAATACGTCATCTGTGGTATCCTCATGAAACAAGACATTTACATCAATTGTCACGTTCTTATCATCTGTGAGGTTGGCATCAACGTTTAACGGTATATCTTTATAAGACAACTTCGCGATCAACAAGCCCTCTGCGATCTCCGCATCATATTTGATTTCCTGATTAATCCTGAACGGATGCACCAAAGTTCGTGCAAATACGATATTATCGACTCCGACATTTTCCATGGCTTCTACAATCCAGCATCTGTTCGTCCTTTTATTCGCGTCTAGTTTTCCCCATACAATCGCTTCTGAATTTGCCGGTATTCGTCGTCGTCGATTCAATCGAACCTGTCTCACCCTATCGCAATGCTCACTGCCAGTATTCAATGGACATTCCATTACCGCGCTCCGTAGGATACGTTGTTCTAAGTCCAACGTAATTCCATTGGCAATCATAAAATCTACTTCAAATGAAATACCCTCAACATATATAACATATGGGGATTCTTGCTCGTCCAAGCAGATGTCATCATTCAAAATTCTCGGTCACTTCAAAACATGTTTCGAACTTTCTTCAACAAAATTTTTTAATATTTAGGGTATCAAGAAGTATATAAGGAAATAAGATATTTGCTAACGTGCCATTGACAAGGTGTACAAGAATATATACAGTCCGAAGATAACATTCGGAATGCAACTATCACGTTTTCCTATATATAATAAATCGTAATTCACGCTTAACAACAATTTCTCGTTGGGACATAAACTTCTAATTGGGATCCAAAAACACGAGTTTTGTAACAAGAATTGTTGGCCTGACGTATACTAGATATTTAATACATAATCATTTAATAAACAAGTGAAAATGATTGAAAGTTCGATATCTGGCAATGCCACTAAACCCGAAAGTATAACATTAAAATATAAAGGTGATGGAACGTCTGTGTCTCCTAAGGATAGACAATATGGAGGAGATACAATATTTCAAAATAATGATTGCCCCTTAACAAGTGAACAATTCTTAAGAGCAAGACAGAAATTTGTTCTTCTTGAAAATGCAAATAGTACAAACGATAGGAATGCCTCAGCAGGAAAAGATGTTAATAAAAACAAAAACAGTTCCCAACCAGTTGAAGCAAATAGAAATCTTCCGAAGGAGTTTGCAGAGACAAGTTACTCAACCATTGACACTGAACATGAAATCAACCCTCCATTTCAGCCTCTACTCTATGAGGGATCAGCCTCCACAGTCTCACCTGTAGAATTGAATCCAAATGAAATACCCTCAACATATATAACATATGGGGATTCTTGCTCGTCCAAGCAGATGTCATCAACTGATTCAGCTATACCAAAGCCGATTAACACAAAATCATAACTATGTAAACCGAAATAGTCTTTCCTCCTTTTCTTTCTTCTCTTTTTTCTGTTTCTTTTTTCCCTATTCATTATTTGAATCAGTCTTCTTCTCCCCCTTATCTTATTTCTTGTTTTCTCTCTTATCCTTCTTTCTTTTCTTCTCTTTCCTCTATTTCTTTTTACCTCCTTTCTTGTCTTCTTTTTTGTCTTTCTTCCTGCCTTCATTTCTGTCTTTTCTTTTGCCTTCCTTCTTGTCTTTCTTTCTGCCACTCCAGTTTCCATTTTCCGTACTTTTGCTGTAAAGCAACACATTATACCGGCAGCCTCGTACGTTAACGCACTGCCAACTGTTTCAGCGTAAGTTAGCTTTGGAAACATTACCACCTGCCGTCTGGTTTCTGGATCACGTATGCCATCAATAAAAACATCAATTTTATTTTTTTTAATGAAGTCACTAGAACTGCCAATATACGCTAAATTGCATAAACGTTCGATATCTACTCTTGCCTTCAGTTCTACTCTGCGTAGCGGTGACATAAAATTGCTGCCATACCTACGCTTTAATAAGCCAATTAACTCATGGTAATTCCTACGTGCCTTATCAGGAATCTGTTGTAGCATCTCTGCCCTTTAATGCCACAATCAGCGCTGCCGTTTTCTCATCTTCACCCCAACGATTTGCAACAGCAGTAGTCTCGAACTGTAACTGGAAAACTTCAAACATCGCGGTTCCACCAAACACCGGTGGTTTTAATTTTACTTCCCCAGTCTGGCGAACACTCGCTAACGAATGACGATTCGACGACAAATCATCCAATCGATTTTCTAACTGGTACACCTCATTAAACACTTGAATATTCCGGTTTGTTTCATCAACCCTTTTCGACAACTTTTCTTGCGCCTCTGCTGTTATCCCGACAAGTTGCCACAACTCTTGTTTTAAATCTTTGAATTCACAGAAAATCTGCTCTGCGTTTTTCTTAAGCTCAGTGGAAGTCTGCTCTGCATTTTTCTTAAGCTCAGTGGAAGTCTGCTCTGCATGTTCCTTCATCTGCTGCATCATCTTCATCATAAGCTCCATCATTTCACTATTACTCACCTGTTTAACTTCTCCCGCTACAATTATCTCTTCAGGGAATTCTTCCATTTCCGCATTTATACCGCTCGCCTCCAAAGCCTCACGCAGCCTTACTTGCAACTCCGTCTTAACACCACCTGTGCTAAGCCCCAGCTTCTCCAGTTGCCGCTTTAACTGCACTACGGTTAACTGTCCAAGCTTAACCATTTTATTTATCAGAATCCCACTTCTGACACCAATGTTACGTTTATTCTAACGCTTCGTTCGATAACACTGGATTCTGATAAGTGAATAATATTAAACTTGTATTAATTATAACCGTTATTTATCTTCTTAAACACACACAACTTTATTGCTTAAAATAACCAACTTCCTATTCTCTTAAAATTAACCAACTACATTTAAAAACTTATTTACTAGCTAACTGACATAATTTAAAATTATCTCAGTTAACTTGAATCGATTTGTATCTTCGCAACAATATATTCCAAAATATTTATTTCAATTAACATTGTTTAAAGACATAAGTGGAGGGAATACCCAATTTCTTTGCTATTATATTACTTGTTTAGATACTCGTACTTTTACTTATTTGGTTTTTTATTGAAGCTTTGAAACGCAAACAAGATACAATTATGCTATTACACGAAATTGCTCATTCCAAATAAATAATCGTCCTAATCAATCATTCATCAATTTATGTTGTAGCCAACAAGCAGCTCTTTGTGGCAATTACTTCGGGTCAGGTCTTCAAATGGTTTAGTTTGTGGAAATGTTAATGGCATTTATTGTTTTCGTTGGTTCCAAGGAGAATAGCCATTAAAGCTGCTAGCAAACACGACAGCATAACCGCAACCACAGCTCCCTGGAGTATTCTTGATAAATAATTCGTATTATTAAAGCAGTCTTCGAGGACATAATGAGAAAGACTTATGGAATTACCAACTGTAGTGGGGTATGTTTTTTATAGTATAAATAGAAAATATGCCCACATCTGTCAAAATAATAATTGTTATTTATATTTATTAAATTATTATTAAGAAAAAAATATTTATTAACACATAAAACTGCTGATTGTGACTATTTAAGTTATTAAAAATGTAACAAACTTTAACTGTAGTCACCAGTAACTACTTAAGAATGTAAGTTGCGTTGTGGTGCTGATGCTGATGCTGGCGTTGTTGTCTCATTAAGATACCAAATCAGTTGCCTAATCCCACAGTTCAATATTGCCCATTTCTCAGGAAAACTTTACCAAAACTTCAATTCAGCTGCGACTCACACCACAGCATACAAAATGAAACGTAAACAGCTGATTACAGTTTAGCAACTTTCCTCATATCTTGTATCTTGTATCGAATTATCCCACTGACCTAAATTCGCAACCGCAGACGCATTTCGCAAAACTTCTTATGAGATTTCGTTTGTTTTTCAGTTATTGCCTTTCCCAAATGTGAGTTTTGTTTTGCAATATTTGTTATTTATTTCATTTGGCGCTGTTTTTTGCTGGCAAAGTTTACGGTCGGATCCCTTATTTGTTTGGATGGGGTAAGAGGTTGGCGGTGAAACGCACTTAATTCCCTTTTCCGGGTTCATCAATAAAATAAATAAAATTTTGTGTTGCAGCATATAAATTTCAACCACGTTTCGCTTTCATTTACTTGTTAGGAAGATTTTATTGTGGCCGAAATGGAGTTTGGTCATCAATGGCCAAAATAAGTAATCAGCACTAGAAATACATCATATAAAGGAGTTTTATTGGATTTTGTGTGGTTGAGCTTATTTAAGTAGAGTTTGACATACACTCTCAAAATAATATTAGTAATAAACTGAAAACAGGAAAACAATGATTTTAGTTGGATGAAAAGAGTTGTAAGTTTATATAAAAATTTGAATATTGATCTTCGATATGAGAAATATATAAATCTGACAATTTCTAAGAATGAGAATCTTCTAAATATCAATAAGTGTACATTAAGTATTAATAAATTTAACATTCATTTAAAAACTTTTGTTAACATTAAACCTCTTATTGATATTCCAAATTAGCTATTATCTGCGGAAATAATTTTTTTTCAAAACTTTGACAGTTCCTTCACAATGCCAACCCTATATTAGTAGTAACACTATACTACACTATATGCATGCTAGGTATATATATAAATGCTTATAATGTAAATTGTAACCGTTTACTGGTATATACATTTTTTTGTTTGGTGTATAAATAAAGCTTTATATAAACTCAATAAATAAAATCGATATAACATATTGTATTTCATTATTTCATTTATTGGCGTAAGCCTTTTGACTTAAATCTAATAGTAAAATCAGTACTAAGCCAGTATTATTATCCCAATTCATAATCGTAAGAGTAAATTATTTATATTATTAATACATATAATTATGCAGTTATGAGAAATATAATCTGTGAAAGAATAGAATAAAAGTAGAATAAAGAAATGACAATATAAAATCCGTAAACTATTTGAAGAAGATAAGATTAAAAAGTTATAAAATACACTCTCTGTTTGACTAAACTTCATTCTTTCATAAATAGAAGAATCATATAGTAGTGTTAAAAATAAGATATAAAAAAATAAAAAGTTCCTGAAAAAGATCTACACTAAAGTGGGAAGGATTTTTCACAGAAACATTATAAGATACTACGTTATTTTTTATTTATTTAGCATCACAGTAGGATGGATCAGTGCTTTGTTTTAAGCTGTATTTCAGAAATTTCATTCATGGAAAGGTATGGTGGATATGTAAGGTATGGAAAGACGTGTACTCACTTTGTACAAGTAATACTAGCTGTCAAATTTTTACCCTGACATAAGACATATTACTAGTTTATTCATTAAGCAAGTCACTTGCAGTATGACAAACCCGCGCTCCCCTTTGAACCAATATATATTTCTCAGTTAGTAGTAAACTTTATCAGTATAACTGGCTTACGGAAAATATTTCATTACTACTCTTCTAAAAACTTTTGAAAATTATTTTGATATGTCCAATCAATAAATGAGTTCTATGGAAAGAAAAGGCTGAACTGAGGAATTCTTTACTTCTGTTCATATTTTTTTTTAAATTATATATTATTTTTTATATATTATTTTTGTTTAAAAGTTGCATATCCTATAATAAAATTTGTGCACAAATTTTTTCCTTTTATATCGATTTTACGATATTACTTATCGATGCGATATTTCTATTAATTTATTCTGAGTACATGTATATATAGAATAGATGTGTGATATAAACTTGGGAAGATGGAGAAGTTTGTTGCTATTCAGTTTTAGAAAACCACTAATATATTGGAACATCTCAACATCTACATAACAGAAGTAGCAAAAATTGGTTACTGATTAGTACATACTGGTTAACAAGTTACTATTCTTTTACTTAGTGCAAACGGTCTGTTTGAAACTTTTCTAAATGGGCTAATGAATCCATAAGCTTATGTTTGACTTTTATACTTCATTAAAAAGCTATTGAATTTGAGTTTTTTCAACAAACTTTAATGTTTCCATAATATGCGTCACATAACTTAGTTACAATCAATTGACGCAATTGTTTTAACTTAGTACTTTAAAAAATGATCGGCAGACCCGAATGAAATCTTGGAGAGATTGCGGCTCTTACTCAACTAAATATTAAATCTTTTTTAAAATTTATAATATAAAATTTATATTATTTATATTTATATTTATTTATATTATGAATAGTTATGTTCTTTATGGAGACTAGAAGGTTATGTATCAACAAATATATGGAACAATTTCGTGAGAGGACTTATTCCAGTTTTCGATATATATTATTATACCAACCTGAAACCTTAATAGATTTCATTGATATCAATGTTTTCGTTTTTGCGTTTTAATTGTGTTCTTTTGAATTTTTGCTTACATTTAAAAAGATTAAATTATTAATCGTTGAAATGATGGTTTATATAATATTTATAAAATAGTGTAAATATATATATATTTTGGTGTTTTCTATAATAATTCATCAAAACATTTTTAGTAATTATCAGTTACTGCCTTCAGAATTGAACAAATCTTCCTTCTTTAGGCTTCCAGATCATTGTAGTGTCTTTCAGGCGGAAGTGGTCGCCATCAGGGAAGCTATAGCTTGTTTGAATGTAGATGACATATTTGGCAGGAATATATACATACTATCAGACAGTCAAGCTGCATTAAAGTCCTTGAGTTCGGTCCAATTTACATTTAGGACGGTTCTTGACTGCTACACATCTCTAAACGAAATGTCGACGCAGCTCAATATTTCTTTAATCTGGGTTCCCGGCCATAGGGATATTTTCGGAAATTGCAAAGCAGACGAGTTAGCCAGAAAGGGTGCTTCAGAACCATACTCGGAGCACCTAGACTATCTGGGCATATCGCTAACATCATGTAAATTGATAATGAGTTCTTTCTGCACTAATACTTTTAATAAAAGATGGGAGGACTCAACGATATGTAGACATCTGTATGCAATCTGGCCACTTTCCGATAAAAGGAAATCGAAAACTCTCATTGAGATGTCCCGCAAGAACATTGGTCTTCTGGTAGGGTTGACTACAGGGCACTGTAAGCTAGGGAACCATGCTAGAAGACTAGGTCTTCCTTTCAACCAAATCTGTCGTAGCTGTGGGGAGGACGATGAGAGCGCATCTCATCTGTTGTGTTTGTTTTTCGCAGATGTTACTCATTGCAAAGGATTTCAAAAAAAACACTTCGCTTCAAAATACTTTATTTAAAAATATTGGTGCTGTAATTTATAAACTATAATAAAATTTTATTATATTAAATTATGTTTTATTACATTTTTAAAATTACAATCCTATATGGTTGAATATGCTATGAAGCATACATAGGAATTGTCCTTTAATAAGGCAACAACCTAAATCTGACCTAATTTTCAAATAATGCACAAATTGTTGCAATTAAATTTATCCTTACAACTCGAATGTTATTGTTTTATTATAAATTTATTGCCAAAGGACATTGGCAATGTTTTTCACACATAAAACTCTAAAAGCACACAAACAAATTTTTATACTAAAAGAGACAATAATAAAAATAAAACAAAAAGTGAAAGCAAAAGTAAAAGTAAAACAACATAAAACAGACACAAAGAGACAAAAAGTATAAAAGGTCCTAAAGACAGACAGTAAATAACGTTTGACATACACAATAACTTTTGTCTGCCAAATGGGCTAATGGCCAAAAGCGTTGAAAACTCATAAAAAGAAATAATAATAATAAAAATAAAAATAAAAATAAAAATATAAAGAAAAATATTTATATGTTAAGGAAAAAGGATAAAAAAAAATTTATATAAATTTTATAAGAACGCAGCAGTCGAAGCAACAAAGTAAAATGGCCATAAAATGCAGATAATAAAAATTATTGTTTCTGGCTTAGGTTTTTGGTACCAGCTTAGATTTTTACTCCATTTTAAGGATTTCACATTTTGGTTGTCCAGATTTAAATTCAGAAATTACTTGAATTAAGATAGAATTTATATATTTATTAATTTTCGGAAATATATTTTTATGTAGAATTATTTAAGTAATTTTTTTCAAGCAAAAGGACTCAGTCGAAAGATGGAGGTAGTAAACAAGACAGCGAGGGTGAGCTCTGAAATATATAAGTTAAATCCCGCAGTTTTTCAAATCCAATCCCTGCGCTCAGTTTCATTAACGCACAATCATGCAATATAATTATATGACCTGATTGCTACCAAATGGGACATTAACTTGTTAGTCTATAGAAGTTCCGTTTGGTTTCCGTAGCTCTCAACTTTTAAATTGAGACATCGCAGTTTTACTTAGTCTTTTGATTAGTAAAATAAGTAAGAACGTTAAACATTAAACAGAATGTTTTAACTTTAATTAAATATTACTAAATAATAACATTAATAATATTTAAAATTAAACAAAGTTTTAATTTTAACTTATATAAGTGACGACACCTCGTTACAAATCCCGATGTATGAATCGATTTAGAGCATAAAATAATTCACAATCACGATGACAAATGACTTGTGGATTGGTTGCAAAGAGTTTGAGTTTGCTTGGACTTTATGACCTAAATTAGACAGAAATAAAACGAAAAGCCGGGCTTCAACAAACTCGCAGTTCATTCCGATCAGTGAATCAGTGAAGAAAAATGCCATTAATTATATTTTATATCTGTGTTAAATCAAATTTCTTTGAATGAAAAGCTGATTAAATCGCTCAATTACTTATTATGTCTATGTGAATTACAGGGGACGGACTTCCATGGATAGAATGTACAAAATAATTCTCAAAATGGAAGTGTTTAGGGTGGCATTAGTTTGCGCTCTCTTAACCTAACCTAACGTATTTTTTTTTATTCTATATTATTATTACTTTATATCTATATTCAATATTTATATATAGAAGATAAAAAGATATTTATTATTTAAAGAAATTTTTTCAAAAAGTTATATAACAAAAATTCTATTTATATTATTTCAATTATTTAATTTTTGCGTGACTATACACCTATTTCGAATATTGCCAAATACCCATTATCAATAATGTTTGAAATAGTTCTTGTATTTACTTATTCGTAAATAATTTTTTTGAGCCAGCAAGTACCAGTAATCAAAATCGTGCCCTGCCAAATTTGAAGCTCAGAGTCAGTGCCCTTTAAGATTCTTTCAATTAAAAAACGAAACTATTTTATTATGGTTTAAAATTTTTTAAAGACTCTTAATTAACCATATGTGTTAAAAATGAAACAGTTCCTAATTTTATTACATTTAAAAATATTTCCGTTAAAAACGAAATGGAAAGAATCGGACTTCTGTATGCAAGCTGACATCACTTCAATAAAAAAAATTAGTTTTATTGCAGTATGAATACTACGATAATATTGCGGAAAAGTTATCTATTCATTTAAAAGCCACTCAAAAACTTTTGATATTCCGTTTTATAATAAAGTCTTGTTTAATTTCGTCAATAAACTTTATTTACTAAAAATTTATACGAAAAAGGTGGCAATTTGATGTTGTCATAATCGTGTGGAAAAATAGAACAATTAATCAATAAAATAATGTTCTCATCTCACTGGAGTATTAAATGACGTAGACCTACCCCAGCTAATAGATAGTTGTCTACCACAAATACGTTAAAGATGAATAAGAGTTTGAGTCTCCAGTGAATTTCCAGCCAATGACATCTCAAACTGGTTGTTAGACACATTCGAGTTGGGTTCAATTCCGGGGTGTTGCCATCGAACTTTAAAATTTTCTACAAATAGTTTAAATAATGTATAAATATTTTAAATAAAATTTAAAAAGACCTGCAGTTCGTTTCGCTTCTGGAAATTAAACATTGACTTCCGATGGGCAAATTACAAAAATTGAGTAATTGAGTAATTGAGTACATTGTCTATGTGGATATAGGTTTTACTTTCGAATGAATAGATAAATATAGAAATATAGAGTTACTTACTCAATTGAATAAAAAATTAAATAAATAAGAAATGAAGATTATTGGTTGTGAATGATGATCACTAGCATTCATATTCATCATTCTCATCATCCAAATTGTTGAAGGAATGGGTTAAGTATTTATATTGCACTCTTTTTTTATATTTATATTTACTGTCTGCAATTTTAAAGATATAAAGCATATAGTACTTTTTAAGTTAGATATATTTGCAATACCTTAAATGATTTCATGCAAGTAATTGAGTTACTTGTAAACTTTGTTTTATAGTTCATTGCGGAAAATTTTGAATCAAAAGCCGAAAGTGTTGTAATTTTGATTTTTGTGGAGCAAAAACTGTAACTGATATAAAAAAATATGCGATCTATTCGGAATGGTAAACATTTTTATGAAAGTCACAGCCTACGTTTTTAAACTAAATTTCACAATAAAATATTTTAAAATTTTATTAAAATTTTTGGTTCTGTTGTGAATCAAGAGATGCTGAGTATGCTATGAAAAAACGTAGCAATTGACTGCAGATTCATAGAGTGGCACCTTCAAATCCTAAAATTATTTTCAACTCAGTAACGTAAATAGAATATTCCTATTTTATCTATATTAAAAAAAGAAATAAGCTGACCATACGTTCTGAATAAATCTTTAATGGGGACATTTATATAAAAAGTAACTATATAAGAACTGCATATAACATACATAGTTTTATAATTGAATATAAAAAAGTAGTAACTAAGGTTCATAAAAGAGCTTTAACTCTCAGATAGATAATGACTTGTAAGATGGTAAACGAACTGTGTAGGTTTAATAAAACAGCAGTTAACTACATGACTTAAGAGGTATTAATATTAACAGATAATAACCAAAACAGGAACTATATTTTAAGTGGACTGTCTGTGGTCACCAAATGATACACATATTTCTAAATAAAAAAAACTGTTTCTTTAATGGAGCTGATTGTACAATATATGTGATGCACTTTCAGTTTAGAACTGCAAACTTGTTGTGAATAATTAATTTGGTTGGTTATTATTTAATTAATAGTTCTAAACTTATTCTAATTTGACATTTTAATTTAAAAAAGTTACCTTTGACTTTTATTAAATAATACATAAGTATAATTAAAATAAGTTTTTATTCATATTATTTAACATTTTCGTTCACTTCACATATTTTGGCATTTTCATCAAAATTTCCGTAATTAAATTAGTACCTTACAAAATTTAAATATAAAACAAGAACCAGAAGGATATAGGTTAAGGTCCTTCTATAATACATTTACAATATAACAGATTATAGTGAACTCAATTTATACTAAATTACAGATAGCAAATATGAATACAAAATAGCACCCACAAAATACGTATATTTCTTAATGGATTTAAGAGATTTTTGAATGATCAGGATGAGTTTTGGTGAGTTTTTCTGAAATTTTAAATTTTATGAAAAATAATGTCGTCTATATATATTAGGCGATCTTTGCGAAAACTCTAACGATCATGTGTAATGCATAATTACTTCGACTCAAATGAAATTAAACAAGTTATGGACTTCATGTATTCCCGTATGAAATTAAAAAATCAATTAAAAAAATTAGAAAAAGGAAAAGAAATTAGAAAATAATACCCCTTTTGTGTTCCATTTTAATGGGTATTAGTATATTCGAATTTAGATAAAAGAATGCTGCTATTCAGGGATTTCAGAACTAAAATAGACCTTAGATCAAAAGTAAATTATAAAATATCTCTATTAATATATCTTATTAATCGTTCAAATTTTAGCATGAAGAAGACAATAACTTGCGTTATAAACACTCTGGACGAGAAATTAACCCAACTATGTCTAAAAACCAGTTTGAGATGTCATCATGTAAGATTGCACTTGAGATCTGATTTAACTATATATCTTTGGTATCCAATTCTCTACATTGTTGTGAAGGACCATTGGAACCGAACAATTCTGACGTGAAAATTAATTGATTTTTTTTGATTAATGAACAAAGGAGTTGAGAAGAGTCGCATCTCACCATGATGAACACCAAATTGAACCCTTTTTCGTCTTAATTTTAATAAAGAATTAATGGACGAAATTAAATGTGATTTTTATTGCTTTATAATTATTTCACATATATTTTTGTAAGTGAATTTGAATTGTGAATTGTGATTTAATGAAGTTGGTAACAGCACTAATATTAAGACTAAGTAAAGGAGTTTTAGGTCAAACCTAGCAGTTTATATCGCCTTTATTGTAACATATAACTTTTATTTTGTTTCTAGTAAGACATTGACAAATCTTTCTCCCGATGTTAGAATTCTTTTAAGTGTAGAAATGAACATCTATTATGCTATTTAGTTCAGTCGCTCTAACATTTAATAACTTGATGCTGATATCAATAGAAAGATATCTTTTGATATTTTTATTACTTTACACTTTTAATAACAATAATGATATATACTTGTACTTAAGTCTATCAGTAACTAAGCTAACACATTATCATCATATCCACCTTATCGATGCCTTTCTACTATAATAGCCAACCACTCATAGAAACTATTGCGTAGTTTGCTGAAATTTCCTTTAGTCGTTTCAATTTATAATATTAATAAAAATGTTGTCCTTGTAAAGTGCACTTAATATTTTAACAATTCTGTTGTTAAGTATCTTGTTGTACTGCTTAGTATTTTTAGTCTTAAACCAAACCTCGACACAATGTTCCAGCCATTAAGCATATTTTGAGAAGGTAAGATATGAGAATGTAATTCATGAGGTCAGTTGCCTTTTAACTGTTTACGTTGTTTATGTTGAAATGTTGAGAATGGCTTCCAAAAAAATAAATATCCTTGTGACATTTATGCGCAGCGTAAATCACAACAGCTGCCAACAACAGAGCTCACAACTAGAGGAACAGGCACAGGCACGAGCACGGGCATTAGGTACTATGAGTACAAAATCATTATGTTAATTGAAATGGTGGCCTTTTTAACAGAAAGTCAGCAAGATAGCAAAAGTTACCACTTAGTCTCATATACATAAAAATAATCGATTGAAATGATCTAAATTATTTTATTAAAAACCAAACAACACATATCACTAAGTATTGAGAATGAGATACCTTGATTAGTTTTGCATACCAATGAGTGTGTGTATGATTTTGAAACAATAAGAAAAATTCGGATATTGGCAACCATAATCGCACATTCCCACATTCCTAACATAATGAGCAGGCAGTAAGGAGCATGATTTGTGCTCTGCTACCATCGACATTAGTAGTCATCACTTTAATTACCAGGAGTGTTTAAATAAGCATAACTGCTCAACCATGTGACAATATAACGGAGGCAGGCATTGTTATTGCAGTCGGCAGTTGAGCCTATTATGACAACATTTTCATTGTTATTCCTGCTCCTGTAAGTTGTCGACAAGCAGAGCAACAAATATTTGCAGAGATCTTGATTGTAGCAGCAAATAATAAAACAAATTAAAGTAACAAATTAAAGGACAACACCTAAATAGTGCATAATCAATTTATGTACTATACGATGACATCGTGCAGAATGATAAAGACTTCCTTTTTTGTAGTAAGATAAATGGATTTAAGGTTTGTGTTCATAGTTAAAATGAACCGAATTCACATTATATCCTTTAAAGTGAATAAATTCAAGTTTTTAATAGATGAATTTTAAAAAGCTCACGATTCCGTAGCATAAAAATTTTTATATCATTTGTTAATTCAAAAGAAATTTATGTTTTTCTACCTTTTTTTTAACTATTTCGACTTATATTAAGCATTTCATTGTGATTTGCTCATCTTAATTATGGTGTACACCAGTGCTTTAATGTAAGGGATGTTGTTGATTTATAAATAACGTTTGACAGCTAAATATGCTAAATCTGTACTTATTAAATTATAAACTTTACTTCCCAGTGCACCATTGCCCTCATTGTTTCCTTTAAGTCCTTGGAGAGTATTGAGTTACCTCGATATGGGCATTATAGTATATATTAACTTAATTTTATTAATTCAATAAAGTTGTGGACAAATGTTTTGACATGAAATGTTTTAATTTTTTAATACTATCAGTTTTGGTTTCGGTGGCGTATGAGTGACATTCATATTAACACGCAAATGATTAAGAATATTGAACTATTTCAGATATTTTTAAAAAATTCTTGAATATAAGTATTCATATTAAATTTAAGCTATCATAAAATTAGTAATCAATCATTTATCAATTATCTTGTAGCAGTTTAGCAAACAAATTATTTACCAAATCACTTATTGTTATTTATTAACAAATTGCTACCCTAATCAAATGGTTAAACTGATGTGATTGAACTCAATATAACAAATGAATATGTCGTCAAAAATTACTTACCACAATTTGAAGGAATAAACTGGACTACCTTGACCACACTTACGTTTTTGTGGAAAAGAGCAAAAATCCACTTCTGAGGTTTACTGATGAATTAAGTTGTGTTTCTTCAACTTTTGACCATCAATCACCAGAAAATGCTTAAACATTGAGATTTATTGTGGCAAATAAATCTTTCCTTGTCAATTTGAAATGTTCAAATGTAACAGGAAATATGCAAAAATAAAAATAAAAAGACAAAAAAATTTGAAAACATGTGCTGAAGCAGATTTGGGTCGCGTAAATCAAAATTATTTGGGTTAGAATTGATTTTAATTTCATTCAAAATACAATTCTTCAAGGACAATATAAAAATTCGTCATGTTAAGAAAAAAAAACATATTTTACTTAATCTCACTTAAATTAGATATTCTATAACTTTAAATAGTTCACCTTTTAAAAATCATCCATTTATTCCTATGGGTACATTTATTTTTGAGAACTTAAATATTTATACTTAATAAAATTATTCTAAAGTGTCAAATATTTGTTATTTCTCCGATGTCGGTTTCGCAGAGAGAGCTGCATAACCTTATCTATTCTCCAGCAAAAACTGACGAAGATTATTTTATTTAATGTTGATAAAGTATACCTACATTATTTAGAAACATCACTGATTCATGTTAGCCTGTGCTTTAGATGTATTGATATTATTACTCTCATTAAACGATAGTTCTTTAATAATTAGAACTCGTGCAAGTTTGAAGCCACCTATTTTTAATGGAATAAGACCAGCAAAAATTTTTAGAACTAATATTTTTATAGCATCACTACGACTTGACCTGTTTCAACAGATATCCCCACTAATACCGATTGCAAGCCGTTATCATTCAATAGGTTTAAGCTGCATTGCAATGCTTCTTAGAGTCTGCATTCCTTGCTGTCAACCATAAAAACTCCTACTAAATGGTCGAATATATCATTATTTTTTCTCCAGAAATGTACAGAGTACTTAAGTTATATAAATATGTATAAAAAAATAACCTATAAATACGGACTTGAACAGATTATTATTACAGCACAATTAAAACATTTAATAGAATAGAATAGAAATTAAATAGGTACTGGCTTCCAAATGGATTCCAAATGTCATCACTTTAAATATTCTGTCCTACAAATGAACTCTTACTGTATATAAGTTAGTTCTAAGTTTTTTGAATAATAATTTAATGCTAGCTGTTATGGATGGTCGTATATCAGACAAGCATAGAATCTCCTTGCTTCTATTGCAGCCTCTCTCTGTGTCACAAAAAACATAGAGGTAGAGGTGTCATCTAACTCTACGCAACGCCAATATTCACCCTAGATATAATTATCTTGCTGGGACAGCAACACAGCCTAATATGTGCTGGCAGATATATTAATAATTATAGTTTTATTTTATTGAGGAGAGGCGCTCTTCCGTTGCATTACATTATTTAAGTACTATATAATCTAATAAGAAATGTGTATTTACACAAATTATTAACATGTTAGTTCATTTCATTACTTTATTAATTTATTAGTAACGTTATTATAACGGATATTCTTACTCTATGACTTATGAGATATATGGTGCTATGCTAAGAGCACGTCTCTTTGTATTAACTTAACGATAAAGTAACTTAAGTCAAAAGAATAGTATAGTTAGTCTATCAGAAGGCGTCTTAATTAATTTATTCAACATACATTCCACTTCTTATACATGCCTAATATAAATAGCTACTTTGAGGTAAACAAGACGAAAATGTGGGTGCTTTTTTTAAAGTAAGTTTCAGTAAATAGAAAAACTATATAAAAATTTAAAAAGACTTTATTGAATGTAATTAAAAATAATTGCTAAATTTTTAACCAAATATTTAAAAATAAATACCATCTTTCCATGAAATAATCATAATATTTTATTGCATAAAATCAACTGTAATACTTCAACTGTTTTTTTAATCAAATTCAATAAAAAACACAGTCTCAATATTAATTTTATAAGAATCTTCACATAGTGTATTGCTATTGAATATTTAATGAATTCCTCGAAAAGCATACAACTGAGTATACATAATGAATATATATAAATTCATAAAAATATATCATTTGCATATATTTTCACACCCGACTTCTTTTAATAAAAATGTGTTCTCTTTCGAAGAGTATTTGAGAACAATGAATGTTTATCCACAAAATTGCATCTTATAGTTTGAATCAATTGTTCCGCTTCGAATATTTTAATAAATGTCATTTCATATATTTTTCTTATGAATGTATTTGATTCAATTTCATATAATGAAAAAATTTTGAAATTAAATAGTACACTGCTTATTATTCAATGATATTTTTATATAAGTTTATTGTATAGGTAGCAACTATGAACGTTACAGATATAATTATTTCATTTTTTGTCCACTATAATTTACTTTAGCTTGGAAAATACGTTTAAAATGACCAAATTTTAATGCCTCTAAACTAAAGTTCTTTAAGGTAACCTTTCATTTTTAAGGCGTTGGAGGAACATATTACCCCAGTGGCGTACACAGGAGTTTGCCCTGAATACATTACTGCTTTGTCGATAGCAGATCGTCTACATAATCGAATACATCAAAAATTCTTTGAGAGTTCAGTTCAAATTTTACAAATTGATCCGCTAGATGATGCTAAAAATATATATTCTGGGAAATGTTATGGTTCTGGAAAATGCACCAAATTAGAATAAAATTTACTTCGAACAAAAAAGAATCTATGTTGTTATAGTATCATCACAAAATAGTACGAACTATGCCATTATTTGTAGAAGGTTGCTAGTAAGAAAATCTTATAACCATATCAAGTATTATAGTATAATGGATAATATATATGATATGATATGATCTCATTAGATTGAATAGTAACAGCAGTATGCAATTTTTGTAGAATGGAAAAAATGTGTCACTTTTTATACAGATTCATATTAAAATTCTCTATAAAAACTTATTTTAACGAAAACGACCTGATAGCAGCATCAAATGATTACAACAAAATTGGAAAATCTTAACATAAAGCTAGAGAAACAGAATGATTGCATTAAAAATAATTATTTTTATATATTGATTTATGAATAATTAAAAATTGAATTTATAAATAATTGTGATTGGTGAACTATTGCCTCCATGTGTTCTTTTATATAAGTTAATGTAATAAAATTCTTATTTCATTTCATTCATAAATTTTATTTAGTAAAAATTTATGTGAAAAACAAAACAATTTGAAATCGCCGTCGTGTCGAGAAAATGCTGACATTTATTTGAAATTATATGAATATCTCTCAGCAACTAAACCATTCAGTCCTTATACTTTCCAGGCAGATTGAAAGTTACTTATTGACGAATAACTCAGACTTAAAGATTTTAAATCTTGTCATCATAATGACATCTTAAACTGTTTTTTAATTACATTCAGCCACACCTTCTAGACTTGAGTTTTCAGGATTTGTGATAGTAAGTCATCAGAAATTATTCCGGAAGTCCAAATCTGAAGTGTAATCATCATGTTTAAACTAAATTCTGTATACAGTCAAATGCTTAACACATCTTGGATTGAAGTACATAAATACTTTCAAGTAAATTGAAAACTACTTAATTAACTTTTACGTAGATGTCTATATCCTAAGTGATGATATGTACACAAGATGATAACACCATCCGATTTTTGGACAAAATCAAATTTCGGCATTTAGAACTAATTTCCAGACATATTCGAATTAGTTAAACATCCCGTACTTGAACCTTTAGAGTTTTTGTAGTAAATTTGGAGTTATTTATTATATATAGCCCAGAAGTCCAAATTTGAAACCAATCTTCGTGATAACTTTACGAATTGAATTTTAGATATAGCTAAGAGATATAGCCCAACTTAATTGTGAGTTACTCATTGAATCAGTTCAGTAATCAATTTTGAATGCAATCCTCGAGACAACGTTTCAAATTGGTTTTTAGAAATATCCAAGTTAATTATACATCCAGGGTTTGGTACTAGCATTTTTTTTATATTTTTTAACTAAAATTAAATAAAAAATGAATTTTAATAAATGTTAAAAAGGCACAAATAAATATGAATTTTGCACTATTATTAGTATTCTTAACTTGTTAATTTTTCTTTTAAATAGCTAAGAAGTGCATAACTAATTAATTTCTTGAATGTATATATATATATATATTGCATATATGCAATAAGTACATAATTCTTATAGAAATCTGTATGTAAGTGCTAGAGTTTTATTTATGACTTCCAGAAATTCACATCAACTACTTAATTACATAAAATTCGAAGAAAATTTAAATAGTACCTACATTATATATAAAGTTTATGTGGATATAACAAAAATTCTAACTGTCTTAAATTACTTAAATATGTATTATTAAAATATTTTAGAATCTGAAAAACTCACCAATATTATATTATTATACTAATTATTCATAATATTCACTGTTGAATCCATAACAACATGTGGTAATTTTTACATAGTCATATTTGCTCTCTGAAATTTGTTAATAGAAAGGTTCTTAAATTTTTATCTACTAAAAACATCTTGACATAGTATTAAGGTCTGTACCTTTGTTTAATGTCTTGAAAGTATTTTTATATAAAATCAATGCATTTACGGAAATTTTGTTGGAAAAGCCAAAAGTTTTGATATTTCGAAATTTACTGAACGAAATTTTTTATTAATATGAAATTTGATATTTTTTATTTAAAAAAACACTCGTATACTAAATATTTAAATATCACAGGCAACTCTTTGGCATTGAAATGTCAAAATGTAAAACAAAAAAGAATAAAATTTGGTTCCAATAATTTTTATATAGAATTAATAAAGACTAAATTATGTAAGTGTACTAGTACTTCTCTGTTCTGTTTATTATCTATTCTGTGAGGGCAAAAACAATTTGTCTATTCAAATTTGGTCATGAGAGCCGAGGCTATCTGTGCCTTCTGTTGAAAGTAATCTCATAGATCTAATATACAAGTTCCTAGCAGCTCATGAGTCAATTTTCACAGTAAGTACCATATATGGAGAGGTTCTTATACTAAAATCCTAAGCGACTGAAGACGCTTACGGCTTTTTTATACTAATCGATGGCACAATTTCATTGTCTTCGTGGTGGAATCGAAAGCAATTGTTTCAAATGCTAATAAAAATATTAAATATTTTTTTTTAAATAAATAGGCTATGATTTTATAAAAAGAAATTACCAGTAAATACAAGAATTTTTTTTTTCATATTATTTAAAATATTGGAACAGAAAACTTCAAAAAATTTTTTTTCGGCCATGTTATCAAAATTATTGTATATCGCACATATTTTTAATATATAACATTTTTCATTAAGCCACACATATATATACCTATAAGAATGAATTATAGTTCTGGAACAATATAAAGTAAGTACTTTTAAATGATAGCTTAAACTAGCTTATAGGATATAGCCAATATGAAGTACATGTTTTTTCTATCAACTTGCAGAGAGCAAAGATAATTTAATAATATAATCTATGGAAAGACTTAAAATATATCCATTTAAACTTAAAATATGAATATTGGTAAGTTTTTAAAACTAAAATAATATTTAAGTTAATAATTTTTGCCATTCACAGAGAAGTCCTGAATATAGCCAGCAGTGTTTCATATTAAGTTCACTCCAACTGATGCAAAGTAAGTGGTTGGTCTTTTTCAAATCACTTGTAAAATCAAAATATATATAATTCAACTAGTCACAAAGACAACCTTAATTTCAATAGAAATCATAACCACATTAAACAACTATATGTTTAATATTATTAACTACTATAGCTATCGAAACTTACGACATAGTTAATTGATAGTGCTTAATAGCCGACCTACACAACATGCACTACACAAACCAATTCAGTGACTAACTCTCTCTAGGATATCCATTTTAATTTTATATCTTTTGTTTATAATCAGTGATACCAACCTACACTATTGTATTGATTAAAGGAATTGGTATGAAAAACCCTTCGAATATGCCGAATGGAATCGTCGAATTTAGAAAATCCAGGGTTCAATCAGCACTTTGAATAACTTGTAAGCTTTGTAATATATTATTTAGAACGTTACGGTGCCACTTCTATATTTTAGTAGATATAAGTGAATGATTTGCAATGTGAACACTGCTGGTAATGAACAAACTTGCCGTATCTGATAACCAGTTTGAGATGTCATCATATAGGAATACGCTTGAAATCCAGACTTCAACAAGATATTCTGATTAGCAATTTTAACTACGTTTGGAATAATCAAAGCTATTCACGATGTAGTGAAGCAAAGACGTAGAGTTGTTGGACTAGATTAAACTGGATTGAGTATTTCACACGATGACCTTTTTAGCTGCTCTCCTATTTCGTCATATTTGTCTAAATAAAAAATATGGACGAATTTGTGTTGTTTTTATTGTAGAACAGTGATTAAAGAAATTATATCGGTAAAAAGTTCGATGTAAGTATATTTAATATACGTATACACATACTCGTCTGTAAAGTTTTTGTCTCAGAAAAACATATAGCATAAGTATGTCGATCAAGTTATTTCTAACAGATTTGTGGAGATATCAGGATCATTATAAGATACGCAACTATATTTAATTCATTATGTTTGGTTATATGATATCGTTTAGCCAATTTATTAACAAATCTTTTTGGGAAACAGAATTAATATTATCATTTTGTTTATATAAACGCTTAGTTAATCAAATTGTCTTTGATGACATAGTCTTTCATACTGTTTGAGGACAAAGTCCGCATCATCAGAACATTACACAACCACAACGTAAACTGATTATACATTGTAAAAAAAAATTAAAAATATGATAAGGAATAATTACGCTCTTGGCACATATGTTTACTCATATGTAGATGTTATGAGAGATATAAATAAATCAAGTCTTCCAGTTATGTGCGCTAAACATTATTGTATATATTTTACTTATTTGTTCAAAAACACGTTAAGAGACTGTTATACATTTTAATCGATTGGTCTTCAGGTATCAGGTATATGTCTTTAAGGCATCTTCAATTATGGAATTCAATGGAATTAATTTCCAATTGGGTACTTCAGTGTATTTGTCAGTATTGTCATTGTACCCATTTCAACACAAAGCTATAATATAGTATAGGATCACGTGATACAATATTCATCTTTTTTTGTTAGTTCTGAGCATATTAATAAAAAATATTTTGCTCTTCGTTCTCAATTGAGACTGGACTTTCCTTTAAAGAGCATTTTAGGCTATACCAAAGGCACAAGGAGTTTTTTAAAACCGTTGTATTCATAACCTAACCCATAATAAGCTGTGAAGGAAGTGCATGATTTTCATTATATTTTATTTACTTAATAATTAAAAAGTTGCTATATGTGATTATTAATTTTATTATTTAGACTTTGAGGAAACTTTAAATTTGCTACACTTCTGTATTTAAATATTTGCTCTTAGTGTTTACAATTTTGTTTTGTGTACTTTGCCAATTCAATTTATTTGGTTGTAAGAAGCATCTATTTTACTTGCTCTATTGTTGCAGGATATTTATTTCATTGTCATTGTTATTTTGTGCTTTAATCCTTAAATATTACTCCTGTTGGATTTAAGTGACGTTGCATTGTTAAAAGCGAAACGGCATTGCTTCTGTATCAACTTACCAGTGCGAACAGCCAAGTAGTGCTCAGAGTCACTGACGCTGATAGTCGTACATGCACTTCCCGACAGACATATTGCATTATAACTCACATTCGAACATTCGTACATTTACACATGCTCATACACTCGCAAGCACGCATACACAATAAAACACATGCTCCAGTCGCTGTTTCTGATGTGTTCCCGTACGGAACATGAATGTAATTTGAAAATAAGTAAAATTGAAATACGTGCTCAATGCGTTGCGGCAGCTGAAGGCTGAGGAGGGGCAGATGATATTACGAACGTATGTTTCGTTGTTGTAATTTTCATTATTTTTCAATTTTTCCAGCAGCTTAAGAAAAATTATTGCCATTTTTTTTTGTTTTGGAAACAAAAACAAGCTCGTAAGATATATTTTCTCTGAAGAAAGAAGAAGGTTTTTAATTAACATGTATAGGTGTTTATAGATCCATACACATACAAGTTGAAGACGAATATTGAAAGGTATAACTCTATTGTACTCCATGATTAATTCGTTTCAAGAATAATTGGCAATTGCTTAAGATAGTCGTATGTGGTACTTGTTTTTCAATAAATGAGAAACTGAAGTTAAATTGAAAGTGAAGAAATTTATTATGTAGTTGGTAGCAATCCCAGTTGGAAGAGTAAATAGAAATTAATGAAAATTTTCTAAACTATTTCATGAAATTAACATCAGTTTTATGAGAAACACCCATGATTTGCTCTGATATCATTTTTGTTACTACATGCAAGCAACACATCGTCACATAAGAGATGGACTTTCTGAAGTCTTAAGAAGTGAGCTTTTAGTGGTACTGCATAAAGTTTTCATATATAATCTTGATCACTTAGTTCATCAATAATTATAAATATACTGTATGTGAGGCTGTATGAGGTTATAGATCGCTTCGTAAAATACAGATCTACTTAAGACTTAACAGTTAAGCACTTAATGGCACTATAGAGATTTATCAAAGCTATTTGAAGCAATTTCGGTTGCGGTTAAGGTTTTTTTTAATGAGAAAACCCATATATCTGTAAGGTACACATCAAATGAAATGGAATTGTATAGTTTTCTCACGCATGCCACTTAATCCAATGACTTATGGTTTGCTCCATGCATTCCAATCATGTATATTTTTAAGGTCCTATCTATCCTCATATGCCATTTTCTATAAGTGACTTTACCTTGTTTTACGGATATATCACGATTTTTTCGCATCGCTCACATGAATTTAGTACTTGTTCCTTTTCTGTTGCTATATAGACACCAATCCAGTACATTTTGCAAATAATCTATCTATCTTATCTACCGCCTATCATATTTACAATCTTATATTAATTGCTTCGCTTTGTTCCAACAGCATCACGAATTTTTCGCATACCATAATACAGTACAGCTAACGTGACTTTACATCTACTTCTTCTGTTGCTATATGGCTACAAATCAAATATATCCTTAAAATATATTTGAGCTGTGAAGACAAACGACAATTTCACGAGATAGCTTCCGTAAACTATTACTGATCTACATCTATTAGCAGCTGGTGATTATGTAAAGCACCGTTCTATTGACCGCAGCGCTGGAGGAGATCAGAATTATGGTACTAACCATAGGTGGCCATTAAATTTGTACGATGCATTGAATTTATTTGCTCCTAAAATATTTTTGAGTGTATCTGTGGTTAGCAGGTTGTAGAGAAGCACTCACTACATATTGAGCTTAAATAGATGGGTCTTCATTGTTTTTAACGAGAAGTTAAGATACCAAATGTTTCTGAGCTATGTAAAGGCAGATGGGACTGTCATCACTAGATCCATATTTGCCTTAGCATCTGTATCTAAAGATTTTATTGGTATATTTCAAAGAATATATTAATTTAGTGACATGAAACTGACAAATGAAATAATAAATAATAAAAATAATTCCAGTTATCACTTACAGTTGTTTTCAATTGTGATTTGTAACTTAATGGAGCATTTCAAATACACAATTAATTATTTTAAATAGCAATTAAGCAATGATAATTCGTAAACTTTGACATTTTGCAATCAATTGCTTTTCACAACTCTACAAAGCATTTCAACATATTTCGCAATACTACAGTACTTTTTAAAAACTCTTCTTTAAATTGTATTATTTGAATCCTCCTATGTCAAATACAAATCCCAGCTAATCCCAACAAATGCACTTACCTGTATCACCAACAGCATTAACGTGCTCAATGCAACTCCAAGCTGGCTCGGTGCCTCGGTGCTTTCGTGTCTTGCATTGTCGTAATGGCATGTCAACGTGTAAGCCACGTCCAACACATTCGCACTCGATGGGAGCCAATAAAATCAGTATTAGCACTGCACACAATCCAAATCCTTGTCAGGTTGTTTGCTTTCCAACTGCTGCAAGCTTGTGCCGCTCGATGACAGGCAATCATTTCAATTGCAGCACACACAGCGGTGATTCATTGAAAATCACTTTAAACTGTCGTAAATTTGCACTCAAAGTCCTGTAAAGTTGTGCTTCAATAGATTTTTTTTACTATTTTTCAGCTTTTTTTTTTTGTTTTGTTAAAATAAATATAATTTTTGGTTTATAAAGTAAATTTAATTTGAATAGCATAAGAAAGTTTTTGATAAAATCAATTTAAGGCATGGTTAATATTAAATGACGTTTGTTACTCATACACCATATCGTTGGCAGTTCCAGGAAGGATTAACGTTCCAGTCATCTAGTTATCTAGCATTTTGGCGATAACCAAATTCTTCTTTTGTAGAACAGTTAAATAGAAACTGGGATAGACCTACTATACTCACATATCTGTGTATAGGTTGACCGCCCTCAAATAGAAAACAAATCTAGTGATCTCATTTAAGCAACCCGTAGAGACACTCATTGTTTTAGAGTTAAAACAATTCTAAGAAATGTAGTATTATCTTCAAATAATATGATTAACTCTTATGGAACGAAAACTATCATAGATAGACTGTGCATGCACTGCGACCTAAAAGATTTTATGTGTAGATCCGAGAATGAAATATGCGTTTGCCTTTAGTCAAGTACAGGACCTTCTATTTAAGAACATCCCAAGCTTCGTTTTTAAAATAGTTTAAGCTGAATTTCATATGAATTGGTCACTGAAGTGAAGTTGACCTTTAGCACTACTCCATTCTATCAATCTATCAACCACTTCCTGTTTCTCTGTCCAGGACTTCAGACTTGGAAGAGATAACGAAAGCAAATTTAACGGATCTCCTCAACTTCATCTGGAAAACCAAATGGTTTAACAAGGATAACAAAGACTAGCTACTCTCCTCGCCCGGCAAAATTTTTTTGAGGGCATCACAATAGCCAATATATGCCTCCGAGTGAAAGTGCTGACAACTGTCAGCACGCGTCTTCCGAACCTAACCTAACCTATTTAAATATTAATATATTAAAAATTATCTATGTAGATTAAAATCTGATATAACAGATAATTTATAAAAAATTTTTAAGCTACACTTTTAATATTATTTTAATCCTGCTGAATTTCATATTGTCATTAAAACTGATAGTTATGCATATTATTTTTTAATCTAGTGCAAACTACACAGCAGTTAAATCTCTTTAAGTGTTCTACAAATAACAGAAGACATATAAGTCTTCCACAAATTATTTATTACAGAATATCCTTTTAATGTACTATTTCCACATATTAGCCATAGGTTACATATGTACTTCTTCTCATTAATAATTTATCAATATTTTCATCAAGAAAACCAATAAATGCTCATCACTCACTACAGTTATTTGAAAAAGGTGAAGTGCTTAAAAGTGGAAGCCCTTTAAGTTTAAAGTATGAATTTCTGTTGTTATTCCACTTCGACTTAAAACTTCCTAACAAATACGTACAAGTGTCGTTTGTATTGTTTAATTTACGAGTTCATTTATTCTAATGTTTCCGGGAATGTACCACATTTTGTCAATTTGCTTGTGACATCAAAATAAATGTTCAAAGTTTCCAGTTTAAGTTGAAAAGTTCGTTTCAGCAAAATTTGTTTAAAATTATTTAAATTTCCAGAATATGCGATAACTTTGGACTTTTGGACTAAAGAAAAAATTTTCACAATATTTCTATTTTTAGTAAATCCTTCTTCAATTCTTTAAATAAGAGAGGTTGTAATACTAATGTATTGGAATAAATTACAAATTTCTTATGAAATCTGAATTTAAAACTTTTATAGAATAATTAAAATAATTATTTTTAAAAACTTAAATTTTATTTAAAATGTTTTGCTGATTTAACAACTATGCTTCGCCTATTAGCTCCTATGGCCATCATAACCACGTCAGGCTATGTCAAAACTCCCTTTTGTTGGCCAATTCTAGGCGCTTTTATTTGATTGCTTTTTGAAGGAGTCGAATTCTGTGCAAAGAGGTCAGATTCAACAGTAATACCAGGCTAGGGCAGATCGTAATAGACAATTCCCTTCCAATCTTAACAAACACTCAACTCAGTTAACTGTCAATCCAGGCTTTGAAGTCGTTTGTAGATAGCCACCATCCTTTGCCAATGATAACTTACATTGAATATTCTCATATTCAATCCTTTCTCTATCATCTGTAATGATTCTGTTTAGAAATAGGTCAAAACCGTTGCCTTTTAGCGGAGTTTGATTGATGGTAATTTAATCAATTAATAATTTTTTGCGTTAGTTAATGTGGTACACAAGCATATTTTTGAATCCTTTTTTTTTGTAAATAATTCCAAATTATCATGTGCTTGAAAGATATTTTTAAATTAATATAACGTTTTACAAGAGCGACGAATTACAGAGGTGCTTTCACAAAAAAATGTAGCCTGAAATGTCACCTTTCAAATACATGTTCGTCTGATATAATCGGATTTATCTTGGTAGACATAGACATAGTCCCAACACCAACTAGTAAGAAAAAAATCTCAAATCCTTTTTCTATTATCCAATATTCATCTTTATTCCAAACAAAATCTTATTGCTACACAAGACTACAGACATTTCACTTGAGAGTTTTGGGTCAGAGCTTTGTCGTTTTTAAAAAAAGCCCGGATCTATTGAATTTTCAGACCACACACTATACCATACAGTGACTTTTAATGGATGAATTGGTGTTTTGTTGATTTTAAATGCCCGACATGTGACAATTTTATTTGTTGAAATATGATCGTAAATTCTTTTTGACTTCGAATTAAACTACTTTACTTACAAGTTTATCTTGTTTATATTATATGTTCTTCTTACAAACTATGTAGTCTAAATGAAAGCTTTTGCTCTATTTTATTTCAAACAAAAGTTTCTTATTAACATTTTAGTATCATCAATATGCAATATTTTATCCACTGAACCAATTTGCATTTCTCCACATAATATCTTGAAGTCTTATATGGTTAAGGATAAATAGGATAAGATTAAAATTATCTATCACAGTTTTAAGAGATAAATAAAAATCAACACAACGTGATTTATAGTCCTTAAATATAAAACTAATTTATCTATTTTTTATGGTTTTCTTATCCGCTGAAGTAATTTTCCCTATTTTCTATGATTATTTGTTGAGAAAGGATAACGAATGGTTTCAAAAGCTGTCCAAAGCTTTAATGCAACAAAAGCACAAGGTGGAACGAAGAAGCAGTTGAATATAAAAAATCTAAATATGATAAGCAAGAAAGAACATTCCCATTAGAACTTTACTTTTCATTCTTAGTCAATAAGCAAATAAAGGTATTTCAGTTATAATTATGGTATAAACTTACTCATATGTATAAAATCATAAGTCCATTTCTGAAGGATTAATATGTTAACAAATGTATTTATGTTAAGTTAGTAACATAATCTATGTTATTACTGTAATTTTACATAAATTTATGTATATTTATGCCGCACATGTGACAATATAATAAATAATAATAATATCGTTACTATCTAAGAACTATTAATATTTAATATTAATACTATTATTTTTATTTATAGTTAAAATAACTACTATTAATTTTATCATTCGTTAAAATTAGAACTATTGATATTATTAGTTAAAATTAGTAGTATTAAACAAATTACTTTCATATTTTCTTATTTATTCACTATTAAATATTAAATGTCAAGCACTAACTGACGATAGCAAAGTGCATAAAACAAAAAAGGTTTAAGTATATGATAAATACCGCAGAGCGCCATCTGACGCAAGTAACAGAAAATGCTTCATTATTTATTGTGAATGGCTAAATAATAGCATTGAAATATTTGTTGTGAACAGGAACATTATGTTAAGATAACTGTGAACTCTGAAATAAATTGTATGTTATGTATATTGTGAATACAATTTTAATGTTTATGTTAATTAACAGAACCCTCAAACAGAATATGTACAGGGATATATTAATAGAACAATTGTATTTACGCTTATCTGTAAGTGAAAGTTAATCTGACTTTTAAATGTTAACTATTTTAACATTGAGAATGTTAAGTTTATTTTTACAGACAGAACTTAACCTGTCGTCTTTTTGTCTTCGCCTTAAATTGATATTCTACCGCTTACAATGTACCTTCTGCTCAAAAAGTATCCGGATTTTATTGTTTGTTAACTACCCCTTAAGTAAACACGGCACCACTATCATCGCTCAGGAACCATATTCCTCAGATCTGGATCCGTGCAACTTTTCCTGTTCCCGAAACTCAAATTGCCCCCTTCGTGTTAAGCGTTTTGAGTCGATTGAATCGGTAAAAGAGAATTCGTTGAAGGAATTAAAAGCTATACCTTCACGGGACTACGAAAAGTGTATGGAAGATTGGGTTAAGCGTTGCCATATGTGTATCGCTTCAGAAGGAGCATATTTTAAAGGAGATAAATTAAATTTGAAATAAATTTAAATTTGTTTTATTTACAAAATCCGAGTACTTTTTGAGCAGAAGGTATTTTCTGTCGTTTATAATTGGATTACTATTTTATTTGTATTTGTATTTTATTGTATAATATATAC
The DNA here is from genome assembly GCF_002237135.1 of Teleopsis dalmanni. Taxonomy (NCBI): domain Eukaryota; kingdom Metazoa; phylum Arthropoda; class Insecta; order Diptera; family Diopsidae; genus Teleopsis; species Teleopsis dalmanni. The sequence continues at coordinate 198,482,939 of NC_051846.1, forward strand.
AATGGTATACATTTAAATTAAGTTATCTGAATTTTTTAAAGATCACAAGAGAAAGTGTTGCAAACACAAATAAAAACAATTCAATGCTGTTTTATGTGCTGTAGAAAATAATATGTTTGTATGCGAAACAATCATTTGAGTGAATAATAATATTAATTCAATGATAATAATTCAACGTAAATAATTCGATAATAATAACTCAAGGCAAGAGAAATTGGAAATTGAAATTTTGTTTATTTAATTATTGATTTGCAACATAATTGAGAAAAAGGATATATCAACACAAAAATGAGTTATGAGAATCTTTTTAATACCTGATGTAAATAATATTGTTTGATATATACCATATTCTACAATAACATATGTGAATTATATAATGTTATGTATATATTTCCAGAGGTTATACTTATTTAATGTTCCCGTAGATTTTTGTGAAATTATTAATATAGCTTTTCTTTTGCAAATCCAGCAACATAATAATGAACATATGAAAATCATCCATTCTCAGATTCAGCAGTTGAGAATATCCAGAAAACATTTTATAATAAATACCTCTATTCATGGTGGTTTAATGGTGGATTCTATACAATAATTTTCAGTAGTAATGTTACTAGTAAAAATATTTATGCTTAATTTCAAATACAAACAAAATCCAATTTGTCAAAACTTTAAATTTTATTTTGACAAAAAATGTAACGACTCAATATATCGTTAAGAAGTTCATCTTCTACAGTTGAACTGAAGGAGACAATTTTGAGACACAATTAAAGTAAGAGTTTTTCTGTTCATCAGAAGTTTTCAAGGGTCAATCAATAATAAGACTTTTACGAAATTTGAACCCCTCTTACTTTCATCTCAACTCTTCTATTAAAAAATTTGGTAGAAAAATCCATACATTGCTGCGAAACTTTCTATTGACTCCGTCTCTGAATTCGATGACATCCTAAGAAGCAGGTACTACCAGTCCGAGTCTCTCTTCCAACAAACTGGCAATGTGAAGTGTAAAATACCTAGAAATTTTTACAAGTAAAGTTTTAACTCAATTGATTTTGTTTATAGTATCTTAGATCACTTTTCGTACTCAAGTATTACCCTCATATATGGTTGTCAGCACCTGTAAACCGTATACAACAACAACGTTCCAAAGAACTTATCATCACATGAAGGTTTCATTGGGAATCCTTTTTCAAAGATGAGATAAATGTCGAAGCAAGTAAAGTATATTTTCGGTTCTATTGTTTAACTTCTTTAAGAGCCGTGATTTAGTTAAATTCGGTATGTAGTCACGTCCGTTATAGTTATGTCCTAGTTTTGTTAGTAGAAATAAATGAATGTTACCTTATTATTATTATTAAATATTATTAATTTAATAATAATATTAAAAATATTGAATGAACAATCGTTTAATTAGGAGGTCTACAACTTCTGTAGACACTTAAATTCACAGTGTCCTGTGTAAAGCGATCTATATATATATATATATATATATATATATGGAAGGTTAATTCTTCATCCAAGAAACTGGAATAGTTGTAAAAGAAATTTGAAAGGTTAGTCTTTGCTTCTAGGAACTGAAATTGTTATATAAGGGAAATGATCCAGTTTTAATATTGGCTAAAAAGGGTTAAATGATTTCATGCACCCAGAAAAAAAAACTTCTTATATGTAAATATTAAAGATGGGTCACCTTCCCGTTTCACGAATCAACGAATCATCATCCATACTTAAGTAGCTTTGTTTTGGGATATCATAACAATTTCATTACTTTCTATTCCAGTTTTTATGTAACATTAAAAATAAGAATTTATTGACTTACCGAGTTTTTAATAATTGTAATTTAAAAATTGGATAAACACATCGTAATTTCACGAAATTTCTTAAATGATTTATAACACATATTGAAAGACGTCTGTGGAAGAATATAGAAATATTTAAATAAACACATTTTTATGTAAATTATGTACGCACAAAGAAGAAAAGAGTACCAAAGAGGTGCTTCAATATCTTCTCACTTATGATCCTAATAACTATTCTAACTATTCTTCTTAATGGAGAATTCAAAAGAATATGTCTACTACATGTCATTTTAACGAAGGAAGGATAAATATGTCTATTTATATGTCATTGTCGAAGGTATCACAAGCATTTCACTTTAATAATAATGTGTCATAAGTCTATGGATTGATTTAAAACTTCGATCACAACTTATATAAGTTAATATGTATATATTCGCATTATAACGAAATATGGGCCATATATTTTATATGCCATGATTAGACGAGTAAGATAATACACTTCAAAAATCAGCTGTTTATTTATATGGAATATTTTAAGGAACTACATATCATTCTAAATTTTATCTGGTATGATAAAATTTTATTTCGAATAGAAATATGATAAGTGTATCTAAAAATATGTGTATATGTTTTAAAAATCTTGTACATTCTCAACTTATGTTCACGGAAACAAATCAGAGCAAAAGCAAATTGAATACATGATTGTGATTATATCAAGTACGTCCGGTACTTGTATTTTCTATTAGTAAATTGTTAATTGTAATGATGTAGTCCTTGGATATTAATGTTATAAGTTAGGAGATAATGCACTGTGACCTAAATAGCATTTGTGCAATCTTCGTGAATCCAGATTATTACTTCGGATTTGATTTTCTTTACAAAATTATTGGAGTTTAATGGATTTTTACTACGACCTAGAGATCTATTGTGTAATATCTCTAGAAATTGCGATTCTGCACCTACTTCGAAATTTTTGTCAAGTGGTTTAAATACTTATCTTGCTACTTATCTGTCGATAAAGTCAGCAATAATCAGTCTATCATATATTAAAGGTTATCAGCAACAAAGTTTACAACGATGTTATGTAAAATATATAAAATATATATTGTATGTTATATATCTATATATATGTAGTAGGATACTCACCAATACGTGCACTGGGAAGTAGTATCGATCTCGTACATGGATCTTATAAATATATGAAAGGGTCATTAGATATTTATATATGTAAATACACAATATATTTACTTACTTTTTATGGTAATACGTATTACTCCTAAATATTAAGTTACTAACTAAATTTGACTATATTATTTATTAAATATATCGTTTCTTATTAAAATATTTTCTGTAAAAAATATGGAAAAAATACTTTTGTTAATAATGTTAATTATTTTAATTTATAATTAATAATTATTAAATAAAGTGACACTTTTTTTAAAATTTGCTTAATTAATTAATAAGCAACTTTTGTTAACTTACCAATTCTTAGTAAATGTAGTGTGTGTTGTTTTGTATGTAAAATAAATGCAAATTTTGACATTTCTTTTTTAATTTTGATAAAATTCCAAAAAAGTTAACAAGAAGAAATTTTTGAAGTTTTCTATTCGAAAATATATTTATTTATGAAATACAATACATTTTATTTTACCTCAACATTTTTTTGTTCAATTCAAAGCCAACTACTCTAAATTAAAATTTGTTTAATAAAAAATGATAATTGATATAATGTAAAATTTTTTTAAGATATAAAATCTTCTTAAACTATTGTTTTAATAAATAAAAATTAAGAATAACAGCTAGCCTCGTAGCCAGAAAATAAATTCGTTGGGGTGGTGGGATAATTTCAGTAATTAGAAAAAACATTTTATATCAGAAAGTAATCAGGATTGAATTGTTATATACATATATATAAAAATAATCTTCCGATTCAATTTAGGATTTCAAACTTCCAAGTTTCTCCAGCTTTCCGTTGGTTAGGTACCTGCAAACAGCCAAATATGGATGCCATTCCTCTTAGAAAGAAGAACTAAGCAGCACATATCAAAATTCTACATATCTTATAAAGAGAGATATATATTAAATCAAGATGTTATTGGATCAAAATCCAATATATATTGTATAATCGCCATTATAAATGTATCCACTTTCATCTGACTATAATCCCTATAGCCATTTTCTTCGAGAACAATGGAATCAAATACTTCACTCATTAATTACTAGGAACCAACAAATCAAAAATAATATTAAACTGAATGGGATGTCTAATTCATATCCTATAACTTCTCGAACCTTCTTCCGACCAAGTAGAGACTATTACAATATACGAGAGCAACAAATTGCTTTATAAACAACTTCTTAAATGCTCTAACATCAAATTGATTACTTATTCAATCACAGCACATATACCTTACCACTGTTTTGAAGCTGCAATATTTCGAGAAACTCAGCAATCATATGTATTGTAAGGTTTCTTGATCTTTCTTCTATTATAAAGATTACTGTTGTCATATATCGTCTATGAAAACATATACGCTTGTTTTCAGTTTATGGGATCCCGAGCTTGATGGGTAAGGTATTTTGACATACCATGGTATTTCGACGACAATATAAAAAATTTAAATATTTGTTGGTAAGACCCTTGAGTCCATAGTCGATCAGTTTGAGTTCTTCAAATGGCTTTTTTGTCTTTAATTATTCACGATGCATTTCAAAAAGAAAAAAGCAAATTTCAAAATTTTAAAAAATTTTTGAGATAACAGTCTTTGCCTACTAATGATTTATTTATTCCGTATTAGAAATAAATATTAGATATCATATTGGGAATACTGTCTATTGAGGTCGACGACTCTTCATCTGTAAAATAATATTTAATTAATTGTTATTAATATTAGAACCAACACACTTCTCTCCTCACTTATTTAATTATTTTCTCAAGTCAATATCCACGAATAAATTCCAATTCGTTGAGTTATCAACGCCCACTAGAAAAGTGTGTACCCATCCGATATCTCAAAAACAGAACGAGTATTTCAGCGAATTTCATAAAAACATTGCACTGGGAATTAGCAATGTTTACGTGACTTGCTTTTATAGTCACGAGTGTTCAAATATTTAGATCGCAGATAAGATCTCGTAAAAAAAAAACAATTAATTGATAACACTAATTCCATACTGGTGGCAACGGAGGCTCGTCAAGTTGTTCCACACAACCTCACAAGCTCGGTTGATGATAACGAAGTGGAAAAATTCTAATAGAGAGACGGCACTTGATTAAATTATCTGGTAATTAACATTTATGGTAGGCCTTCCGTTGATTATTTTTGGTATTATGTGATAATTAATATTAAAATAAGTCACGTTTTTCAAGGAATTCTAAATTTAAAACTATTGATTCTAAGTCTGAAGATCGCAAACTACAATTGAACACAATTCATAACAGCAGTGAGTAATATCGAGAAATAAGATTACTGAAGTGACCGTTGTTCAAATTTTCCGGGAGGTACTAACGACGTGTGATACATTACTATTTTCAAAATTTTAATATTATTACTGTGTTATATTTGTACCAAAATGATAAATCTAATTACTGTTATAACCGGTTAAAGTCAATATAAAGTAGTTCAGATTGGATGAAATTAGTAAATACATGACTCAGGTAAGCACAGTGATGATATATTCTATATAATACTTCGTTAATTGTACAAAGGAAATAAAGTGAGCTTTTCTAGTGAGTCCCTAAAAAATTGACACTATCTGCTTGGAGTATTGGAGCGCTTTTCAGTGTAATTGATAGTAAAATACTAGTCTTAAGAGAGAACATCACAAGGCTGGATGTTTAATTATTAATTTCTGAACGTTATTTTGCTGGCCAAATTTTACAGAATGGCTATGTGGTTGGTAAAAGTAGAAGTGATAAGGCGATGACTTGTCTTAAAAGAATTTCTGATAAAAATAATACATACAAAAAAGAGGCTCAAGGATTAAGAGGCCCTGATTAAGTTTACCTGATTAAGTTTGCGCTGAAATATCTCGATTACAAATAGAATTCTAATACGGGTTGTACTATTTAAATGACAACAATTTGTTTCTAAAAGACACTAGAATTTTCAAACTAAGAAAAGAAAGGCGTTTAGCTTCACCCAAGATTGTGTTTGAGTATATTCTAGAGGTAAGGCATGCTTGTTGTAAGAGACGTTTAGAATTCACTAGGCACCACTCGATACTGTTTGGAGTAAGGATGATAGTGAGTGAGTTTTCCTTGTGACACCCGACCGGAGGTGTAAATCTAGCACTATGGGGTTAGAACCCACAGCTTTGGCTGCCATGTCTATGTATAAGAGGTTGACCCTTCTAATAAAAGTATCTCAGTGGTTGTAGTTAAAAGCAAGGGTTGCGGAAGTATAAAATGTATTTATTACTTTCAGTGGATGTGAAGTTGCATTTCTCAACTGGGAGCTGTGGCCAAAAAAACAGCAGAGGTGTTAGATAGATCTTGCTACCTCCCAAGGTGGAAACTATAACAAAGCGTATGTGGTAGCAGTGGAGAAATATACTCTATATCTACTCTAATATATTTAAATTATTTTAATATGTCTTGAATATGTCATTATAATTATTAAAATAATCTTTAATGAACTCAAAAAATAAAATAAAAACCATTTTGTTTTTAATTTAAATTAAATTAAATTTTATTTGCTTTTTTAATAGTTTATTAATATTTTCATTTATAAATACATACATAGTTATTTACTATTATCTCACTAGTCTCATTCTTAAATTATTTACAATTAATTATCTTAACACTTAAATCACAGTTTAATGGAAATTTTGTATGTAATAAAAATAAATAAATTATTCAGTGATGTATAAATAGTAGAAAATGGAATAATAAATTAATTGTGTAATACTATTAAATAATTGCATAAAAACAATAAAAATAATTAAGTACATTGATTTAACAAATACTTTAACAAAAATTAATACTTTTGGTTTAAACAAAAAGTTAAATTTGTTGGTTAATTAATAATATAAGTAATGACAAGATATGGAAGAGCAGCATATTCACCACACCATAACAATTGTGGTGTATATAAATAATACTAACGAATGACAAGTGTGGTAACATTGAACAAAATAAAATATTATAGATTATCTTAATAGAAAATCCTAATTTAATTTGCTTGCCATTCAAAAAATAAATAAATATAAATTAATTTTAAAATTATAAAATCGTTCGTAATTAAATTAAATTAGTAAATTCTTTTCGCGCAATAATATTAAATTTTAATTAAGTTAATTAGTCTATGGTTAACGTTTATTATCACTCCTTCAACTCCTTCATGAATAGTAGGCGTTGTTGTTGATGTTGTTATTGCGATAACCCTGAGAGATCTGCTGGTATAGTCCCTTTTGGGACTGATGAATGCCACGTGTTAGTCGAACTCAACGAGTGGCTCTAAAACGCAGATCTGACCGCGCTTGGAACCGAACTGTAGGCGTCGATATCTGTGCATATGCAATAGACGATAATTTTAAACATAGGAACTGTCGTACTTTTTTGCTTATTTTAAATGGAATCAAATATGGCATGTATTGATTAAATGACTTATTTTAGTAATACTATTTCGTAATTTCCTAACTCCAAGAATTGCAGTAGGCAAAACTTATTTAACTGCAGATTGGATATTTAAGCACTTTGTTTTTGCACATGACGATGCTTCTTACGTCTATTGCCACCTTGTGCACTGCTATTTCTGCCACTCTTATTACTATTACCACTGCTGCCACTTCTGTTGGATTGATTTTTTCTATGTTTACCATCCTTTCCGATATGCTCAATGCTATCTTTCGCCATTGTACTTACACTTGCACTTTCACTCGAACTGGCGCTACCACTATCCAAAAGTAAATGTATTTTCAATTTATTTGCACGCTTCGAATTATGTTGTAGTTGACATTCTTCATTACTTCCAATGCGGCTGAGAATATTAACCATTTGATCTAGATACTCAAAGTAGTGATGTTTGGTCAACAATAGATCAACAACATTGGGATCATTTTTCTCATGCATTTCGTAGATTCGTGTAAGGAAGTTTAGTCTCTTATTCATTTGTGCTCGACTAACTGAAGTCAACATGGCGCTTTTCTTTTGTGGATAGGAGGAATTGATTGTGGTCTCAATTTCACATAACAGTTCCTGTGCGCTAAGGAATAGAACGTTCAGCTCCTTTGTGGTTTCCTTGATTTGGTTATGTTTCACTTTATCGTATTTGTATTGCGTACGTCCCAGGTAGGCAAAGGCGGCCACATAGTTTTGCATGTTGCGGTACCAACGTTTTAAAACGATCTAAAAATAAAATTTTAAATAATATGTTATTAATATAAATTACATTAAGTGCTTGGCGATTTTTGATTGATTTATTATATATAAAATATAGTTTACATATTGATTTTTATTACATGATATGACCATACACTGACACACACAACTGCAACTTCAAACCGCAGCAGCTCTTATGCAAATTACGCTGTTAATTCTTAGCTTGGCAAGCACAGCACCAGCACCAGCACCAGCAACAGCACCGACTGCCAAGTGCCGAGTGCAGCGCATTGACAGTGCCTGCGAAGAACTGGTTTCATGCCAAGCAAGCAATGCGCAACAAGACAAAGCATGCAATGGAAATAAGAAGGGTTTTTAACCCAGCTAAGCGTGGTTCGCTTAAAAATGGCTGTGCTTTTGTTTTTGTTTTGCCGGTGTTTTTTTCATTTTGTTTTTGTTTTTGCTTTTATGTTTTTGTATATTTGAACTTCGTATGCGCATTCATGCCCTGAGGGCGGTGATTGTCAAGTTAACGCACAACTTTTTTTGGTACGTGCAACGTGCGTTAATGCTGTTGCTCTACTCTGCTCTGCTTGGACCTACTGTGGTGTGGTATTATGCCAGCCAGCGAACTTTCAGCTGCAGTGTTTAGTGTTTACTTTCTTTGTTGTTTGTTGTTGTCTTTTTAAGTAAAGTTAAGTATAATTTTTTAATTGACTTGTTGAAAGTGTGATGCACTTGCGTTCATGTTTGATGTGGACATTTGCATTAAGGTTAATGTTGTATATCAACCTATACCACATATGAGATGAACATCAAGATGAAGAATGGAAGACGGTTCAAGATTTTAAATAGTTTTAATTTTTTTAAAGAATTTCTCTCTCTTTCGTTATTGTTTATACTAATTTATGGAGTTCTTTAATAATATTGATTAAACTTCAACTTATATTCAAACTTGAATCTAAATACTAGGGTAGTGGTAATACTGCAACTAATTTGAAGCAACGAGTACGAAAATTTTTACTGATATATAAAAAATAAATATAAAATATTGAAAATTTTTTAACAAAAGAAAATAAAAAAAACACACTAAAGTGGGCTTGCCTGGTAGCTCGACAACTCTTTGAAAGGAATAAGAATAAATTTAACAATATATGTGATAAGTTTGTTTTAATTAACTTTTAATTTTGTTAAATAAACGACCTTAAGTGCGGCGAAATTAATTTAATACAGATATATGTAATAGTGTGAGGCCCAGGTTTCAATGCACTTTGAGGTTAAGTAACACTTAACTGTTCAGCCTGATGAAGTTAAGTTCAACAAATTGATATATAAAAATATAATAGTATGAGGCCCAGTTTTCAGTGCACACTAAGGATAAGTAACACTTAAGTGTTAGACATAGACCTTAAGCCCAGTAGAATTAAGTTATGTAACATTAAATATAATAATTTAATATTTTGAGGTCGTGTTCAATGCACACTAAAGTTAAGTAAAATTTAAGTGCTATATATTGGCCGCTGAAGTAATACCCCTAATATATATATTTAATCATATAGTGAACACTTTATGTAGTTGTTTTATATATATTTAAAAAATCATACATTTTGGGTTTAATTGAGCTTGAATATTGAAAGTTTTCCATTGCAATTATTTTATAATCAAAAGAATTATTTAACTAAATCAGAACTTTTAGAGATTGTAAATTTAAATCAATTTTTTTCTTAATACTATTAAGAAACTATATTTCTAGCCCTGACACACTTATGTTACACAATTTTCTTCGCATACCTTCTTATTCACTCAGACAGACAGTAAACGCCCCATTCTAAGCACTGAGGTTATAAAAAAGTATTCTAGATAATAACACTATAAAGATAAGTGTCTATAAGAGGTAACAGCAATTATTGGAAGTTTGATGTAAATCAAAAAGATAGTACGTAATTCACTAAACTACTTCAATTCTACAACTGGGAATTCATTACTGGAAAATGAAAACGTGTTTTTCAAAATATTTAATTTTTATATGATACTTGTATATATACAAAATCTGAAACTAACATAAATAATATATAGCATACAGCAACTTAAAAGCAATGGAAGTAGAAGTGAAAAGGCGGATAGAAATCAAAGGAGAGAAGAGCGTTAGGAAGCACTTGTCAGCTTCCTAACGCTCAGAAATCTGACTTAAGCAGTAATCAGAAGCTCACGAAGATACTTGAATTAATACATTTCTATCATGAAACTTAATAAGTTCACATAATCACATTAAAATATAAGAAGTGCTAACAACTTGGAAAGCCTATTTTATGTGCCATAACTGCAACTGTAGACAACATAGATCGCTTCAGAGCATCACTGATGTTAATAGTTTTAAAAGATAACTTTGCAACAATATATATGTATGCATGATGGAGTGAATGGATCGAGTAGCAAGAGCAGAGCATAGCGGAGAGTTTCTATTGAGTTTCAATTTGACGCACAGTGCATCTTCACTGCAGTGTTCAGCGTTGGCAGTTGAAGTCAAAGCACTTGAGGGCGCACAGCTGCATTATTTATCACATGAGCGAATGTGTCACGTCAAGTTAGCCGCTGGTCAAGTGCAATTGTCCCAATTGTCATGGTATGCATTGCGGTTGCAACGACATCGCTTACGGCACTTACACTCATACTGGCTGTTGCCAGTAACAGGAAGATGTTGCATAGTTGCATAGTTGCACTTATGCTTGATGCTTCTTGCTGCACAGTTGCACAGTTGCACGGTTGCATGCTGAATGGCGATGTTTAAATGCCGATTTGACAGATTAGTTTGTCAATTTTATGATTTTGCAGCATAAAAATTCCGCCGCATGTAAAATTAGTCAAGTGTCTAAAGTTGAAATTAATCACGATGAGAGTTTTTAGGTTTTCAGGCATTTTTAGTTGCGTTTATATGCAAATTTTTATTAATTTTCAACTATTTTTCATAAATATTTTTCATATATATTTTTCAATGTACGAATATGTTTGTAATATTTTTTCCAATTTTTTTTTTATTTGTCATTGGCATATTATTTTTTAAGTGGTTTTCTAAATATTTTTCTTAATAATTTATTAGCTAAAAGTGTGTCAAATGCTGGTATGTGGAATATTTATATATATATATGTATTGACTTGATATTATTTTTAAAGTTTTCTAAGTGAAACTTACGTCTGAGTTTTGCTTTAATTTCGGCAGAAACTTGTACCTCGCGCTGTGCATCCTCCACATATAGGCTTCGCTGATGTCAATTTCCTTCAATGTTTCGTTAAGGGATAAATTATTCTGAACGCTTTCTCGAAGCTGATTTAAGTACTATAAATTAAAAAAAAAAAATATTAATAATAATCATAATCATATAATGATAAAAGCGAAAGAAAGTTACACATAGTATAAGTAACAGAAAATAGCGTACATAATTATATTTGATTTCTATACTTACAATACACATTGGTGCTTGTCTTTTGAGTGGTTCCTCAGTTGGGTCATAAACGCCATTGCATGGATTCTCCCATTCCAAAGTTGTTGAATTTACATCCAAATCATTTTGAAAATATTTATTATTTTCTCGCTTACGTAGACGAATACGTTTACGAACTCCACTGTCGAGCTGCAAATCTGGAAAGTGTTGGGGCAATAAGTCCTCTTCTGCTGCCCATGCCGACGCTGATTCTTCCACCGAACTGGTCAGTGAAGAAGAATTTTCTTCTCTTAATACAGCGGCTGAGCTGCTCTGGGGCATTTGTGTTAGCAACATTATAGTCATTGTCATTAGCAAAAGTGTTAAGGGGCGTTGGGTGCTTATCTTGTTGCTGTTATTGTTGCTGACGTCGTTGCACTTACGACGACAATACCACACGTTCAAGTTAATGCAGTTGCTGCTGCATTGGCTGCTGCTGGTATTATTGCTCATGCAAAAACGTGTGGAATCGTTGAGCAATCTCAAATTATTTACTTTAGCCGTTTTGTTAGTGTTTTGGGTTGCGCTATTTATGCAACCGCCTAAAATTAAAAAAATTAAAAAAAACATTAATAATTTATTTGTGTGATTAAATAGTTGATATGGTTATGCAAACTAAATAAATAGTTATTGAAAATAAATTATATTAAAAATATTTCGTTACATACATATATATAAATAAAAGAAAAATAAAAAATTTTTTTTAATTTATTTGTGTAAATAATAAATTATTCAAGCCTACATATACATACAAAATAAAAACTTATATACTTATATATAAAATATTTCATTAAATATAGGAAAACAGAATATAAATTAACAATACTAGTTCCCTACTTTTGGCTACATCCAAGCATTCCACTGTGGGATCATTCACAGAATCGTGATATTCAGTCAGAAAGATATAATATTTTTCCCCAACTATAAAGAAATTTCTAACTTTATTATATATAAATTATATTCCCAAATATTCCTTCTATTATATTCCTAAAATTATAGACATTAATAATTATCTTATAATTTTTTAAAAATTTTCTAAATTTAATTTTTTTTAATTTTTTTTAAAATTAAAGTGGCAATAAATTTAAAATTTTTTTATAATAATCATTATTTGAAACAAAAATTGCATGAAATGCTTTTATCAAATTACACATAATATTTTAAAAATACGTAAACATTCTAAAAGATATTTATTATTAAAATCGTTTAGAAAGTATACACGTCAAAACATGTCTTATTATTTGCAAATATTTTTTTTGGTTTTGTTACTGACATTTCATAAAAAGAATAAACATTTCAACGGTTCCACTCAATTAATTAATAATACTCAATTAATGCAATGATTCATCTTATTAACAAACAGAAAAAGTTTAAGAAAAACAGAAATGTAAAAACCAATATGAAGCGAAGAAAATATAATTAAATATTAAAAATGTTTAAAAATTAAACGAAATAATTTGAAATAAAATTTCAAAATTAATCTTAAAAATCATTAAAAAATTAAAACATATTTTTTATAAAATAATAATAAAGAAAACATTAATAAAATAAAAAAAAAACATAACAAAAGTATTACAAAATATTTAAAAAAGGACTATTTAACTATTTAAGTTTTATAAAGATTTAAAAAATTTAATATATATTATATATTAAAACAATAATTTGAAAAAAATCAAACAAACTAAAAACAGGAGTACACAATATTATAAAAAAAAGTTTTAAATAAAGAATTAAAATAAATATAACAACTCTAATAAAAAAATATTAAAAATAAATTGAAAAAATATAAAAATTGTTTGAAAAATATTTCTTTAATTTAACCAAATAGGGCTTTAAAATATTTTATGATTTTTAATAAATAAAAGAATTAAAAAAAAATTTAAACAAAACTTTTTTCGAAGTTTGACTAAATAAGGCCTTAGTATGATTTCAAATAATTAAAACTAAGAAAATGATTAATATTTAACCAATAAAGTCTTTATAATGCTTCATTTTTCAAACATTTAAAAAAAAATTTAAACTATTTTTTTTTATTTTAAACAAATAAGGTTAAAGAAGTTTTTTTGAAAAATTAAAACTTTAAAAATTAAAAAAAAAATTTAATTAATTAAAAATTTAAACTAATTTTTTTTATTTTAAACAAATAAGGTTAAAGAAGTTATTTTGAAAAATTAAAACTTTAAAAATTAAAAAAAATATTTAATTAATTAAAATAATATAAAAAGGAGTTTTGTTGTTGTAGGTCACTACTTTTCATCACCACTCTAAAAAATTCAAAGCAATAAACTAATTTAATTTTTATTATCAACAAAATTAATTATTTACTGAGTTACTTTTACTTAACTTAATAATTACTATCATATAAAAATGATCTCAATCACATACCTTTTTGGTAGATTTTATAAAACGATTACTTAACACAGAATATAAATTGCTTTATAAGAGGTTTAAGTTAATTAATTTAATTATAATTTTAGTATATAATTATTGATTAATGATTTTATTAATGACTCCTTTTTAAATCAATTTATGGTTTTTATCGCTTAGATAATTTATATTAATTCACATAACACTACTAACAAGAATTTTTAAATTTTTATGGACACTTCAAAACTGAATTTATTCGATATATGTTATATAAATATTTATAAGCCTTAATAAATGAATTAATAAATTATTAAGTTGCTTTCGTTCGTTTAAGATTTATTCAAATGAAATATTCGTTGTTTACGTTTCGCTGTCTTTTTATTGACTAACTAAACTGACTTGAATGACTAAAATCTTTAAGTTAGCCTACGACAACCAGCCGCAACCTAACTAAAAGCGACTAACCAACCAATCAACCATACAACCACACACAGAGAAACTTTTGTGTGCCGCTCCAGCTACAGCTAAATATAAATTGAGTTTTACGCTGGCAAATTCCAAAGCAAATGCACAATTTGTATTACTCATCCATAAACAGTTTTCAGTGTTTTCAGTGTTTTCAGTGTTTTCAGTATTTGCTGTACAGCAAATGTACCAATTACACATACAATTTACATACGAAATGACAATACAACCATTACAAAAACAGCAACTAAAACAAAAACAACAATAACAGCAAAAAATACCGAATGAAAAAACCCACTTTTACGCTATGCATTGAGTGAAAAATGTAAAATATGCTATTAAAATGCAATTTTCTTTATCAAATGCAATAAAAACAAAAATAAATAAAAAACGCAACAACAAAATATAGGGAATCACATGCAGCAGAAAAGTTAAGTAGGCGCACGTGTGAGTGATTATTATTTCATAATAAAATTTCTCTCTTTGCAATGCGTATTTTGTTGTAGTTTCTAGTTGTGTGCGTATTTTTGAGTAAACTACATGGCAAGCAGTTGAGTCGGACACCTGTAATGCATGAGTAACTCAAGCGTAGTAACAAGACAGTCAGATATTTTACATGCTTACATTGAATTGAGAGTGTTTTTCTTTTTGAGTAAGTCTTGCACCCACACACAATTATAAATAAGGGGTTTTCTTGAAAATTTTCTAATATACATTTCGACATACAGTCATTTCATTTTTACTTTTTAACTTATTTATACCTACTATTCTGGTGGGATATGTATATTCTGTTATCTTTGTAGAAAATGGATCTTGTTGCTATACTCAGTATAAAGCACTATTTCTTTTCTTGTGTGTTTGTAAGTGAAGAAAGTGATTTTCTTTTGTGTGTTTTATCCAATAGAAATACTTCTGCTTAAATTTTGGTAATATTTAAGGGCACTGCCCACATTTTCAGTGATATGAAGTCATTCATATAAGATTCTTATCATCTTCTTGCTCGGGTTTTTTTTTTTTTTGATTCTGAAATTGTACTCACTCGTTGGCGAAGAGTGTATGTAGCTTTCATTCATAAAAGCTTGCTTGTAGCAAAAAAACTAACTGAGTCATATATGCGGGTATAACGTTAAGTGTGTTATTTGAAAACTGAAACATAAGCGAATTTCTGTTTGAAACTTAAAACGTTAATTATTTTTAAATATTAATTTAAGTAATATAAGAAAGTTTTCTTGCATTCAACAAAGTTAAATATAGATTATAATATCAGTATTCATGTTATTTTTAAGTATATAGTAATGTTGATAAACACAACAAACAAGTTTAAAAATAAAAAATATTTTTTCTGCTTTCATATTTAAGTAGAACACATCTATATATTTATATATGTATTACTTATTTCGCCTACTTTCTTTACATTTCTTGCATTAACAAAATTATTCTTATATGGTTTTAATTTTCAAGAACATTTGCCAAAAATAAACAAATAGTCAAACCTACACGTTTAGTAAACAAAAACCATAATAACATTTATTACTCAAGTTCAAAGTTATTTTGAAATTAAATATGAGTACCGCAAATAATTTTAGTATAACTTTTAGTTCATATTGTTTATGTTTCACGTGCATTTGATATCGGCGGGGCTAAGTGGGCTGCATACAACTTGCGCTCTCACTCCACACAAATTTTGTGCTGTATTTTTATCATTACTCAAATTTTTTTCTTTGCAAAGTTTGCTGTTATTTTTTCTGTTTTGTTTTGTTATTTTTCTCTCCCCAGGTTCGTTGACTTTACAAAGCTTTGGCATATTCAGAAGCTTAAGATTTTAAAGCAAAACCTATCATTGTAAAAAAAAAGTTTATTATAATGTAATTTTTTTGTAGTGGTGTTGCTTTATACTCTCATTGTTTTTGTAATTAATATAGAAACAGCTGATACATGTATATTGTGCAAGGTCGCTGTTTGTTGTTTGTTGTTGCTCTTGTTCAATGAAATTATAACTCAGAACAACTGCATACATATGTTATCATTGCTTAACAAATAATAGGAGAAACTGATAAAAAAGAAAAAAGAGAAAAAACACAAAGAGAGTAGCATAAATAAATTCTAACATAAATTATAGTTTGCACCACACACTTCTCCCACTTAGTTTTGGTTTGTTAAAAACTTTGCTAAATTTCCTATGATTTCACAAGAAATTACGTATTACTCATACGTTGTGTGTTGCGTTGCGGTCGCCCTTGTCTTCGCCTTAGCCGGCATTTACAGTAAAAATTTTATACAAATTAATTTGCTCAATTGATTTCAGTGTGAGACAGACAAAAAAACAAAAAAAAACAAAACCACTACGAAATGATTTTTTCAGTATTTTCGTCTACTAAGGCAGCAAATGCAAGCATTGTGTTTCCTTTATTAATTAAATTTTTTTGTTTTTTTACTTGTGCAGTATTTAAATCGTGATTTTAGTCATGTTTTGAATTTTGTTACAAAGCTGACTGTTGAAGTCAGCTTTTTTTTTGTTGCTCCACCGCACTTCTTTGATTTGTCCGTCTGCATATATGTCTATGTTTTGCTTTTTTTTGTGGTTATATGCAAATTTCAAGCGCTAACTGAAATTGCGTGTGGCTCAGTATAATTACGTGTTAATTTTAGCTTTTTAGTGACTTTATGGTAGCATAAAAAATTTAAAATTTATTTTTAGCTCAACTGAAGCGTGGGTGACTTGTCTTGTGACGAGCCAATTTGATTTGTAGATGAGCTATGATTCCAGCGCCATCATGTGGGCGTTTTCACTATGTTAGTTTTGCATGAATAACATTTCGGAAACTCAATGATTTCTGCTTTTTTTTCGTTCTGCTGTCATTGAAAGTTTAAAATTTTGAGTGGCTATTTAATTTATACAATTAAATTTATTAACATTGTTATGTTAGGTCAGTGTTTGCGTTACATTTCATCGATAAAATCGAAATATTGATAAGATGTCAAAAATAAACAAATTTCACGGTGCACTGATAAGCGGGCCATAATCGCCAAATTAAATGAACTTACCCAATTATTTATTTAATTAGGGTTTTCACTTGACGATAAGTAGAGAAGTGGTCTTTAATTGATTGTTAATTGAATTTTAATTATAACATAAGATGACTTAATATCTTATAATTACATTACAATTAAAGATATGAAAAATTTAGAAAAATTTGAAACAAGAACTTAAGGATTTAGTTACTTTCCATAGTGGTTTTGGTAAGGCAACTTATGATTAATATTGATATACGGTAATCTAACTAATATAATTAAGATGATCAATTTTGTAGGATATATTAATAAAATTTTTGTTATCATAAATTTTTTTTTTGATATGCAAAAATTTAAATAAAAAACTTCTCTTTAGTTAAAATTAAGCTGATTTTAGCAGTTTCAAAAATTATAACAGTAAAAATATTTTTTATTGCTTGATTATTTAATTTGTATTGTAACTTTCTATAAACTATTGTAATTTCATGCATTATAATACTTAAATGATTTGTTCTCATTAAAAAAAAATTTAATACACCGAAACGTTCAGCGATTTATAGATAGAGTATCAAAACAACGTATTTGTAAGAACTATTGATTTTTTTAATTTTTTTTAATTACGTTTTAAAAAAAAGTTTTAAATAAAAAATTATTTTAATAACAAATTATTGTTTTAAAAGTACTATCGATTTTCTTCAAATTTTTTTAAAAATAATTTATAAAAAATTTGTTTATAAAATGGTGTTTATAGTAAAAGCCTTTTTTTAAGATTTATTTTTTTAAGTAATTTTTTTTTTAAGTAATTTCAAAAAAAATAATTTTAATAGTAATAATTAATTATTTCGAAAGCGACACAAATTTTTTTTAAATTTCCTTTAAAATTTTTTTGAATAAATTGTTAATAAAAAATGATTTTTTATAATAATTACTAGTTCTATAGTATATTTCGAAAGATTTTTTTTATAAATTTTTTTTAAATTGTTTTTTATAAAAAATTTTATTAAATTATTATTACTAATTTATTTTTAAATTATATAATTTAAAATATTATGTAAAATTAAAAATTATATAAATAATATATTTAATGTTATTAATATTATTATAAAATATTGCTTTCTTTTAATTTTTTTTTAAAATTACTTTTTAAAATAAATTTTTAAAAACAATAATTTTATTTGTATACTCGTACATATTTTATATTATTCCACAGTAAGAATAGTTATACTATATATCATTTATATTCAGTTATTTCAAAGAATTTTTATTTATTTTATTTCTTTTTGGAGTTGCAACTCTATTTTTTAGGAAACATTTTAAACTTGAATAAATTTTAACTAAAGTATAATGGAAAAATTTAATTTGATTTTTAAGTTAATTATATTGAAAGAAACTATTTTTATAAAATAAGCTACTTCTACATATTAAAATTTTTAATAAAAACAAAAATACTAAATAAAAATATTTGCAAAGTTGAAATATTTATAAAACATTTTAGTATGAACGCAAAATTAAGAACCTCGGGAACGTTGTGTTTATCATGTCATATGTAAAATATTGCTGTAGTCATAATTGTAAATATGATGTAATAAAAAAAAATATTGCAAGTAAGCCAAATCATATGTATAAAAAGTCACTTTTTTTATGAAAAAAATTAATTAATTTATTTCACATTTTAATAAATGTCAATTGTTTCACAAAAACTGCATAAAATAATTTTTGCTAATTAAATTTAAAAACTAGTAATAAAATATATATAAATATTGTTAAACAAATTTATACAAAATATTTAGTCTTTCTAATTAAAGTACTTTAAAAGCACAACTTCATGTTCAAAATATTTTATTAATAAAAAAAATGGATATATAATTAAACATTTAAAAATATTTAACTCACTTTGTAAAACTTTTTCACCAAACATTTTATTTAAAAAGGAAATAATTTTAATAATTTTTAGTTAACAACTTTTATGCACTTTTTTAATTTCGTTCACGAAGCGTTTTATTTAATATATCCTCTATATTACGATTTATTAAATAATTTTTGCTAAATTGACAGATACTTCTGATCAACTTTCGTCTACTTAGCTTTATTCTTAAATGCTTACTGATTAATGATTAAACTAGCTTCCAGCTCTTTATATATATAAATATTTTGCGATTGCGATAAAACTCAGTCTAATTCTTTAAACCCATATCAGTGCCAATAGATAACAATTCGTATGGAATTGTATCGTATATAAATAATTATGGTATATGCCCCCCGAAAAAAGCAAAATAAAACAAAAATTTTATTATTCTTGAACGATTCACGGGAACTTAGCAGCGAATTTTGGGAACATACGTAAAAATATTTATTTGTGTGCAGACGTACGTAGTAACGACAGAAGAACTTTACGCAACTGGCGGCGTTGGTGGTGGTGGTGACAATAAAATCACTTTGAGACCGGTCAGCAGGATGAAACCGCAGTATACATTGTATATTTCACATTGACGTCAACCAATGAAAATTTTCTAAAGAAGCGTATTTATATTATTCTTTTATTAAAACAATGTTTTATATAGTTTAAAAATATGCTTTATACTCATACAAATATTACCTGCTTTTATACACAAAAAAAAAATAAACAAATATAAAATATATAGCAAATAATGAATGAATACATTGGAATCAAATAAATATATACTGAAATATAAGATTAATATTACTCAAATACGTAAGGATTTAAATCAATGTATAAAAAAGAGGATTGTCTGTGCTCTTATTGGAGCAATAAAATCTAAATACTATAAAAGAACGTAAGTATATATAGGTAGAAATCCACTGTCCGTTGACCACACATAAATCTATCAGATTAACTTAGACACATAAATAAAAGTACACAATTTATATATATGTATATATATTATGATAAGGTTTCGTAATAGTGTAATATACCATATACAAAAAATTTACTGAGTTAGGATATCATTATATATAATTATAATCATTGGTACTAAAAGGTACAATTAAGTTATATATACATAAATTACGGTTCAGTTATCGATTATTATAACAGTCAGTTTTATTCATTTTATAAAAAATTACAATATATTTGATATTATGAATTCATTTAAATCAAATTAAATAAATAGCATATACTATAAAAGTTGAAATGGATTTTTAAATAACTTCTACATGTGCTGGATGGTTGTTTTATAATAGATATAATTTCTATATCTAGTGTATATTGTATATAAATATATTTTCTTTTTAAACTGTCCATCCATTTTGGATATTGGCGGTTATATCGATTAAATTTATTTAATTTATTTAAATATTAGATTATTATTTAATTATTATTTATTAACAATTAAATATATAAGATAATAAGAAATAAAATACATGAATAAAAAAAAAACTAAATTGTATTAATAATAAAATATTTATAAAAAATAAATACATAAAGTAATAGAGTAAGCAGTGATAGATAATAGTAGTCTTCATAGTACAATCCTTTTATTTTTGATAGCTTAAAACGTGTTATAAATCTTAAAAAGAATACTCAAAGGAACAATTCATTTAATTATTACGAAACCCTGGATCCCTGGGCTATATTCACATGCTTGCACAAGTCACCCAATATTGAGATACAAATAATTTTCTTATGTATAAGATCATAGGTCTTAGCCTTGTTCTATATTTTTATTTACTATAAGCAGTGCTTGAATAAATATTTCTATTCTTCTTGTCAGAATACGTGAGCTAACTATGAAGTAAGTGCAATACTACTATCCAAACAATTCATCAATATTATTTAGAGCATACCTGCCTATAATAAGTTTTATGCTACAATTATATCTATAAATTATTATATGATAATGTATCTAATTTTAAAAAAGTTAGGTGTTTACGTTTTTGGTTCAATTTGCTATTGTCTAAGTTCACTTCAAATTCGGTCAATTCATTTTGTTGCAAAATGACTAAATATAGTTTATTGTCTAGTCTTGGATGAGCTAAACAATTAAATAAAAATTAAATAATTAAAAACTGTTGTCATTTTAATTTTTAGTTAAATAAAAAAAATTCTTGATTATTTCATTATTTATTTCGGTAATCATTATTAACTTCAATGGCAACTACAAGAAGAAATAGTTAGTGAGTTTATGTTAGTACTGTGAGTCCGAAGTTCGAAAATTGTCTTCTGTAACAAAATTTTTTTATCTTAACCAAAACAATTGAATGACTAACTAGTAGCCTAAATTGAACACACATAATATATATAAAATATATTTTTAATTTATGTTATACATACTTACTTTGTAGAACAATGACACAGCTAAGGAGAGCATTAGAGTGAGTTAATTATCTTAGGTAATAAATTTAATTTTAAAGAATACTTGTCAAAGTTTTTCATTAGATTATGTATATGCTTCATACTATATTTTAGTAATGGATTTTTATAGGTGAAGAAAATTTATTTAATCTATTAAAATTAATACTTTAATGCACTATCTCATGGACTTGGTTGAAATAAATAATTTTTGTTTACGAATTAATTAAATTATTGTCAGAACAATTAATTTTAGATGCAGTTGTCCACTTAACTTGTTGATTTACCACAAAATAAAATTATTTATAATTAACTTTATTTTAGTTTTAAATATATTCAATATGATTTACCGGTGGAGTTGCTTAGAATTGACTTCATCGATTTAAAAATAATCTCCCGCATCTATCATATTAAATAAATATTTACATATATATTGAGATATATATATGGATAAATTTGTGAGTATTAAATGTCTAATATTACCATTTAAAAATAAATTACCATTGAATTACATATTAATATAAGTGTGACAACATTAATAAATATATATCATAATTATAATTTATTGAGAAAATATGATAATTAATTTTTGTTTAAAATGTCTAAATTAAAATTTATGAGTTGAAGACATATTAAAAATAGTAAGGTTCTAAGCAAACTCATTTTATCACATTATCACTTGATTAATATACTTAAAATCATGAGCTGATGATGTATGAGTACTATTTAGACAATAAAACCACAGAACTTTGTCATATATTATTATTAATAGTAAAAATCAACACTGCATGGTTCATATAGTTTCTATTTATTTAAAACTAATATATTAAATCCTTTAACTCATGGGAGAAGCATAAGGCCGCAACAAATATCTTCCACTCGATACGATTGGTGACCAGTAGCTTCAACTCTCCTCAGCTTTTCGGCAGGTGTAACAATTCCATGTCAATTTGCATTCTCCAGGTGTGAGCAGGTCTGCCCCTTCTTCTGCTACCCATCGGGTTCCACTCAATCGCCATTCTTGTGGTATAACCAGAAGAATAACGTAAAGTAATTCATCCTAAAGATAACATTTGTTTATAATAAAAGGATCTTGGACGTTAGCACTAATGTGCATAACTTTTGTTCTGGTAACATTGATTTTAAGTCCCGGTCTGTTTGCCGTAGTTACCAAACGATTTAGGTTGTGAATCGGGAATCTCCAACTTTCAATATTTAATTTAATTGAAGACATATATTGACAATCCTTAAAATTAGTATCCCACTAAAGAAAAAAAATTTGTCTGTACTAACTATAGAGAAAAGATTATACCTCTTTATTATAATATACTGCCTTTACGTATCATTTTTTCCTTGCAATCATATATTATCATATAGGATTGTAACAGATAATACATAACTCCATATAGATTATCCACAATTAGTATAATTAAACTTTTATTTAATATAAAAATCGTACTTGCAAATCCTTTTAAGGTGGGAGGCTATGTGTGGTCGTTGGCGCCAATACAAAATCTATTGGTGCATATTACAACTTCCTTTGCGCTAGCGTGGGTATATATTTGGATAATTAATTATACTAAATACGTATATTAATTTTCTATATCTGCGAAACATTTTATTCTTTGTCAATACCATCTTTGTCTTGTTAATTTTATGCCTTCGTTTACGTATTCATTTTCATATTTGCTTTAAACCCACGTACCAAAAGAGGGGCACTACGTAAATTGTTAACTTATTTAGGGTTTTTAAGTGGCAATCTCTCTCGATTATTGTACAATATATAAAAAAAGTGATTAAATCGTTTTATGTCTACTAGGCAATAAATTTTCATAAACGTCAATAATTTTGTGCAAAATTATTATATGGGTCTTGTCAATATCTTTATTTGATTAGGGCTTTTTTATAATAGCAAAATTATCGGTGCTTGCGGAATTGATTAGGAGATATGTATAGCAATTTTTAGTTTTTTACCATTAAGCTTTTTACCATTTTAAGCTTTATTAATATGTATTTAGTGTCAATAGATATACGGATATAAATAAATGAATCGGTAACAGTACACATAGTACAATTTTATCAAGTGACGTCTATATGTCTAGCCACAGTCTTCTAAATTTAAAGTGAGTTGTTAAGTCAATTAATTTTAAAATTCGCTTATCAATTGATATATAACCAAAACGTGTTTGCAATTTTTTACCTAAATGTTAGATTGTATGTTAACATATATTTTCGCTTTTTACAAAGGTCGGTGTTTCATGGATACTTTTATTTGCTTATTTTATTTATATATTCTCCCAAATTTATTAAATATGTTTTGCAGACTTTAATGATTTATAAGATTTAAGATAACAGCACTTTGTAATCGTCAGTTTCTTGGACAGTAAGAAAAAATTGAGTTATGCTCTCATCATTGACACTACAACTAGTGTCTGGTCTTATCTGCATCCAACAAGTTTTAATTAATTCTGACCGCAGGTTGCTATCACCCAAATAGATACCCGTACTTTACTACCGCAAAACGGTATACTATATACTATTCACTATTTTCTTATTGTTATATTAGGTGTAGTAAAAAGAAATCTAATATTTTCCCAATAGATGACTTTAGTTATCTGTCCGATCGGATTACGTTAGATGGCGTTAAAAATATGAGATTTCGTACTAAAAATCTTTTGACAGTTTGGTAAATAGTTGACTCAGTTTCGTTTAGGCACGCGTCAACCCATTTCTGAAGTGGTTAGTGACTAATGATAAAAAGTGGATCACTTACGACAACATCAAATGAAAACGTTCGTAGTTGATTGATGGCCAACTATTTTTCTGGAGAAAAATTTACTTCAAGAGAGTTTTGTGAAAATCGACTGTCTAAATTTTTTGCCAGTAGGGTTGAGGATTTCTAGGAGAAAGGCATAATGAAATTACCTTCAAAATAGTAAGTTATCGAACAAAATGCCGCATATTTGACCTAAATCGGATCATTACCATAATTAGGTAAATAAGCTTTCAATTTCATGCAAAAATAATAAATTTCTTTTTACTACACCTATTATTATTGTATGGTGTAAATAAATCAGAAAAGTTTTTATATGTTACAGCAACAATTTTTTTTTATATTCCTACAAAAATAGATATTTCTTTTCATATATTGTGAAGATTTATTGCAAAATAATTGATGTATTTAGGATACCTTTCATGCTTAAAATCGAAATTAACTTAAATTTCTCAACAAAATTAGTTTATACAAAAATTTAGACTATATGATAATTTAAGTAGTGTTAAAAATGTAAACATTCAAAAAGGTAAATGTACTGATAAAAATATTGATGCAGTAAATCAAAAATGTCACTCCTAACAACTTGGATATTATATGGCACTTCATGGCATTGTACACAGCATATATATATAAGCTTATATATAAGGCGTGAGAACTTTAGTTGACACATATATTTCATCCAATTGACAATTTTTAAAAAAGACTATACTTTTGCACAATTTCAAATAGATTCGTATGAGATATTATGGGAATATTATTTATAATTATGAAGGCAATACGAATTATATTTTTATGTCCTCGAAACTTATAAAAATTCTCGTGTTTGAAATAAAGAAAAGTTATATGTTCCTTATGAACAGTTTAGTTCTTTCTATGTTCTGGAAATGCGATTGAAATGCATTTTTCAAAAGGCCAATATGGCGTTACAGTTATCGGCAATATAGAGCAGTCCAGATTTATGATTTCAATTTTCTATGTCCAGAATTAGTTGTTTTCGATTTGGATGTTTTGTGATTTTAATAAAATAGTTTTTATTTATTTATTTTATCTTAAAAAATTAAATTTATAAACATATAATTTTTTTTAAATGATTCAAATAAAATAGTTTAACACTATTTTATCTTGAAAGATTTGATTTATCAAGTGAAATGTTAAACACATAATTTTTTTTAAACATACCATATTTATTATATTTATATATATATAAACTATATTTTAAAAATAAACTAGCTCAAACCGGAATCATATCTTCAACGTAATATAGCGTTTGTTTCAAATTTTTGCAATTGAATCAAGCGAACTTATCTAGAGTAAGCATCATTGACCGGATATACACAAAACAAAAAACATATGTCGTCATAAGATTTATACATTATTATTCATTATTATTAAATTCGAAATAAAATGAAGTAGCCGATAAAACAGCAGCCAGTAGACAAAATCGCATCCTAACAAATCGGCAACCATCCGGCTGCCGGATAAAATAACCACGCACGTTTTGGAGCGTCACAAAATATTTAAAGATATGACATGCTGGAGTAGTGCGAAACTTGAATCAAAAAGATCATTTTTACTCAATAATTACATATGTCTAAGCACAACCTAAATGCATTGGAAAGACAGCTCATACGCGTGTTCATAGTTTAGTGATGACACATCCAAATTGTTGGTTAAGTTTCAATTTTCTTGAAATTCTTTAGAAAATAATTCACACACTTTAAGCAAACAGCCGAAAATAAAAATATTGCCAAAAGTAAGAAGAAAAAAGATGAGATCTCTTCAAAGGCGCTTGTCTGTCGGTGTGTTTAAGCTGCTGTTAAATTAATTTAAGCTCTTGTTACCATGAACAGAATAAAACAATAAATAAAAAATATTCAAAAGTTTCAACAAGAAAAAAAAATATTGAGAAATTTAAAGTGAAGAAAGCAACCGCAGATCTTCACAGCGGTGAATCAACAGTTTAAATTTGGATCATGCAGCACGCATTGTTCCTATAGCAATCATCGATGAAGTTGATCTTTTTAGCATCTTTGGTATTTTCAATGAGTCTGGGTTTCGATATGAGCTTCTTTGGTATTTTCAAATTGATTTCGTATTGTTGTTGCAATTTATACTGTGCGTTGCTCATAACTTTTTTTGGTATCTTATTCATTCTTTTGCAATCTATCGTAATATGGCAATATGTACATATATAACATATATCTTCACCTTAACTATGCAAAGATAACAAAAACAAAGTGTGAAATCTTTTTGATTTAGATACTTATGTTTTCACAAATACTTAATTATGTGTATATTACAACTTACAGAAATATTTTATAATTTTAAAGTAAAACAGATGAAACCAAAGAATATATAGAACTGACTATATTAGGTGATACCATCTAACTTCACTTTTTTTGTGTTAATCATTTATATAACTCATGTCAGGCCTGGTCAAAATACGGCCCGCGGGACACATGCGTCCTAGTGTTTGTGCGGCCCGCGACATGTTTTTAATCAAATTTTAAGCAAATTTTCTTTTGAAGTACTGGTAAAACTACATTATTTTATTTTTATGATATACATAAATGAATAAATGAATTTAAATTAATAAATTAATAAAACTAAATTTAACATTATAACCGTATTTTTATTTTTTTCCAAAACAACTATGAACGTATGTATTTGGACAGCCCTGATTTGAAATAATTATATGTGATGGGTTTTATGTGCTTTCTTTAGTATTACCTTATGGCACAACATCACTATCTAAATCGTTGTCAAGACTTGCTAACATTATCACATTTGTTCTGCTCATATTTACCTTTCCATCATTTACCAATGTTAGCCGTTTTCTTCTACCGACATTGATATAGACATGAGATTACTTTTTTTTATTCCATTTGATTATCACTCATTTTTATATCATTTGTAGCTGAATCAGGTCTTCGTTCATTAAAGTCTACCTTATAATTGAAGCTGAATTGATAAGAATCGGTATTTGAAGTTAGTATATTCATTATAGTGACTTTATCAGTATGATCAGATGAGTAAATATATTGCATATTGTAACGAGTGTCGCTTCAAGTCAAAGGAAATGTCTTTATAATATCACGAATTTCCCGAACTTCTTATTAATTAGTTACAAATGAACTTATTACTTAGATACTTCACTCGTTTTAGCTTCTTTTTGTGCATTAATAACATCTTTTGTAGTTAGAAAAAACCAAAGCAAGTACTTTCGTTTCTTTCTTTTTAATTTATTTAAATGGAAGTTTAATAAATTTTATAATATTAATTAAATTTATATTTTTTTAATAATTTTTAAATTAACAAGCACAATTGGTACTTTAAATTTTCAGTAAGTGTTGATAATGATGCTATTACTTCAATCTATAGCCTTTAAGAACTAACTAAGAATATCTTTTTTTAAGATAAGTTGAATTCTGAACGGAACGCACTACCGTATGAGTGCGTAACTCGACGATCACTCTTAAAAGCATAGCACTATTGCATTTACTTAACTACTTATAAGGCGTGGTATACGTCATAATATTGGTACTTCCGTTGGGTTTTAAGTAATTTAAAATATAAAATTTCATATATATAAAATAAAAATAATACAAAATTCCTTTGAAAAATATCAAGAAGTTATTACTATTTTATATAAGATAAGTTATATTACTTAGGAATTATTGTGACGCAAGATTGTAAAGTTATTTATAAAAATGTAATATGTAAGATATATTATTGTTTCAATTAAAGTATTTGTATCCTATGACAAGAAATCTATCCATTTTGTATAAAAAACTGAAAAGTAGAAAAAAACTGCAAGCAGTGCTCAAGCAATTTGAGTCAGATAGTGACCTAATATGTTTATATATAAGTCTCCGTTTTAATATTGACTTGATTCGATACATGAGACTTGCAGTTTCACTATTATAAGCACTCAAATATCACTGATCGAAGTTTGTCAATATACAATGCAGCTATATAGTCAGTAGGTAAATTTTAGATTACTTAAAGATAATTTTTAATTTGTAAACTGCTATATAAAAGCATGTATAACATTTAATTGTAAAATAGATATTTAGTTAGTAATTAAATTACCTTATTTTGTTCTATGTAAGTATTCATAAATAATTTAGTATTCAAATATAACTATAAAGCCAATAATCTTCTCATACTAAATTAGTATTCAAATAGTTACTAAATAACCAATAATTCCTTCATTCAAATTTCCTTTGCCTACATTGTCGTTCTTGCTGAATGCAACCGAGAACAGAATACTGAAGTTCAATGCACTGAACTCTTTGAAGCCAGACATGTCATAAATGCTGCATTAGCAGAACAAGAAAGCTCAACTCCAAGCTTCGTCTGAATGTCCTAATAACCATTGGAGTGTTGTGTAAATGATGCCTTAAAACAGGTGTTTATGAAGTGGCGCAATTACATGAACAAAAGCCAAACACTTATTATTGCTGCTATAAAATAACAACAATGCCAACAGTTAAGTAAACACTCGCCAACGGCTGCATATATGGGTTCTTGGACATAAGCGCAACACTTATTGCATGCAGCAAAATGTGGAGTCCATTGCAACATGTTCAGCTCCATCAAATCCAAATAACCTGTACAGATCAAGCCAACGAGCAAAAATGTCAATCATGCAAAAATTACGATTATTAATTTTATGATTGTTTTCATTATTTTTTGCTGCTACTTCTACTGCAATTATTGCATTTCATTGCATTGCTCGAGTTGGTCTTTCTAGTTTTGTTCTATTTTTATTTATTTTTTCTTTTTTTTTTTTCGTGTAACGAAAGAAGTTCACGGTTTTAGATCTTTGATTCTTTCGACTTTTTCTGTTCTGAACTAAAACTGAAACTCAAGTGCAAATGCATCATGTAACTGCAAAATATCACACAGAGAAACATAACTACAACACTAATATGTCGCCTCCAATTGTTCTGATAAGTAAGTAAGTAAGTAAGTAAGTAAATCGGCGAAGAGTAATGAATTGGCTGAGAATTGCCACACAAAATCACGTTATTGAAATTGTAACTTAAGAAGCTTTAAGACTTTGCGCAATAAGAATGTTTTTTGCACTACATTTTAAGTTGGTTATAATCGACAATAGTCTTAATATATAATAGTTCGAATTCTTATTGTTTTATAGTAACGTATCTTTAAATATTTTTACTTCTATTACTTTAATATATGTACCTGGATCTATCTGATTTAATTGACGGTCTTTAGTTTCCTTATTGCGCTAGTCGCTTCGTCCTATATTCGAGTTAAATACCATTATTTTGTTAATATATTATAGATCAGAGATCAGTGTTCGCGTATTATTTTATAAGTTTGGCTTGATTGTTTGAGATTCATTAACATTATGGTTTAATAAGTGCTATAAAATATATTAATAATATATACATTATTTTAGTATAATAAACAATGTTAATATGCGCTACATTTTCAGTTAGGTATAATTGACAACAGTTTTAATACATAGTATTATAATACATATTAATATCTTTAAATATTTTAAATTTAATTATATTACTTGTATGTAAGTGCCTATATCTTTCTGACTAAATTGAATTTCTTCAGATTTCTTTTTTTGAGATATGTAATCAATTTTTTTTTAATAAGTAACAAATTTTTTTTTAACTAAACAAATTTTTTAATTTGTTTACTAATACCAATTTTTTAGTGCAGTTAGCTCACACTTGTAATATTGTTTATATTACATATACAATAATTTGTTATTTTGTTCTGATATTCCATTTCGTGTAGTTAGAGGTAAAGGCATTAAAAGTAAGTAAGATATTTCACAAATACTTTAATATAGAATGATAGATTCCACTTTGTCTTATACACTTTATTTGTTGAAATAGTGACTTTGGCACAATACTTCAGTTCCCTATTAGTATTCTAAAATCCAGATTCGCTGAAGCTCTAAAGAACTTCTGTTTCTCCTAGGCCATAATCCAGTCCATAGGATCCTTGCAACCTCATAGTCCTAACGATTAATCAATAAGTTAGTGGCTACAGAAAGACAATGCCAATAACTAGTTACGATCTAAGTATGTTTCAAAAGAAAATGAAGTTTAATTCATCTGCCCTCTGATAAAGAAGTGGTAAGTAAATAATTTTTACATAAAAACCGGCCTTAGAATAAACGGACTTCAATAATGATATTTATATAAATGTTTTCTATCTATATTTTTTTGTTAAATTATTTTATATTATTTTGACAATTGAAACAAGAAAAAATAAATATTTTTATATTGAAAAAATACAACACTTAAATATTTTCTTGTATAAAAACTTGAATAAATAGTTCTTTTTCCTTAAAGCTTTTAAAGATTTGACGGTTTTAGACTGAAAAAAATTTAAGGCTTATTGCAGTTCTGTTCTATAAGTTTTCAGCAAATCTTAATTAATCTATAATTAGAAGTGCATAAGGTATTCAACAATTAATAGAAAAATGGATAAAGAATAATATAAAAATTATAAAAAAAAATATAATAAATTGTTGGTTCAGTTTCGTTTAAAAAAATTGACGTCAAATAAATCAAACTGTGTTCAATATAATGGTATATAATAATAATATATAAAAAAATTAATAATATTTATAACAAAAAATAATAAAATAAACAAATTGGTAATAAAAAATTTAATTGATTATTTAAGTTTTATTAAATATATAAAACTATTAATAGTAGAATGGAATATAATAATAATGTATCTAACATAAACACCAATATTAAAATTACGTTACAATAATTTAATAATCAAATTCAATTATAAATAATCAAAAATATTATTGAATATATTGATAACAAGCTGAATTAATTGAATTAAAAAATATTCGATTTTAATTATCTAAAATTTTTTTAACTTAAAAATGTTATCTAATTAATCTTATAAGTTAACAAATGTCAGAAGCAAGACAAGCAGTCTGTAGAACTCTTCACTGCTCAGATACGATTCGATAAACGTTGCTTGTCATTGGAAAGTTCAAACTCTCACAAATCGCATTTCACAATGAACTGAAACTGGTTTCCAATTCATGATAAAAATATTTCAAAAATTTTGTTAATATTGAACACCTCATAACAAAAAATATTTATTAAATGTTAACTAAAGTAACACCAAACAAAAGATACGCTTTGGTTATTAACGGAGTTATTCAATTCAATCAAATGGTAATAAAATTAATTCATTAAAACATTTCATATAATTATACTCCCACGTAGGAGTATGAGAATATCTTTAATGAGATTAATAAAACACCACACAAACGATTTGTCAAGTGATTCTACACTTTGGTTATCAAAGTACCGCTTAATGTACATGTGTGTTATATATATATTTATATTTATTTATATATATATATATTTATATCTAAAATAATTATTTTTTTAAAAGTCGAATTAAAGTTTCACTAGGGAAACTTATTATGTCAGCGTACTACAGACTCCGTCTTAGAATTTTATGCTGATGAAACAGAAGTGGTTGAGTTGCTTTTTTTTGGATAAAAATGCTACTTTGGCGGCAACAACAGCAGTCGTGCCAGATTACAACGGACCAGATGAAAATAGCTTTGGACCACTGATTGCTGGCTGGATCAGTTTACAGCCTGTGAAAACACGAAATCTTCATGCCGGCGACATAATTAGAGTGCATTATCGTTTGATGTTTGCTTACAATGTTGAATGTAATTACTTCAGTCGAACTCAACTTTCGTTCATTGAGGTATGGAAATGAAAAAAAATTATTAAATAAAAATGATTATTAAATTAGTTTTATTTCTGTTTTGTTAGTTTCGTTTAACAACATACATCAGAATACTTCAATAAATAACATAACACATAAGGTAAATTGATTCTATTGCACGTTACGATTTCTGTTGAATTTCATCGTAAAAGCATAATACTTTTATTGGCATAATTGCTTATTTATTAATGTGGAGTTACATTTTCTATACATCAATACTATATTTACACATTATATCTTAATAATTATTGACAAATAAACTTTCACAAATAGTAAAATTCTGCGTTATTAAGACAGAAATAGTATGATATGCATATATTGGGACTATAATGTAATCACTGCTTATATACATATACACTAATTGATTACATCTTATAGTATTATTATCAATATTAAACACTAACAATTAATAGTAATTATTTATAACTAATTTACGAAGTATATGAAACAATTAGGAAATTGTTTTATTTATAATAATAAATTATATTAACAATATTTCTAAATATCAGATATCTAAATATTTTAATTGCAGTTATATACCTTGCGCCTTCTGTACATAAAGTTTACTAATAATATAATATAATATCAATTAATTAAATAAAATAGAATTTATTTGAATAGTTCTTCTTTATTGTAGATACTTATACAATTTCATTATAAAATGAAATATTGTTACCACAAATAGTAATAATCGATTTCAGATATTTCAAATCAATTAATGTTAATATTATTACATAATATTATTACATGAATAATCAGAAGAATCTGGTTATCCATTTTCTATCAAAACAGTGCAACATTCTGCAGAACAAACAGAACATAGTTTTTTTGGTCAAGCTTGTTAAATTGATTCTTTTGAGATGCTTAATTTCAATTCCATAAGTTTTAATAAAAATTATCACTGATCTCTGATTAGTTCGCACATAAGTTTAATAGAGTATCTACGAACAGAAAATTTTGTTAACATAACAAACATAACATATTACTTTAGATGGAATAGCGCAGTCTTTATGTGTTCAAATGTCATGACATTTTACAAATACTTCAGTACAATTTTCAATAGATGGGCTCATTATTTTTTACTTTAGATTTCAGCTTATGTTTATGTCGCTTTTTGGCCTAATCATACATAATTAACAGTATTTACTATATATTTATCAGTCCACATTGACAGACTTTGTATACACATGTTTCCTTTATAGAGGACTTGCAAGCTAAAATCCAAATAATTACTGAAGTAAACTTGATTTTGATAAACTTTATCCGGATAGATCGTAATACGACAGTGCCATACCACAACATTTCTTGATAATGTTTTGATTCTCTGCATAGTGAAAAACGATCTATCAATATTAATTATTATGACAGACAGAGTACTTTAATAATTTATTTTGATGTGCGAGGGTGTGATCCACACAGGACTCCCTCTTGTTAAGTATCAATGCCAACCGTTGTGTTAGGCAAAATACTCTAACAGTTTGGAAGGGAAGTAATAGGTAGCCGCCCGAACCCTCCCTAGAAAAGTAGTCAAGTGCTTACATGTCAAAACATGTTTAAACAAGTATATTCACATACATCAAACCCCGTACTATAGTATACAAGCTTGAAAAAATCTATTGCTATTACTTCTGGTTTTTTTATGGTTTTATTACAATTTATAAATATAACTATGCAGTTGTTAGTTGTAGTAATTAACTTATTATTAATCACATATTCATTTATAAAAATAAAAAACAATATCATATTTAAACAAATATTTGAGTTTAATTTTAAATTTACAGCTTTCGAAAAGAAATTTAGTACATTAAGTTTACCGATCCAATTGAGCCTCTACGTTTTCACTCTAACAACTTTTGTCGGAGTTTTGGCTCTTTGTGTGAGAAGGCTACTATACTCTAACTCATATCTAAGTGCCCATTGTTGACGTACTTTTCAATTAGAAATATATTCAATTTTAGAGACTTCGCAGATTTGTTTCCTTCTGCAATAATGGATGAGTCATGGCTTTTCAAAGGAAAGCTTTTCATGCATTAGATGCTTCCAGCTTCCATCTTTAAGTTGGTCCTTGTGCTCAAGTGAGCTATAGGCTGCCACCGTAGTCTAATCCATGCTAACACTTACATTATTACTGTTTAATATGACTCAGTAAAATCACATCCATTTCGCAATTAATGCAATTGATGAAATGATGCTGAATAGAATAGAATTTGAGATTGAGGTAATTAACTTTTTATTAATAAAATACTTATGCAGTATGAATTAGTAAATAAATTAGTGCGAAAAGTGTTAGTATAGCGCATAGTTCTATAATTAATAACCCTTAATAACAATTAAATTTAAGGTTTCTATTTTACGTCATCGCAATTTAATCATGTGAAACGGTAATTGACACACTTCTGAAGTGGCTTGATTTAAACGGAAATGCAAAAGTCGTGTGCTGAATTCAGAGAAAAGCCAAAGTATATCGTAAGTCCCCTTTTACATTTTAAATTTTGTGTTCAAGTAATACAATTCATGACGTCAAATCATAATGCTTTTATGAATCATGGCGTGTATCTCAAAACAAGTTGTTACATTAATTTAAATAAGTTGAAGTGCTAAGCTCGGGTAAACATTGTGCAATAAATTAGCAATACACAATGTAAACATACACAATTAAAAAATTACTTGCCCTGACATACCATAATAAATATATTTAAATATGATTCGAGTACAGTGTTTGCATACTTGTCAATGTATGACATGAGCCAAAGATAAAATAATTTATTAATAGTAAAAAAAAATTTAATTTTATCGGGGCGCTGTTATCAAACAAAGTCAGTTTGTCATCTGCAGATATAGTAAGAAAAATGCTCATACTTTCATTATAGGACACATTATTCATGTTATTGAGTGGATCAGAGTTTCAAGCAGCGGTTAAAGCTTGCCTGATAGCAAATGTACGATTAAAAGTTGCCTTTTTGCTTACATATAAATATTTTAAAATATCTTTTATTGCCACACGACTGTGCGAATACTTCTGAATTTGTTTGTCATTGCTTTGTTGAAATTTTTTTTGCTTTTGTTGAATTTTTGACGGTTTTATGCCCACACTTTTATCAACGTTGGTGTGGGTCATACTATTGCCAGTGATGTCACTAGTGTTTGGAATATACAGTGCATTTTTGTAACATTTTTTACTGCCTTTTAAGGCAATATTATTGACAGAACTTATTTCTTTAAGTCTTCATCATTTAATTTGTCCACAGCATAATGTGAATTTTTTTTCCTTTCTTGCGGTTTAGCTGACGTTATTACGCCGTTCAGTTGAATCATTGGAAATTAGATACAAAATTTATTATATCTTCTGGTATTTAGCGCTCATGGCGCAGTTATGTATGCCACATACGTACTTTGTACCTTTCGAAATCGAAACGAACGTGATAGTGTATATGAATTGGATACTGATAAGCAATTATAGAAATATTTTACTGGTTATTGATTTTAATCAGTGAAATTAACGGATGTGCGCCTAACACTATGCTAAAGATTTTATTGAACACGTGAGGAGATTGGGTGGGTTGTGGATTATAAAAGTTTTAATCGCTCGCAAAATATTTTATCAATATAGAGGTGTGATCGATAAGAAAAGCATATGCGTAGTTGTCATGCCTCTTTTATTGTTTTTGTAACTTAATCCATGATGGCTTATCATTTTGTAAAATATTTAGGTTATGCACTTAATTAAATGCGAAATTGTTAACGTTAATTAACGGAATTAATCAAAATCAAAGTAAATCAACTTATCATATTTTTTTGCTATTTTTCAATATTTCTTATTGAGAGGTTTTCGAAAAGTAGTGAACTGCAACGACAAAAATTCATTTTATATTATTTTAATTAATTGAATTTTTGGCTAACCATACAGCTATTTAGAGTATTGCCAAATACCCATCATCAGTAGTCTTGAAATTAGTTCTTATGTTTAATTATTCGTAAATAATTTTTACGAGTAAATAAATTCCTGCAAGTACCAGGAATCGAGCTATTGCCCTGCCAAAATTGAAGCTGAGAGTCAGCGCTCCTTAACTAACTGACCCAAAGTTGTAATTGACTTTTATATTCGCACATTTTTCTGGAGTTTAGTTACTTTGCTGTGAAAATATTATTAACAAATTCATTCGCTGTGTTTATATCAAAACGAAACCAAAACTCAGCTATAGAGTAATTGAATTAATTATTATATTTTATTGAAATTGGGTTTTTTTAACAATTTTTAGATTATTATACTACACTATACTGATAGTTTTTCAAAAAAAACTTAGGATCTTAGTATCAGTATCTTATATATAATACAATAGTTTGTGTTTTTTATAAGTTTTGTATTTAAAGTATATTTTACGAATTTATTATGTTCATTATTAACGTTTGTTTAGATTTTTAAATAAAAGTAAAAAATAAGTCAAAGTATGTATAGAATTATACTCTGACTGCTTTGAAATTAAATTCACATATTCGATATTTATTAGAATAGTTTTCAATTCTATTCAGTGATCCTAACATGTCCAAAGTGAGAATGCATGCAATTTTTACATCAGTACGCGAAACTGAAAGAGACATGTCTCTGACTCCATCAATGCATTTAGTTATGCTTCTACTCAAATTATGTATGGACATGCTTCCAACAAGATGCGACAATACTTGCAACATACAATTAACTAAAATAGAAAACTTTAAGTATTTTACAAAATTAAAACAAAGATATTTATGACCTGTTCCAGTACAGATGCAGTAGTAAAAACTAGGTTTGTTTATGCATATTTCAGATTAGACTCGTTACCCATATAATGCGCGTATATAAAGAGCACAAAGAATTGTTATCTTATAAGAGATGCACATACTGGACTTATATCGATGTCGGGTTAATACAATTTGTCAACTATAACTTTAAGGAAATATATTTTAAGCTTTGTCTGTATTCTGTAGTTGAAATCTTTATTTAATGTTCCGTAATGCAACAGAGAAATTGTTATATTTCACAAATGTTGATTTCTTGATTAATGACTTGAGATTATTTTTAAAAAAAACTTAAACTAATGCTGCATTTATGAATACAATAAAGCACATGCCATTGTGCAACTTTATTTACTGCCAATATTCAACCAAACCTACTGCTTCGGTCAGAGTACAAAGTGTGCAAACAAACTGCAGGATACCCGGATGGTTAGTAGAATAGATAATCTGAGTATTCCTTTTTTTGTATTCTCGCACTTTGTTTTAACAATTTTGTATCACCTTTTCTTGTTTTTAATCTGTCAGATTCTTGCTTGACTCAGATTCATAGTCGTTTTAATATCTAATTTTTGTTCGTACAAACAGAATTTCAAAACAACGTAATCTTTTATTCTGCATCTTATCCTCGTCTTTACAACAATTGGCGTAACGAATTATCGATTTCATGCTCAATTGGAAATTTTAGTTTCACTTTTATGGTTAAACACAACATCCTTGATTCTGTCCAAATGTTTGGGTTTATCTGTTAACTTATTTAACGCCGGTTTTGCAGTTAAGTCTACCTCACGCTCCTTGACGTGTTGATTTGTTTATAGGGCGTGTTTTAATTTATGATGTCTTATCCTCTGACTTTGGCTTGCATACAGCATTTTATTATTAGCTATTAACAAACTAATTTATTTATACAAGTTGTGTATATATAGCTAATGATATCACACTATGTATAACGTCATATATATTTGCAAAGACATGGACACAATAAGACATTTTAAATCTTTGCGATTAATTTATCTTATATATTTATCTTATATAGATACTTTGTACTCCTACTCAATATGGGCGGTGTTCATATTTGATAACTCCTTTCCCCTCCAGAGTTGGTATTCAGGATAATGAGTTGAATTTTTTTTGAAACCAGTTTTTGAGATACTTTGAGTGAATTTTAAATACATATCTTAAGTTAAGCACTCAAACAGGTAAAGATAAAAAGATTCATTCATAAATTTATTTTTTGTTTTATTTTTTTTATCAAATTATATACACACTTAGTTTAGGTTGATCTGTATATCTTCAATACCATTTACTGTATACATCTGAGTATGTATGATATGTGAAGTAAATGTATGTCTGATTATTATTATTTATTAAATTATTTATTGTTTTATTCAAACTTAAAAGAAATATTGTAGATATAATATTTACATAATATACTATATAGATAATTAAAATTATTTTATTAAATTAATTGAAATATATTATATTCTTTAATGTTGATTTTTTGATGTTGAAAGTGACGCGACTTTATGACGAAAAAAATATTATTTAAAAGTTAGAAGAGTGCAAATACAAATAAATATAGAATCGAATATATTATATTACGTTAATAGGTGATGTATTGATCATGCACAATTGGTATATTGGTGCTACAGCGTTATCATTATGACACGTTCCTCACTCTATAAATCTGATTACAGAGTTATACTTAAAATCCAATATAACTTTTTTTTAGAAAAGCCTGACTTCGGTTGCAAATCTTATAAAAGTTGGAAATCATTGGGGTAATTGTACAAATGAAGTTCATTACATGTATAGGCTAAAATTTCCGACTAACTAACTTTGGCTTTCTAGCTAAAGTCGTATAGTGTAAAAATATATGCCAAAAATTGTAGATTCATGCAAAAAATTTCTTAGTTTACAAAATTGTTCAAAGTTTATAAAATATATTACTATAGCTATTACTACTACTAATACTACTACTACTAATACTACTATCACCATAAGACTACATTAGAATTGATCTTACTTATTTTTGAATACAGCAAAATTTAAATCAGGATAGTGCATACGACTCAAATCACTTTCGTCATGACTATCTTATTTTGATCTTACCAAGAAGCAAAATACTAGAACTGCTCCTTCATTCTCCATGTCATGAAAAGCTCCTATCAGCCAGAAAAGACATTCTGATTTTTATTAGATAGCTTAAATCTATTCTGATTGATTAAAATCAGTTGCCTAAATGATTAGTATATGCTCTTCATCTATAAGACTGTAGAAGGCGGTTTTTGACAGCTTCAGTGATATGATGTCTAAACTTAAAGATTAAATGCTTATATTCCGATGTAACTCAAAAACTGCACAATAAAATTTTTTTATCATATTTAATTTGTGAACTTAAAACAGCATCCAATCTTTACTAAATGTCACTCAATATATCATAAATTAAAAACAAATTTAGACTGTGTATCTCAGTAAAAAGACCATTCAATATCTATGTAATTCGAAATTGTCTTTAAGACTGTACAATTACAACAAGCTATCAAGCTATGTTACTCGTATTATATAGATCTCTTTACAACTCTCAGATTAGATATGTAGACAGAGTTTCCTTAAGAAGCTGAACAACTCCACCAAAAATGAATCAAAGTACAATATTTGTACCAAGTTCGATTAAGTGAAAATCATATCTGCATATATTATACTCGCAAAACACTTTGTCATTCAAGAGATCGCATATTCTCGAATTTATAGCTGATTTGCCAATTGGAAAAAGGAAAGCGGGTTTAGAACTTTCTTTATCGCTCCGTAAATATTCGTCAGTCTCTAGCACATATCATTAAAAGTGTCAAGTATTGACATACATAGCTTGAGAGTTTTCTCTTTCACACTCTAGCTATTTGTCACTCCCAATTAGAGCTTGTTAAGTAAACTTAACAAGAATACCGGGTATTGACATACATAGCCTTAGAAGAATCACAAAAAATGCAATGAATAAATACTTTAACAGGGAATAAAAGATTTGTTAGGGTTTAATTATTCCTTATGAATTTTCATTTTTAAGTGATAAAATAATTAATTTACATATTAATTATCACGGAAAGTATTTAAAAACTTTTCGTTTTTTAATTTATAAAAATTACTGTAATACTCGTATTTTGTGAGCAAATATTTCCCACGGCATTAAGTGCATAAATAATTTTTAACTGTGCTGTTGAAGTCTTTTGTTTTATTTATCAGACCTCATCAAGTCCGTAAACTGTTTCATACCACAATTTTAATTAATCTCAGCTTATCTTGTACAACATGCGTTTTACTGATAACCGAAGACGTTTCTGAAATTCATTTACGTGACAATGCGCGCCTCATTCGGATGCGCAGACCTGATGTTGACAACACCAAAAGTTAACACAAAACCTAAAACAAAACCTAAAAAGAAATGCAATGCGGAATGCAAAAATAAACAAAAATCAACAAAAAAGATACAAACTAAAATAAATGTTTAATCCTTTGTTTTGGTGTCTGTGGCGGCACTTTTTCATTTTATAAATTTGCATACATAAAGTTTCATTTTATTATCGGTATTTTATAGGACAACATCTTTAAACCTTGTGACAGGAAATTAACATTTTGTTAAATTGTCAAAAGGAAAGAGTTAACGCAGACCGAAGTGGACTTTGCTGAAAAATGGAACTTCTTTCCATTATGCGTACGCAGTTAACAAGGTCCTTAAGCAGACGATTTATATTTTAAATGATGTGCTTAAAACAGATTTGCGTTGCGGTGTCTGTAAGAGCACAGAAACATCACATAAAACCAAACTTTTAATGTTGTAAAACATTAATTAAATAAAATTAACTAAAATTAAATATTTAAACAACTACATTATTTAATTAAAACAAAAATTGATGCTGTATTCAATGTTAATGTGCCAACACATACCATAAGCAACAGCTCTCATCAAATAAAGTATATATATTTTCTCAATAACATTATCATCACCGAAATTAATTTTGTTATTATTAATAGAAAACACATCAAAATATAGTTAGAGATAATAGTAAAAATAATGCCCAGTCAAAAAATACATTAATTGGAATCAATGTACATATGTAATTTGGCTTATTATATTACTCACATTTCAGTATTTATAAACGAATTAGCCCAAAACTAAACAAACTAGACAATCTGGACTAATCTAATCCGAACAAGTCATATTTCACTTCTTCTGATTTGGATTTAATAATAATAATTGCTACATATATTTACTTATGAACATGCCTCAATTTTAAATTTGGTTAAAAGATCGAATATTTTCCAACAATATTTACACATGAGGAAAACACTTTACCCATAGGTATGTGCTAAAATTTTTTAGGATCTACACTAGTAGTAGTATTCTTTATTACTTTAAAAAATTTATTTATTACACTAACTATTATTTGTAATATAACTCCTTTATTTTTGATTGATATCCTCATTAACGTCGTTAAACAATTTGGTGTATTAGATTAAGTTAAAGAGATTCAATAAGTCCACTTTGGTTATCTCTGAACATTTTAGTAGCTTCCTATATTATCGAGAGCAAAAAACCTTGAAACTGATTGATAAATACTCCGCTTATGGAAATACGCCAACGTCCAGACTAGTAGGCACATATACTTCCTGCAGTCCAGCATATCTTTCATTTTTCTCCTCTCTGATCTACGCTATAGGTTCTTAATAATTTCAGAGTGTACGAGTCTAGTCCATCAGTCAATTTTTACTACAATAGTGGTTTTATTAATATGATTGAACTGGTCAGACATCAGGGCTTGTGTTAAAGTGTCATACTCTTTTATGTCTCTTTTAGAGCTTCTTCCCATAATCTCATTAGGTAGTTCATTTTCTATGATATCCAGAAACCCAAGAAAACCAGGTCCTGTCGTACATTGCGATATTTCTTCATTATGGTTGATATGACTTCTCTGAATTCAATTGTCTTTTTTGCTGTCTGGTTGTCTACAAAGGTATTAATATTCGTGAGTTGAATCGTATTAACTTATATTAGACTGGATAAATATATAATAATATACTTCAAATCAGGACTCCTGTCCTTAGCTTTAAAAACTCGTGCGTCCAAGAAAATTATCATCCCCATAACTATATAACTATTTTATGAATTAAAGATTAGGTCATAACTAAACCAAAGGTAACAACAAAATATATTTCCTAATAAACATCAGAAATCTTGTATCTAAAGTGAGTTAGAGGAATCTAATGATTAATGTGGAAAATTTTGGGTTATAGTGATGCAAGAATGTAATAGTTGTGCTGCAAAAGCACAGAGTTACAGTATTTTTTTCTACTTAAAATGAAAAAAATGTCTTTGCACTATTCAATACTACTCTATAGACAAATTAATTCATAGATATCACTCAGAACTGCTGAGGGATTTAATTTTTATATTTCTGAAGGTCCTAATACACAAACGCTTGATACTGCTAGATCTTTCGTTAAGTAGGACTTGAAATTAATATGAACAAATTTAATTTTCCCATTAGAAATAGTGAAAATAGTATCAATAGATTATTATTTGTATTATGGAATTTTAACAATGTAGTAAGTTAAAGTGGTCTTTAACACCCCAAGATGTGTTTAAATCTGTTACATACCTTATTAATATAACAGTTTTCTTTCGCGTTGCACATATAGGAAGGTCGTTCAGAAGACCGTCGTAACAAGAATTTACTGTAGAAAACTAAGTTTAACATTTCCAAGCATTTATCAACTATATACGTGTATTTCAGTACGAAATTTTTGTACAATTCCCTAGTACATTATGATTATTACCATATATTATTATTAATATTTTATTAAATTTTATTTTGTACTTTAGTTTGTATCATGTTTCTATATATCTTCTTTAACTACTTTCTGATATTTTCAAAACACTTCAAAGCAACAGAAAAGTAACAAAACGAATTTTCCTTCATTACGATTTTAAATCTGATTAAGATACTATAACCAACTATCGTCTTACTGTCTGGAATAAATTAATTATACATAATTCTTTTACTGATTATGTTCTTTATAAGCTGTTTACTTACTCTTACTCTTTCAATAAAGATCATAATCTTCTGAATATTTGTACATATTTATTGTATCTATTATCTACAGCTGGGGATCCTAGTATTTCACTAGATGGACTCGCAGGTGAGACTAATCCCAAGTACTCACCCCCTTCGAAAGGAGGGCCTCCACGTGGTGATCCCTGGTAACGCTTATAGCGGCTAATGCGAGCCAAACCCGCACCTTCCCATTCCTAAATATTCCCTACTATCAACATTTCAATACCCCTATCCCTCTCCACCTCCATCTTCCCCCCCAATCCGGAATTTGCACGTGTTCATCGGACTTGTTTGCAGTCGGGGGTAACAGACTGTATTCTAGCGTCGCACCTCAATGATACCTGCCCGCCTCATTGAGTAACTGTGGGCTTACCGTGTTATCGGGGGCTATGACACGGCGGACCTCCTTTCCCCCACACTCGTGGGAATTTAATGGAACATAATTTGAATAAAAATAATAAAAACAATATAAAAAAACCAGCAGGAACACACACTGCAAATAAACTGGTAAATCGGTCGGAGTCTGATATCCAACATACCGATCGCCAGGCACCCTTTCCAAAACGGAAAGCGGAAAAAAGTACTGAGGGCAAAGAAGCTAGGAACAATACTAGCTCTCTGCCAACTGAATCAAAAACGGAACTTTCGTTACGAAAAGGAAGTCAAGGAACTCTGGGTTCAAAGGTT
Source organism: Teleopsis dalmanni (assembly GCF_002237135.1). Classification (NCBI taxonomy): domain Eukaryota; kingdom Metazoa; phylum Arthropoda; class Insecta; order Diptera; family Diopsidae; genus Teleopsis; species Teleopsis dalmanni. The sequence goes on from NC_051846.1 coordinate 198,526,799, forward strand.
GCACCAAAAGATGTAACGATCGAAACACTACCACAGCCCTCGACAAGCACTGGACTAAACTCCGGCCAAAGCTTTCGCGACGCCAGGAAATCTACTGGTTTGAGCGGTGCGGGTACAAAATGGTACCTGCGCTATCTCAAAGAAGGCTTAGCACCGGAGGCAGCCAAGGAAAAGGCGCTCAATCGGCCGAGGGGCAATCAAGACTCTAAGAAGAGGTCTGCCCAAGAAATTAGTCCGATCGATCATCAATCAGCTAAGAAAAGAAGAGGGAATGAGAAACCTCCACAAGCAAAGGATGGTACGCAAATGACAGCACCAAAACAACCGAGAAAAATAATATCGGGCAGCAGTTACGCTAATGTAGCCAAGAGCTTAAGAATAGCAATTCTTCCGAAATCTTACCCGGAATCTACTCTTTCTAGGGAGGAGCAAGGTAAAATCGAGGAACTTCTCATTGAGGAGATGTATAAAGGATGGGATGCCAAGCTACGATTTAGCGGGATACACTTTCGCCCAGGACTTATACTGGTTGACTGCGTAGACGAGGATGCGGCTAATTTTATCCATGGAACGGCACCTAAGCTGAACGGATGAGAAGGCGCTGAACTCACCACGTGTGTCGGGGACAAAATACCGAAATTACACATGTTGACAGTCTACCTCCCAAGAGCTAAAGGGGTCGACACGGAAAAGCTGCTAAAACTGCTCATAACTCAAAATGAGGGTCTACATACTCAGATGTGGAGAGTTTTTAGCAGCAAGGATCTGAAAAATGGCAAACTCCTAACAATCGGGATTGACAACCGGTCTCAGGAAGCCATAACAAACAACGGCTGTAGGATCTTCTACAGATTCAGTTCCGTCCCAATTCACCTGCATAAGGGACGAGACAACAAGGAAAGAAGTAACTCAGCTGGGGAAAATACACCAGCTGTAGGAACGATACCTGCAACTGTTGCGGAACTAGTGGAGGAGGAGGCGACCAGGAGCGAGAAGATTGAAGATATCAGCGTGCTACCTCACGAGAGTGAGGACATTGAGAATCTAGATCTCTCTCTACTGAACTTGGCGTCCGAGGAAGACTCCGAAAGAATCTTTCTGTCAGACATCGACGACGGTCTGATAGAAGAAACGAAGGAGGAATAACCACCTGATGACCAGCACTAGAATCGCCCAAATAAATATCCACCATGCAAAAGCTGCGTCGGCAGTTATTGCAAGGGCTACGCTCAAATCGAACCTGAGCATAGTGCTGGTCCAAGAACCCTGGATTTACAGGGGTCGAATCTGTGGTTTGACTGCAAAGAATATGCAGACAATTTGGGATGTAAGATGTGATAAACCAAGAACCTGCATTTTATTGAATATTAATATCAACTTTATCTGTCTTTCAGAATTTCTCTCCAGGGACCTCGTTGCCATACAGATTCCGGCCAACATCAACGGAGTTCTACGGAACGTAGTCGTAGCTACAGGTTATCTACCAGGAGACGACACTCAGGTACCATCTGCAGAGGTCGATAAACTGGTAAACTACTGCGAGAGAATGAAATTGCCTCTTATACTCGGTTGCGACTCCAACGCACACAACGAAGTTTGGGGAAGCACTAACACCAATATAAGAGGTGAGTACCTTTTAGAATTTATAACTAGTAAAAAATTAGAAATATGTAATGTAGGTAATACACCAACATTTGTAACTATCTCACGCAAAGAGGTCCTAGATATTACTATAGGAAATACTCGAGGTTGTGAGCTTGTGAAAAACTGGAGAGTATCCAGTGAACCATCTATGTCTGATCATAGAATTCTAAGGTTCGACATTGAAGGTTCACCAATTAACAAAAAAATTTTAAGGAACCCAAGAAAAACAAATTGGGAGAACTACACGGAAAATCTGAAAGACAATCTTGTCCAATTAGGGCTAGATGAAATCATTCAGAATGAAATTCAATTAGAAAATTACCTAGAAAACCTTAATGGGGCCATACTAAATGCATATGAGGATAGCTGTCCATTAAGCCTGATTAACTCCACCAAGGATGTGCCTTGGTGGAACAATGACCTTAAAAACCTAAGAAACACTGTTAGAGGACTTTTTAACTACTCAAAGCGAACAGGAGACTGGTCAGAATATAGGAAAAAACTTACTTTGTACAATAGAGAAATTAGGGCCTCTAAACGCAGAAGCTTTCAAAAATTCTGCGAAAGCATAGAAAGCACTACGGAGGTATCAAGACTCTACAAGGTACTTGCAAAAAGCAGCAGCCTCACCTCCACAAATCTCAAGCGAGAAGATGGAAGTTTCACCGAAGGTGAAGAAGAGAAGATACAACTACTTCTGGACGTACACTTCCCAGGATCCTCTCCAACTCTAGGGACGGAATCAGAACACACTGAACCCCCTAAAACAGTAAAGAAGGATGATTGGAAATTTGCCAAAAATATAATCACAATGCCTAAAATCAGGTGGGCGGTAAATTCGCTCAAGCCACTGAAATCTCCAGGTATTGATGGTGTCTTTCCGGCATTACTTCAAAAAGGAATTGAACAGCTACTAGGTCCAATAACTAGAATAGCCAGAGTCAGTATTGCATTGGGATACATACCAAACATGTGGAGAAGGGCAAAAGTGGTCTTTACTCCGAAGGCGGGCAAAAGAGATCCTACTCACCCGAAATCCTTCAGACCAATCTGCCTCACATCCTTCCTACTTAAAGTAGTAGAAAAAGTTGTGGATAACTATATCAGGAATACTATACTGAAAGTAACTCCACTATACAGTCGCCAACATGCCTATAGGGCAGGGCAGTCGACAGAAACAGCCCTGCATCAACTAAGTAACACGATTCAGGACAGCATAGATAAGAAAGAGATAGCAATTTGCGCTTTCCTAGACATTGAAGGAGCCTTTGATAACACTTCACATGAGGTTATAAACTCAACTATTTCTAAAAGAGGAATCAATGGCACACTCTCACGCTGGATGAGCAATATGCTTCGCACCAGGAGAGTAGAAATTCCGACCAGCAATGGTAATATTTTTGCAAATACTTCGCGAGGGTGCCCACAAGGTGGAGTATTATCACCCCTTATGTGGAGTATGGTAGTGGATGAACTATTGGTAAAACTGGACAGGAATGGCTTCCAAATCCAGGGGTACGCCGATGATGTGGTAATTATCTGCAGAGGAAAATATGAGAGTACTCTGTGCGAAAGAATCCAGTTAGGCTTAAAACTAACTAAAGAATGGTGCAATTCGGTTGGGCTGAAAATAAATCCAGCAAAAACAACCATTGTGCTATTCACTAAGAAATACAAAATAAAAAACCTTAAACCCATCCGCTTAGATGGGTTTGAAATAAAACTACAAAAGGAGGTAAAATTTTTGGGTATAATTTTAGACCAAAAATTAACATGGAAATCGCATATCCAAGAAGTGACAAAAAAGGCAACCAAAGCCTTTATGACATGTAGATCCATCGCAGGTAAGAATTGGGGATGTACACCAAAGTCACTGCGATGGATATACACAGCAGTAATCAGACCAATGATCACCTACGGATCAATAGTCTGGCAGAACTGCACAAATCAACAAAGCGTTATCAACACACTCAACAAGGTACAACGACTTGCATGTGTAAGCATAACAGGAGCAATGAGAACATGTCCCACGTCATCAATTGAAGTACTCCTGGAACTTACTCCTCTTCATATCTATGTGCAATCACAGGCGAAGAGGGCTGCTCTAAGAGTAAATACAAATAAGGTGACTGGTCTTGAAACCAATAGCAAAAAACTTGATACTTTGGCTGCACAAATCCCAGAAATTGAAATGCCAATGGACAGGATGATTGTAAAGCATAACTTTACAAAAAACTTCAAAACTGAACTTGGCAACAAAAAGAACTGGGGAGGTTTGTCTAACATCCCAAAAATAAAAGAAACCATGATAACATGGTATACAGACGGCTCTCTCACCAATGAGGGAGCTGGAGCTGGTGTTTATGGACCAGGCAAAAAATACTGGGAAGCATTAGGAAACAATACAACCATCTTTCAAGCGGAAATATACGCGATAGATAGATGCGCCAGTTTCAATATTGAACGTAACTACCGGAACCGTAAAATTGCAATACTGACTGACAGCCAGGCAGCTATAATGGCACTCATATCTTACCAGGTAACATCCAAACTGGTATGGGAATGCATTGACAAGCTGAACACACTCGGTGGGATCAATCAGGTGCACCTTTTATGGATTCCGGGACATACTGGTATCCAAGGTAATGAAATAGCAGACAAACTTGCAAGAAGAGGCGCGGCATCAAGAATGATAGGCCCAGAACCATTCTGTGGTCTAGGCAAAGGAGCTATATCCATTATCATGAATGACGCAGAGAAAAAAGAGAGAGAACTCTATTGGTTAATGCTACCAAGACTCTCACAATCTAAAATGCTTTTAGGGACTTACAACCTAAAACGCTTTAAAGATTGCATAGTGCAATCAAAGACTAACATAAGAATTATTACGGGTTTACTGACCGGTCACTGCAGATTGAATAATCACCTATCGAAGTTAGGAATTCAATCCAACTCAGACTGCAGATACTGCAGGGAAGAGAGAGAAACGGCATACCATGTGCTTGGGGAGTGCCCGGCACTGATGCATAAACGAAAGAAACACCTAGGAGGGTATTTCATGGATCATAAGGATTCAAGACTGGAGAAGATAGGATCCATACTGTCTTTCATTAAAGAAATCGGACTTGGAGAAATACTCTAACCCGACAAAGGGGCACAATAGATCTTTTAGGTCGCAGTGCACGATCCCTTACTCAATAATAATAATAATAATTATCTACAGCTGGACAGTTTTACCTACTTTCTTTTTGCACCTTCCTCTTCAAATTGTTGAATGTATACAAATTATTTGGCGCATGTTCCTCATCTCTTTGCATGGTTAACATATCTATTATAATTTTTTATTTACTTTAACGCTTTGAAGTACCCTCTTAGCCATTGAAGAGTAAAATCCAGGTGCGCGGGTGTGATCTTAAGATGCCATGTTCGACTTTTACATGGCATTTTGATGGTGTATCTCTTTTTATGTTGGCACATACGTATGAGTATATGTTTCTTCTCGCATAACGACAGCTGTGCGAATTAAATCCAATTGAGTTGAAAATATTTCGACACTTCACATTTGACACTTAACAATGCCCGTTTTGGTCAAACAATAAAAACAATGCGACCCTCCTCAATGATTGTGAGGCCAGAATAAAAATTTTTATTCGTACCCCGAGAAGGTAGTTCAAGAATGTGAGGCAGCCGTAACAGCAGCTAAACAATAGCTACAAAAATAATTTTAGACACAAAAATAATAGTTTACCTTACAACAATTATTGAAACAATTATTGAATGACTTGGGTGGCACATGCCCTCAATATTAGCACCGTTAAAATAATATAAAAACGGAATAAAATATCTTATTTTAAAAAAACTGAATTTCACTAAAAATAACTCATTTCGTTATAAAATATTTTAGTTTTTAAAACAAAAAAAAATTAGTATAATTAAGTGATCCAATGTAGTGAAATTTATAACTTTACACAGTTTCCAACAAGCATATGTTATTTATACTTGAACCTCAGCAGCATTTTTAATCACTTTGGAAACAAGGATTAATGACACAATATAAAAAAGAAGTTAACAACTTTTTCGCAGTCTTAAATTCTTTTTATATAAATTTAAACATTTAAAATTTTTTTAAACTTACGTATCTGAAGATTGGCGCCTTGCCTTACCTTGTCTTTAATGATGCAGAGCAAGAATTTTAAATGAGCCCAATAAAGCCCAATAAAGGCCAATAAAGAACCTAAAAGTAAAAATATTAACAAAAGCAAAAAATGGACGAGCACAAAACTTCGATATTTGCGGTTTTCATAACAAAGCGGCAAGTTTGTATCCATAATTGGGTGCTCAGCTTAATGGCATTTAAATTGCGTTATCGCAATATTTATTTAAATGATTTGGTAAAACAAGATAACCAACATAACAAAGCTAAAGATGGGCAATTAATAAGATAAGTAGAACAAAATATACTGCCAAGCATGCATACCATATACAAGTTTCTTCTGTCGAGTATGTCTGACGGTGTTAATATAAATATTTCCCAATATATACGTACACTTAGTTTTGTACGCTTGTATCTATCTAAAATATATACCTGAAACAACGAAATATTAAATACTAAATATGTGTATTTTATGAATGAATATTCAAGTTGCTTGACCTACTAATAAGTTTATTTTTATTCCTCAAAACTTTTTTAGACTACTTTAATATGATTCATTAAACAAAATTTATAATTACGATTAAAATAATATTTATGTCGAATCAGTTTATGGATCTAATTATAATGTTTATTTTAATAATTTAATAATATCTTTAGCTCTACTGGTTGTATTGTTTAAAAACCAAAAATAAAAACAATTACTTTATGATGTAAACTTTTTTTGCCAAAAGTGACGCGTCTTACGACAAAACTTATGACAAAAAGAAACTATTTAAAAGTTGGAACAGTTCGAATAGAAATGGTAAAGCAACAACAAAAATTAATGTTAATTTTTTCTTGCCGAGAATGACGCGTCTTTATGACGAAATGAAACTATTTAAAAGTTAGACGGACTCGAAAAGCTAAGAAAAGACAAGAACAAAAATTTTATTTTAATTTATTAAAATTTGGCTGACCATACAATGCTGTTCCGAGTATTGCCAAGTAATCATCATCAATGGTCTTTGGAAATAATCGAATTTTTTTTTTAATTAGTTTATAGTACGTATGTAATTTTTTGAACTGCAAACATTTTTGTCAATTTATTGAAAATTGGAATTACTTCATAATAAGTTTTTTGAAACAATTTTTGTAGTGATTGTGAACAATACTCTTTAAAAGTACAGGGTAGTAGTAAAAACAGTTTTTAAAAGCAAAATTTAATCAACAATTATTAGTCAAACATAGCTACGAAATAAGCATACAGAAGAATCGAATTTTTGCCCTCATAATATCAGTCCCTCATATATAATATAACACTTCCATATGAGTTTCGCTGCCCTTTAAGTAAAACCACTCCCAAAACAAAAACTTCATGGTGATTGAATGAAGTGTATACACCCCATTAATATCTATTACACATACAATATAAACTGATACCTTACTGGTAGACGTGATCTATTGAGATATACAAAATATACTTCTCATTATATATAATTTAGTAATTTTATAAATTAATATCGAAATCATATCTAAGTGTAAACAATTAGTTACTTTAATACATTGACTAAAAAATCCTGTAGGATTAAATTAGAACACCGCTGGAAAGTACATTGAGTTGCCTATTTTTGATAATAAATCTCTTGTTAAATAAATAAAAATTGAATCATGTCTTTTATACGTTATAGATAAATGTATATATGCATGTAAATAAGGTGTGGGAATAATATTTCAATTTATATATTAAAACCAGATTTAATATAAGGAATCCTATTACTGACTTGATATTTTTTTATATTTGCTTATAATATTAAATTTTGTTTGTTTATATTTTCTATGTACTCTAAATACAAATCGATAAGCTTCTATATATTTTAAATGTATTGCGTTTCTACCTCATCATAAATAAACTGGTCCATTTTTGTTTAGGCTTGCTGCCAAGTTATCCATTAAGATGAAATTAGAAGTATTTTATTGTCTGTCTGATTTCATTGTCTGTATTCTAATAATTAAAATTAATTTAAATACTACTTTAATCATTTTCATAGGTGTCAATATATTAGCTTTCTTTACTAATTCATGTTTATACCATTGCTAGCTTCTTTTTTTTCCGCAATATATAGTTGAAATACTTATTGCTGGTTTTCATAAATCTTGCTAATGCTCCAGATCATGTGCTGTATTTTATTAAACATTGATTTAATTATTTTAACGAATTCACGTTACTAAATTTTATTTTTTTAAAATATAATATCAATTATTGAATCTCTTAGGATTTACTAAATATATGAGAATGATTAGCTTATTTCGTTCCGAATGCAGTAACTATTGCTGCATACGTATGTATTCAAACCCAAAAAGTATATATAAAATATTCTTGGTAAATTTTTTTTTAAATAAACTGAATCAGTTCCCGTTGTGGGCGTCAATCAGTAACAAACAAATCATCAAATCATATATTATTATGCTACACTAAAATTAATAAATGATATATGAAATTCATTATGTATGCAAACATAATATTGACCTTCTAATATCTAATATCTTTTTATGAATTATTTGAATTTGTTTATTAAGATTAGGAGAAAAAAGATTTGCCCCGAAAGAATTGGCAAAATTTTGGAGTTCGCAACAAGGTTCACTTAATAACAATGTCAGTTGTTGGATATTTGAATAAAATAAAAGAAATTATAAAAATCAGCTAAAATGAAAAAGGAAAACATTTATTAATTTCGTTGCAGTAATCCTTCCTACTGCAGTCCGGTTCGCAACTTCATCTTCATAAAATGCGGTGATTGATGAAGCCGAATTAAGCAAACCGTGCCGCGCTTTGCCAAAAAAAAACGCTTTAATCCAGCAAAGGCAAAAAAACGAGATGTAGAAATCTGCAATTTAGTGGCGCGTATTGTGTGAACTCATCATTGTCAGAAATGCGCCGCGGCGCATGCAGACAATACATCTCGAAAATAAAAACAAGAAAAAAATGAAATAAAAATATATAAAATAATATTTACCAATGCTGCCAAAAAGAAGGTTTTACTTTATTTAGTTTTTGTTTTATTCTTTTACTTTATGTCTCGTTGCTGGCTATTTGCTGATGTGGTGAAGATTTTGGGGTTTAATAGCTGTGGGAAAGACATTCTACACATTCATACAAGAGTTGTTACGTACGTGCAAAATGCAAACAGACAGACGGGCTGAACAGACTGAGATACAGAAGGACAAACATATGGACGGACATGTATCTACACAGTAAATTTGTTGTACACGTTGCTCATGTTTGAGCTCGTTATTGTTATAAATAAGTTAATAATATGGCGGAAGGTGGCCTTTTGTCGTCTGTGTTGTACGTTTTTGTTGTACACATCATAAGCTGCAAAAAAATAAGAGCAAAAACAGCCACTTAGCATACAAATAATGTGAGTGAAGCCAACTAACGCTACACCCTGCAGCAAAGGAAGTCACGGATTTTCGCTTCTACAGTTTTCTTCTTTGCTTCTTTTTTTTTTTTTTTTTTTGGTTTTTTAATATACCACTTCTTTTTGTTGAATTTCTTTATTTTGGTTTTATTAAATGATTTAACCGTCCTCAAGCCAAAATTCATGTTCATGTCCAAGACTGTCCGTTTGAGTTGCTTTTGTACTTTATTTATATATATATATCTGCATATAGGTATATGTATGGCAATAAAAGGAGGCAGCCTCTGCTATATACGATAATACAATATCAAGTTGGACCACACCACCGTATTTATGTTTAAGGTTAGGGCGTACGTGCTAAAGGATAATCAGCACAAGCGCCTGCGCTTTTTTACTCCGTGCAGCGTTCAGCACTGCAAAAACGCTATTCACTTTGTTATTGTTTTCGTTTTTTGCAAAAAAAAAAAAAACAAATTATTGTTGATTTTTTGAAACTGTGTGTTAAAGTCAACGACTTTTTCCTCTTTTCACATAAAAAGAAATGGAAACAAACGTTGTTTCACTTAAGATTTTTATTGTTTCAGTTAAACAGATTTGCGCGAACGCATAAAGTTTGTGACTTATGTCTTTCGTCTTTAACGCTCTTACAATTATCGCATTTGTGATTGCCACCCGCAACGTAATTACTTAATTTCTTTGGCATTTCCGCATATTAATTTTGCGGTTTGGCTGTCCTATATTTTGCTTTGAAATTTTTTCTGATTTTGATAAAATTTTAATTTTATATATTTTAACAAATATTATCTGAGGAAAAATTTAGCGGCCTTTAAAGAGTTCGTGACTTTGATTTTGTAATAAATAAATCAAGATTATGTCAAAGCTTACGTGAAACAAAAATGTATTATTTTGTCATAAACTTATATTTTTTTTGTTTTAACATTGCTTGTCAGATGAGTAATCTCCTTCAAATGAAGATATCTATTTTACTGAGTTTCTACATCACGATTTTTCGGATAGTTAAGTCAATGTCAATCATCTAAACTTTTATCTCATTTATATTTACTTTATTATGTCAGTAAGATACATTTTTTGTTCCGATTATTATATATAAAATTTTAGAAACCCAGCTGTACATATATGTATTTATTTTTTATAGATATTATTTATTAATTACATATTTTTGAATGGACTAATTGATCAATGTTAAATAATATACAACTCCTTAAGTCAGATTACACAAAGTAAATGTAAGTCATCTAAACTTTTATCTCATTCGTTTATAGTTTATTAAGTTAATACATATATACATACATATATATTTTTTTTATACCTAAGTATTATTTATTAACTAAATATTTAGATATGTTTGAAGCGGCTCAAAGAGTTTGAAGTATCAATGTTAAATAATAACTCTAAGTCAGTTTTTAACATGTTGCAGTCTGTTTTTATTTAAATATTTATATTCTTTCATATTTGATATAAGCTACGAACTTGCGACAATATATAACATAGTCAATACCCGCATTTCTTTCATGCATATAATAGATACTTATTAAGATAAATGTACTTCAACGCGGTAGTAATTTTATGAAACAATACATATTATGGTTTTGAAAGTAAAACACTCTTATTTGAAGTATTAAATCTGTTTTTAATGCAGAAATCGAGTTATTACATATATAACCTACTTAGATATTTAAAAAAGATTTCATATTCAAAACATACAATGAAAATTACTTTCCAGCGGTGTTCTAATTTAGTCCTTAAAGATGTTTAAGTCAATGTATTAAAATAACCAATTCTTCATATCTGCAAATGATTTAGATATTATTTTATAAAATGTCTAAATTGACCATAATGAGAAGTATAATATCTCAGTAGATTACGGTTGTCAGTAAGCTGTCAGGCTATTTTGTATGTGTAATAGATAGTATTGAAATATAAATACTTTCATTTGGTGTCTGTATTTTGTGGTTCTATACGAACAGAACACCTGTATTGTTCGTATGTTAAAATTTTTATTTCAGTACTGTTGATTTTTTTAATACCATATACACGTCACTAAAATCTGAATGACAATTTTAAGGTGTGTTATGGTTACTTCTGTAATCTAATTAAAGTGTGATTACTATTAAGTATGCATCTAATATTGTTCATAATTTATATAGATGCATTAAGGATTTCTTTACGAAATATATTCAGATTTGTGCTAATCGTAAAGTAAATGTTTTTTTAACTAAATTATATGCAACATTTAGAAGCTTCATAAACCAAAGTGACAATCAGTTTTCTTGGAAAATAAACAATAAGTAAAAATAAAAAGAAAATTTTGGTACAATATTTGTACCATTGAATTATTTACTAAATTTACTTATTAACCATACCATGAAGATCGGTACTTAATTAATTTAAAAATATTTTAAATTAATCATTTACATTAGTTAATTTATTAATGATTAAATACTTTCAATTTTTTATCACACTTCTTTACAATAATATCTCTGTTAAATCAAGTAAACATCCCATAATTAATAAAACTAGAAATTTCTCAAATCAAACTCGATATTTGGCACTTTCTCATGTCACTCCACTACTAATAGTTTCAGTGATATTACGTACTGTGCCATTGGAAGAGCACACAAAATATATCCACTTATGAGCCGAAAAATTTCCTTGGAATTTAGAACAATTTTACTGCCACCCTGATCGATATTTAGACCAAAAGTATTGTCATTTGGCTTCCTTTCCCACATTTTTACACGTAAAATTTGAAAAGAGAAAAATTAAGAAAATTCACTTTCATCTCATAAATAGAAATGCCGACACATAATATTAAACCCATATTTCTATAGCCTCCACTAGACACACATATATACACAAGTGTACATACAAAAACGATCGTAGGAATATTTTGAAATATTGAATGCAATTGACCAAAAGGACATGAGGTTACATGTTTACTGTTTCCTACTTGTTGTTGTCCTTAATATATGCCTACGTTTACCTACTACAAAATCCTTTGTGGACACAATCACAAGGCGATAAGTACAAATAAACTCCATATATAACACGGCAATTTATATAAATTGGTTTGTATTGTGTGTGCACTCCGAGCAACTTGGCTTACCAGGCAGTTCAGAAAGCAATAATTCACTCATTGTAATGTCTTTATTTAGTTGATGTTACTCGTACCTTCTGAGGATTCGCATAGTCATCCTGTTGATCCTTTTTGATTCGATTCCTTTCTTACAGCAAAACATAACTGTGAATTGTCAAATAAGGATTATATTTTTATTAAGTTGTACGAGCACTAAAATATATGCATCCTTGTGTAAACATTTCTAAAGGCAAGGCGAGATGAAGTGTAGAAATGCACACATCGTTTGTATTTGTATTTTAGTGTAAATATTTTCCCATCGATTTCATGCCTTTTAAGTGTATTTTGACAGATTTTATTAGATCATGTGAACAACTTGTTTTCATTCAGATTTTTGAGAAAAGTTCAACTGAAAGGCAATAAAATTTTTAAGGAGTTCCAGTGCACAATAAAATGAGAATTTTTTACGAAGATAGAAGACAATAGCTCGAATAGATTTTATGGTTTTCTAGGCGCCAGAATATGCGAAATATATTACTGAAATTATATTTTTATTACATTACATCACTTGAATATGCTAGTCATAAAGAATTAACTTTTAATATATTATATCTATTTCTATATCTATTTAAATAACTGGATGTAAAAACTATTTGAGATATAACTATAAAGCAGAAACTTAGATAATTCTTTTTTGCAAATCAACAGATATCAGTTGTTAACTAATTGTTTTCAATTAATTTACTTAATTCTATTTTTTATAGAAAAATTATATATATAATAAAATGCTGGTATATTCAACAGTTATTTTTTTGCAATGCAATAGACAAATTTACTTAATTTAAACACAAAATTATTTGTCAAGACTTTGAGAGTTTACTTGCGAAAATTAAATTCCATTAATTTTAATTAGTAAGCAAGCAAAAAGCCAATTTACAGGCCAATAGACGTTCAAGAACTAAAAAGATTTTATTGGATTGGTAAAGGGAATAATATAAGATAACGAGAAGACAGCCGCTCAGAGATGAATTAACTTCAATAACTGTTTGGGAAAGCATTGGGCAAAGCGATCATTTGAGTTTTTAATAAAACGTTACGCTCTTTAAGAACATTTTTTTTCTTGAAGAAGAAGAACATCATTTATCATTTACCTTTCTGAAGTAACTTACAATATACTCTCATGTTATCTATTTGAATTCTGCTACTAATTACTGCTACTGCTTAATACTGTTGCATCAATTTGGACAAATTTATTATATGATATATAAATATTTGAATTAACTACAATGCTTCAATGCAAAACTGACCCAAATATACTGCATAGATTAAAGCACATATACAAGATAATATTAGGTAATAAATAAACATTGCGCAATCTATTTTATAGATAATGTCAAATACATGAGTCTTAATTTACAATTTCATCTTCAAAGTAATCATCAATTAATGACAATATGTACGTTCTTATTAAATATTAATTAAATAATTAATTTGTTTGAATCACGTTTAACACACAAAAATTAATTACAAAAATGTAATAGTAATTAATTTTAATGACATCAGAGCGTTATTGACGTCATTATAGACTTTTAAAAGTCATGCCTAGTTAGCAATTCATTTTATTATTCAATTTTAATCAAAGATTCTAATTAAAAAAAAACTTAATTGCTGAAAAATTAATTAATAAATACTAAAACTATATTTTCGTGGAATATAGAATGAGATGTAATTCACTTAAGTTAAATAAAGATACGTTCAAGTGCAGTCTTTAAACAAATTTCTCTATTGTTTTTTTAGTCTTAGTAAAATGCTGAGCTCATACAAAGTATTTTCTATTCAACTTATTTTGCAATTCACTCTTTTCTTAAATATAATCTAAAACTTTCTTTGGCAATAACAGATGAAAATATACATTCAAGTAGGTTATTAAAGAGATAAAAATTGTGATGACCTTTACCTGAAAAAAGCAAGAATTTTTTATTGAGGACGTATTGAGGATATATTTATATACATATAATATCAAAGATCGTATCTTTATCATACATTGTTAAATTTATTTTATTATAATAAAATTAGTAGTCATTAACGAATTCAACAATTGAATTACTGCACAGAGAGTTAATGATATAGAAATATATATCATTGCAATATGAATAAATATTAATATCTGAATAAAAAAGAAACTTACTAAATATAAAGAAGTTGTATGAAATAAGTCAAGAACTTAATGATTGTCATATTCCATAAAGATATTAAAAAATTATTATTCTTTTTATCTTGAATTTAGAAAGTCTGTCAAGAAAAGAAAACCTAATTCTTTTCTATTATATATATATAATATATAATATGTAATATAATATTACATATAATATGTAATATGTAATATATTAAATAATCCAAATGATATTTATATCTGATTTCTTTTTGTCTTATCGTCTTCTGTAGCGTAGTTTCGAATTACCTTATGAACTCATGCGTATGAATATTCTATAATCAAAACTAAAAACATTTCCAACAAAAATATTTTTTGTTATTCAAATTTAATCAGAGTAACTAATTAAAAAAATTTTTGCAGGGATACTAATTAATTATTGCAAAAGTAAAATTTGCATGGAATATAGATTGAGATGGAAGTCACTGAAGTTAGTTGAAGATACTGCAATCAAACTGCAGATTTTAAAAAAAATTTTTTAAATATTATTTTTTATTCTCTTGTTAACTTCATACAAAATTTTCCGTCTATTCCCCCTTATTTTTTAATTAATTATTTTCTTACATATAATCCGAGGTTTTTTTTTCAATAATCGATGAAAAAGCACATTTGAGCGAGTTGTTAAAGAGAGAGAAACTCTAATAGCCTTTACCTGAAAAAAAACAAAATTTAATTATTAAGGAAGTATCTTTATATATATCTCTTACTAAAGATCGTACTTATTGCTATCGTATATTGTTGGAACTAATTAAAGTTAAGTTACAGGTCATTCACTTCACAGAGAGCGGCAGAGTGGAGGGAAATGCTCACGTGATGACCACAATCTGGTGTCCCAGAAGGTGAGTACTCGACTCACACGTCATAAACCCTTCCATCTCATTCCAAGAGATCTTGTCCTACCCCGGGACTACATAAGTATTACTTCATGATGGGATACCCATTAGTCATTTAAAATTTCTATCAGTGTGATATGCACCCAGATCCAACTACTGCTATCATTGTCTACAGAGAGTAAATAATATAGGAATATGTATTATTGGCATATTCTTAAATACATACCATTGGATTAAAAGCTGATGATTTTTTTCTTTTCATAAAAATATTATCAATCCCGTGGTCGTCATAATTTGTAAGAAAATTTGAACGCTAGATTGTTAGTCATTCGACTTCACAGTTTGTGGGTGACAAAATCGTCTCGTACCAATCGGGTTCCAGTCGAAAGCTGGATGTGATAATATGTTCACATCATTTCATCAAAGATATTTGTTGACTGCATTGACTAACTGTTAAAATAAAAAAATTTTTAATCCTTTTCATCATTATATTAATTATTTTTAAGAAAATACTGTTTTTCTATATATATTTTTTTACATATGTTAAAGAAAAAGTGAGTTCTAAACAATACGATAAAGTAAATCCTCATCATAGTTTAGTTTAAAATAATTTATGATAAAAAACTATATTATTATATATTACTAACATTTTATTAATTCGATTTAAACGGAAGAAAGCAATTGTGAAACTTTGTATATGACACCGAAAGTGTGTTGTACATAATTTCTCAGATTGCAACTCTGCACCGGTGAGCATATGAAAAATAAGCCCAATTGCCTATTAATCCATAATATATGCAATTATGCTCCTTTGTTGTTGGCACACAGTTAATGCTGCAATATTACCATAACATCACATGAGTAGCGCCACAGCATGGTGCTTACACTTTTAGGCACAACATGCCATGCCTCAACTTGCCGATTAACATCTTCAGTATGCAGTCACTAAAAAATAAAGGAAGCAGCAAGCTAAAAAGAGTTAAGTACCACAGGAGTTCAACACCAAACCATTGTCTGCATCCTTTTAAAAGCAACTACAAATGCGAGAAAAAATGCATAAGAAAAAATGACAAAAAATTCCATAAACGCATATATTTATTTGGTTTACTTTCTTGTTTTTCATTTTTATATTTATTTAAAAATAAATATAAACAATATATAAATAAATATTGTATAACAACAAAAGTAACTTCCAAACGACAGAAACGGCACATCATCAGCAACAATAAACAAACAATTATTGAATGTCGCATTGGAGCCATTTGTACCAGAACCTTATAAAGGCAACACTAGCCAGTAAGCAAATGAACAATAAAGCCAAGCAGCAACAACAACAATTGTAGTAATATGTTGCGTATAAGTGCAAGATCAGTAATAAGTTTAAGTATTTGCACCATGGGGTACAAGTTCCAGAGCCACCAACACTAACTGCCAATGGAACAAAAGCAACTTAGCGACTGCTGTTGCAGTTTCTGTTAGTGTTGGAGTTGGTGTTGGTGTTGCAGCAGCGCTAAAGATCTGTATGCTGATATGGTGCAGACAAGTAACAGCAAAAGCTCATACGTGCAACACAATGAAGTGGTAGGCATTGTTGCAACAATCGTGCTGGTGTTGGCAATGCAAATTTTTTGGCACGCCACTGTTGTGCACTTTCGGTTGTGTAATTTTGTGCATTCTGACTGCATGCATTGTCGGTCTGCAACCATAAAATGTGTGGACTACCGCTGCGAGCTCATAGGCCGCATCAATATATTATGCAGATTCTAAAGTAACTCACTACTGATAAAACCGAAAGACGCTGTCTTAGTCACTTTCTGGAATGTCAGCTCATAAAAGTTATTTAGCCAAATAATCGAATCTCTAATTGATATTAATTAAGTAATTTTTACATAAAATAATTTTAAATCAAGCTTCTATTAGTTTATGTGAGAAAATCATTAAAAAATTCTAAGAAATTACAAAATAGAATAATTAAGAAAATTATATTAGCTAAATTGATATTGTTAAGATTCATGAGATCTAGTTCAGGGCACAACCATTACATCAAAAAAACTTAATAATCAATACATAGATTCTTACATAGCTTTTTGCGTTAAATTATTAACTTACAAAACCGGGATTTAACCTAATGAAACTCGTTGAAAAGAAAATCAAGCCTCGTAACATGTATTGGGAACTTAAACGGTATTGATGCATAATTGGCAGTAATTTCTAGCTGGGCAATAAAATTTGTTTGGGCTCAAAGAAATACTCTGCATCTATAAAGTTATAATAAAAAACTCAATGCATCACTAGGAGGCAGTATAAATAATATTAAAAACGTACACTCTAAATTTACATTTCGTAATTCATGATTGCTAATTCTAATTGAATAAAGAAAAAATTTAGTGAAGATATGATATTTTCAATTTCAGTTGCTACACATACCTGCCGATTTTCTCTGCAATGAAATTGAACACATAAACGTGGAAGAAATATTGTTTCAATTGGATGGTGCCACAAGCCATGCAATATATCCGCTTTGACTTTGTTAAACGAGAAATCTACTGAATGTAAAATTTCGTTTTTTAGAGATATGAATTGTTCAATAAAATTATACAAATTGTGATCACTGGACTACCCCACCCTTATTTTCTAAAGCAAATTGAAGGATTGTATTTAAGCAAATATTCAAAATGTTGACGGTTTGAAAACGAACATCCCCAAGTCATATGACAAGTCATATGAACGACTTATGTGGTGTGATTAAATTATGAATTTAATTCACACTTAATTGTAAAGATCTATGGGTTCAAAGAATAAAAAACAAATAATTTCGGTTAATTTTAATATCAACACATATTAAATCATTTATGATTTTATTTTCGGAACCATCAAATGCACAACTGAAATGCACAAAAGTATTAATAACTAAATCAATATATTTTATATATATGAAAAAAATTGACAACTTAATGGTTGGTATAGCCAACTATGATGTTATTTAAATTATACTTATCATTAAGTTTAATTAAATCACCTTATAAAAGAATACCGAAATAGTATTGTAATTGGTTACTTATTTTAATATATTGGTATACACGTGTTAGAAATAAATCAGATCTGACCAACTTCCAATACTAACGGACCTATTCTGTGCACTTTATAAACTTGTCAAACATTGACACTTGTCAAAATTGACTACTGTAAAGGTTTTGGTATTCCGTGACATAAATAAAAAGCTCTTTTCCTTGTTAGTTGTCAATACTACAAATGCTGTTGACAACTATTAAAATATGCTCTTTTTAAGCATTTTTTATTTTTTGCATGCATGACAAATATTCTTAACTAAAATATACGCTCTTTACAAGCATATTTTTTATTGTTACTTGAATGCATGGAAAATACCTTTCGTAACTTAAAATATGTGCTCTTTACAAGCATTTTTTACGAACAGTTACGAATAATTACGAACAGTTTTCTATACAAAACACTGAGAAGCACTAGGTACTTGAGCTTTGAAATTTGTCAAGATGTGTCCAGAATACCAAAAAGCTTTCTGCTTTATAAAAATCAAAAATTTTATTAAAGATTTTGACAAATCTGTCAAGTGCACAGAATAGGTCCGTAAATATAAATTAATTGGCGCTTTAAAGCTAAAGTTGGCAATTAATAAAATCAATAGAAATACACCTCAAAATAGGAAAATATGGTTTTGGCTGAGGAGCTTGGCATTCGATATATTTATCTATTGATTAATTTATAAATTCCTCCAAGTAAAATTCAAAGAAGGTGGTATGCTTTTTGGAATAATTTAGACCAAAGAAAACAAAATGTATGGTCTCCGTGCGATACGATCATTCATTTTATTGATGTACATTGCTTTGATTTCATTTGTAAGATGGAAACTAACGTGCATTTGGAATAATTTAGATTGGGATAAATAATAGCATGTAATACTGTGCAATGCTATAAAATAATCTATTTATAATAATTCCTAATTTCTTTTTTACTAATATAGTTCTCAAAGTTAAAAACAAATAAATGTTGCTGTATTTATATTCATCACATCCAGTTATAATAGAAAGAATGGATGGTAACAGTTACTATCTTACTATTTAAAAATAAAGAATGAGAAAGAAAGTATAACTTTCATTTGCAATTAATTTTGATATTGTTCAAGATGAATAAGGCTTAATGTTAGGAGAAGGAAATAGAAGGTTCTAACATTAATTCCTAATTTGAATATTACTTTCGATTTATAATAAATAATTTTATTAAATAATTTAATTTAACAGCTTCACATTTCACCAAATATTCAATATGTAAAAAATAATTTCATGAAGCGTGAAGCAGTACTTTGCAACAAAACCCATATCTGTAACTTCCCCATTTAAAAAATTCAAAGCTTAAAAACGAACAAAGGAATTGTACTTTATATTGAAATTTGAATAAAATAACAATTCAAAAATACAAATAAAATTAAATAAAAATTTGTAGCAAATACTAAAGAGTGATCTCGTGTCAAAGAATAAAAATAAAAATAATTTGCAAAAGCAAAACTAATGAAGACTGCTTAGCATAAACCGAAAAAAGTGGACATCTTCGCACGTTGCTCATTCAGCGTGAGGCAGGCGCATCCATATCCTCACCATAACGCCTCAATATCAGCACAAAACATCAAACACACCAACGATGTCGTATGCTCAATATAGTGAATAGACTTTGAATTATAGGTATGCAAAGATCAGAGCACGTCTTAGTCGTCAGCGGCGTCAGCCAACTGACAATCAATGAAAGATTTAGGTAACAAGGAATAGCAGAAGCGGTAGAAGCAGCAATAGCAGCAGCTAAATGAACAAACACTAAATAAAGCACATCGTAACACAACACAGCATCCTCTTCACACAATCACCAACATCGCAATGCGAACGCATCTACGTACCCCGTACAACCATCATCATTATCAGCAGCAGAAGCATAGTGGATCATGGCGCTATCGTATTTGATCTCATTTGGAATGAACGAACTAACGAGTCCAATAAGAAACCCCCACAAAAACAAAAAAGGAAAAAGAAACACGTATGAAGAAGTTAAAGCATCAGAAGCAGCAATGAAAGTGCCTAGTTACTCACATAAAGCGACGTGAGATCATTTATTTGATCCTTTCATTGTTGGCAGCATCTTCTTTTCTTTTCTTTTCTTTCTTTTCTTTTAACTGCTATAAAGAGCTTAAGGGCAAACATGGACTTAATATTTCGTGAACAAATACAACAACAACTAAAACAATATATTTTTAAGACTAATAATTTAATACTGAAGTGGTAGCATCAAATGATGCAGAAGTGGCTTCAGGAATGCAATACATTTCCGGTGCAAACAGTTAGAAATAGTGTTGCTCTTAATTGGCTGATTTCAGAATCATAAGTAAAACTAGCTATAGTACAATTAGTTAAAAAGTTATGTATGAATTTAAAATATAGAATAACGAAAAATATAATTTATATTGAAGAATATTTTAGATAGATATGTAAGAGTCAGTCTGCTAATATATAGATATAGCATACTATATATTTAGTAAAAATATATCAAAAATGTAGGAAACTACATATTATTTCATGATGTAATTAGTGCAAGTAATGTTAGTTTTATGTTAAAATTATTTCATTACGAACTGCAATGAAACGATCTAATCTAACAATAACTTAGAATTAATTGAATAATTTTATAAATGATGCTCGGATTTGTTTGAACATATCAAGTAGATGTGTCATAACTTATCCCTTCTGCATATATCATCTGGAATTCCTTTAAAGCGCAAAGGATATGCAAAAGCACAACAATCATGTCCAAAGCGCGTGTACGACGTGTTAGCGCATGGATGGCACCGTAGCGGCATAGAAGGGAAACAAGCCTTGTGACGAGAGTGAGTCCATGCATTAGTCTGTGCCAGGCACAAATATTTATGTTTGCTCTAAATAAATTATTTGCCCCTCTTTTTTTAATTTATTTTTAGTGTCTTCAGCAACTATTGTTGATACCAGACAAGGTACACTGACAATGGACCAGAACCGTTTGTCTTTTTGAATTGCCAAAAAAATAAGCAATGAATTCCTGAATTCCTTCTTTAGGCCTTTGTAATATTTGTTTTTATTTGAAAGGGTTTTGGCAGTATTGTCATATCTTTGTGCTGCCAGGCGCTGCATACGTACACCTCGCTTAACTGCCGCTCTGTTGCCTTCGGTCATGCGTTCACACGCAGCGAATTATTGATCAGGATGTCGGTATTTTTTTGAAAGTCTCAAGAAATAAAACTAAGTTTTTTTATCACTAAAACAAAAAAAAAAACATTAATAAAACTATGTATGAATGTCCGAAAACATGAATGAATTTCTTACAATTTGGCTTCACACATTGTCTGCGTTGCAATCCTTTTTGTTCGATTTTATTTGGAGTTCGAGAAGTCTTAGTCTTTTTGTTCTCCGCTCGATATTTGAATGTGGCACTATTGTGATACCGAATTAGTTGTTGCGGTTAGTAAAACATGATGTAAGATCACACACCTACATATGAACATACCTGAGCACAATCCTTTTTTGTTGAACACTAATCGTTGTCTACATATGTAGTAGCACTACGAACAGTATTCGATGTGATTCAGTCCTTTTAACCCTATAGGTAGCTACAATTTATGATGGTATGATAAACAGAAGGCTTGTTTTGAAGAAGATACCATGGAGTCACTGTAATGATAATGTACGTATGTTAAATTATGAATTTTAAACCATTATGAGTTTTATGAATCATTTATAAAATTATTATGAATTCGTCGAATTAGTCATTTTCTAAAAATGAATACATATTAACATTTTAATAAGCATCATAATAATTATAATTATAACAGCTTAAAACAAATCATGTGTATCTGAAGTGAATCCAGTTAGTTTCGTTTCTGATAGTTATAGGTCAAGGTTATAGGTCACTATTATAGGTGAAGAAACTTACACTTCTGTTCGCTTTTATGGAGAGTTTCTATTTGTGTTTATTACGGGTGTGCTCCTCTTCCTAAAACCATTGAAGTCACCGAAATATGCTCAGGAATATGATTTTGCACTACAGCACATATGTATTCCCATGAGTTTACTTCTGATCATTTTTGAAGACACATTTTAAGAATATTATACATCATAATTACAAGTAATTGCTTTTAAGGATACACTTATATACCATATAATACTAAAATTCTTTTTATTTTACTTTAATAAAAGCAGATTGTGTTCCTTCTCTTATGAGGATCCTCTTGAGCAAATTAGTGAACTAGCTTATTTTCTCGTTTTTATGTGTGCTCTTTAATCTAAAATCTTTTAGGTTGACAACTTTTTTGAACTCAATCCATTAACTTCAAACTGTTGTGACAAGTCAACAAATATACTTCTACAGAATTATGCGATCGGTAGACGGCTAAAATGCCATAAACAAATTTAAAATGAAGTAACATAAAGCTAATACTGCTACTATTAGCTAGAATAACTGGGGATCTTTTGCGTTTCTCTATTCCTTGCTAGAAACATTAAAATATAAAAAAAAACTATAAAACTATATTCATTTTGTTGAATTTAGATAATTAAACAAATTATTTGTCCTTACCAATGAACTGATAAACTGTCAAAAAAACTAAAAGCCTCTTGTCTCACTAAAAGCCTCTTGCCTCTGCAAGCCAAGGTTGGCCAGCAGTTTCTAATAAAATGCTTAACAGTTTCATTCTCCAGTAAGTTTCTAGCATTTCTGTAATGTGTATTAAAAGGAATGTGCAGTTTCTCTTCTTGGGTTCCTATCCACAGGTGACCAGAAAGAACTACAGTAAGCCTTACAGTATTCATACGGTCTCATATATGAGAGTTCCATGACCTGGAACTCTTTTATGACCTGGATAAAAGTAATATTGAAGATATTCATATCAAATATTTGTCGGCTCTACATCTTGAAGCCATTAAACGTATTGATTAATGTACTTGTTGAGGTAACGATAGAAGCTTACTGACACAGTGAAAAAAACCTTCAAAGACTGGTCGGGTACAGGAAACGTTTCTGATTTTTTATTAAGAGACATGCTTAGATAAAGCTGGAAATAAGCTGGACGTAGTGTAGTGTATCATTATATATAATGCCGGTCAGATATATTCCACAAAGACATTCTCCACTTTTGATTCATGATTTGAGATAAAGGTAGAAATATACTGAAAGTAGTGTGGAATATCATCGAACTAAAGACCGGTCGAATCTACGTTTGAGTACCATTTCGCTTTTACAAACAAGTGCCCTTTACTACTTCCGTTAGAATTACAAAGTTTGCGAGGACTGTGAAATGATACAGTTTAATGCAGGAACAACATTATCCACTGCTAGAATTTGCACTTGTCTATAATATAATTAAAAAGAAACTCATGTTAGTAAGAAAGTATTTTTAATACATTAGATAACGGATGCAAAATAAAACATATAAATTAAACAAGTTCTTAAACAATTTTGTATCTTAGCAATAACTTTAATCTATTAAAGGCCCCTTAACTTCCATTCGGCCGGCTATAATCCTTTTTAGTTATTTAATTTATTTTATGGTTAAAATTGTCTTTATTGTTTCTGCTTCTCTGGACGCATTCAGAAAAATTAACCGCTTATCTTGTCCAACATTTTTTTGATCGCTGCTTATTCATGTTCGCTGTCGTCTTTATTGTAATTTTTAATTTTTTTTTTTGTTTATATATATTTTGGGCTTATTTAAATTTATAAGCCATACGTGACACTTGTTAACTTGGTTTGGACTGTTCGAGTCTTGTGTCTGGATTTTGGTACCGTGCCTTATATAAAATTAGTGTGTGTTTGGACAGGCAGTAAGTGCAACATGTTGCAGAGTTGATGATGTTTAAAGTGATTTTATGCTAATTTTGTTGATATTTTTCAATTTTTTTCAACTTCTTCAATTTTGCATACATTTTACTTCTGCAATTTAACGATTTTCTTGTTGTCATACATTTTGTCGAGCACAAAAGAATTTGCTGCCAATGTTGCCTTATGGGGAACATAATATTTTATTAATACTTTTTCATTAATACTTTTCCCTAAGAATACACGTATTTCTTAGTTTATTAGCTGGACACACTGGGCATACTGGGCATGCCGGCCAAGTTGCTTGGCAGCAATTGGTGCGTTCAATGAGTTTTTTGTTTGCTTGTTTACTAATTTTTAACACTTGATTGCGCTACGAAGTTGTTGTGATTGACCTTAATCAGTTGCCAGCAAACTGGTGATTAAGTTTCACACGTGGCTCAGTGTCCGTACCGATTATGCACAATTCATTGATTACGTGTGACCAGGCAGGTATTAATATGGCGCCAAAACATACTAAACCTTACATTCATTATTATTCATTTTGGTTGCCTTTATTTTATTTAACATGTATCTCTTTTGCTGCTTTTTTTTGTATTTGTCAATCTTTAATCTTAGCTGCTTTCGTGCATTTTCGAACAAAACCACCCAAATTGTAAGTTCTGCACTTGGTTGCCTCTTTAAACTCAACTCATTGCCATTTCAGAAACGCCATTTTTAAATCAATCTTCAAAATTCGTTCCACTTGCATTTGCTTTCATCTGTATAGGAAAAAAAAAATGTAAAATGAGTCCTTTAATTTTTTTATTCGCCTCACAAAAACTTCGGTGCGGTCTTAAAAACGCCATATTTAAATTTGGTCTGTTGCAGTAATTCGTAGGCATTGAGTTCAACCATTCCAGGCAATGTGCGCTTCATCAGCTCGTGTGCGACGTCATGGTGCAATTTTTGTCATTTACAGATAGCATTCCATAGATTAGGCGCATATACATCCGCTGCATATGCAGCGATTCTCTCCACATTCATATTGCATTTTTGCGTTGGATAAGAGTCTGAATTGCCTGCCTTACCTACAAGCACTGCCAATCCGTCCATCCACCCATGTTCTTTCCTTGCGTATGAATGAGTGAGCGGTCCATTTTTTCCATTTGTTCCATCTTTTCTTTGGGTTCTTTTTTTCTTGAAGTTTTGTTAATCATCCTTCGCATCAAATAGCATCAGCAGTACTGTTCATCCTTGCCGTATTGTTTGTTGGTTTGTTCATTCGTTTGATTGAACTCCTCAATGAAATATGCAAATTTTACAGCGATTTCGCTTTTGTGGACTTTGTTGTTGGATTGGATTTTGCCAGTTCCGCGCTTAATCAATGTGACGTTATGGCATTTTATGGTGTGTTCTGTTGTGATTTGCTGGAGAAGTTTAATATTTATAAATGCTTTTGTCGAACGCTGTTACTAAGCCTTACTTGCCTACCTTCTTGCTGCTTGGCTATGTGCTCTTTTTTTTGGGCATATCAAATATCCTGCTGGTGGGTAAATTTTTTCTTATTCGGCATGCAATTTATCGGATGCTGGTAAGTCACGATTTCTTACTGCAATCGTTTGTTTTGTTGGGGGTAAATATCTGCACTTTACTTTTTACAATATTTTGCGATTTTTGAACGATTATTTTAAACAATTTTAAAGTCACTACGAGTATTATTAAATTATTTGCTTCTATTTGCCTTCTCCTGCATTATATAGTAAATAAATTAAGTGGTCAAAAAAATTTTTTAAAAATAAATAAAGTACCTACAAATAAACCATATCAATTAATAAAATTTAAAGATTTTCAAAATATATTCTTACAAGAAAATTGTGATTCCCATAACATAATAAATAAGTCGATTAAGTAATTGAATAAATTGTTGAAAAAAAGATTTTAAAAAATATGTTTTTAGAAACAGCACATCATTAAATAAAAGATTTTTAAATTCTATTCAACAAGATTTTAATTGACAGCAGTAATCTCATCCTAGTCAAAGAATTATAATATTTTTGTATTTTTACGTATTGTAAAAAGTACCCAGAATTATTATAAAACAGTTAAACTTATACACCAATCACTTTATGGCCTTCAAAATAGGCTCTATCGTATCGAACACAACTATGGCAGCAATTGACAAAAGCCTGTATACATTTTTAGTACGTAGATCACAAAATGATCCGCAAGTCTTTCAAAGAACGTTGTTAAATAGCTATATTAGTATCAAAACACCTTTTGCGTTATTGTAGATTCATTATTGGAAGAAGAAAAAACAACTTAGACAGTCTGATTATAAATTTACTACTATATACTACTATATTTACTACTATATACTACTATATATACTACTATATATACTATATATATTTACTATATATATAAATTTATATATAAATATGAAGGGGACTCAAATCCCGCATCGCCTGATATACTTCCAAATACTTTTACACTAGATAAATTTCTTCATACAAGCTTTGAATAAGTTTTTAAAAACTCCCTTCATATGAGTCCCTGTAAACGCTCTTACAGAATTGATTATGTTTGGTTCGTCTCACTCACAAGTTATTTAATAGTTATTTCACAAATCAATAATTTGTTATTTATATACTAAATACGATCTTAAATGAGAGGTAGTACTTGGCTTATCACATTCAAAAGTTATTTATTACATATTCTACAAATCAGATTTTGTTACTCATAAACTAAATAACATTCAGACAGCTTTCAGACGGTTCAAAAATTGGTAGGGCATTGACTTCTACTTGTACTGAAAACTTTCGCTTACCGAATAAAAGACATTCTGCATTACAAATAGAACCAAAACTGTCTCTGTTTAAGGTATTCCTAATATAAGACCAGAAATTCACTTCAAAGCCTAAAGTCATTTTGATACTTCAGTAAAAGGGGTATGTGTAGACTCAATAAATAAATTGTTTGAAATCAATAAATTGCGTTTGCATAAAGTTTTAATATGTGTATAAATCTAAAATTTCAAAGTGATCATTTTTCATACTTTAAACTCGAAGAATTGTACTATTAAGTGCCAGATAGGAAGTATTTCCTGAAATTAATTTTTAACAATTATATAAAAAAAATTAAATTCACAAGAGATAAAAAAAATATTGGTTATCTATACATATTGTATCTTAAGATTAAGTGTATTTAATATCTTACAGAGATTCTTCTGACACTTCTTCAGAGATTCATAAAAGTAATAGGTAGTAACGACTTAATTATCAGCTCCTAGACTTATGAAAAGCATTCCATTAATATATTGAAGGATAAACGAAGTTCCACTGAATTTTGTTAACAAAATAAAAACTTTTCTGATTTCATCAGTGTACTGTGTAATTCCCTCACAACAATCCAATGCAACATATTGAAGATTGTTGTCATATCCAATATTAAACAATGCTCTTCAATTATTTCAATTGAAAGCTGATATAATTAAATGTAATGTATATAATAGTTACAGGAACGTCGGGGAGGTATACATATCCAAGGTCAATTATTGCTTAGTCTGATGAAGTGATAAACAATAATCTAGTCAAGGCGTAAAGAGAGGTTTTGAAGATAGTGCACTGGCTCAAATTGCTTCAACATAATAATAATAAAATATTTAGAAATATTAAATTTAATTTTTGAAATCAATTATGACGAAAGAAGCTCGTAATTGCAGTTTATAAAAATTAATTGCAAGTTTTTATATACAAGAAATATCTTCTAAAAAGCCACTTACGATGGACTTTTGGCAATTCTCGAAAGAGCTGTATGATCAGCCAGAAATTCAAGTGATTAAAAATAAATCTTTGTTTAGTATTTTTCAAAAACATTTCGATGTTAAAGTATTCAGTAATGATATTTACAGTGCTTAATTTCTCAGATAGCCAGAAGTATATCTGATAAGGTTGTACATTTTTTAACATACCTATTTTAACATACCTAATACACTCAGATATATAATTCAGTTGATTTAACCTGATTTTAACCAAATCTTAAGTCAAAAATTTTTTAACTCGACGTTGTCATGTTGTTTGGTCAATCTAATTTAATATGCTTAAAGCATATTTTTTTGAATGTGCATATGAATCGAATAGTAGATACCTTACTTCAAATTACGATTATAGAAATCATTTGAAGTGTTCTATATAAGTCAATTTATTGGATGAAAAATGTTCGTCAAAGGTATTGATGTAAGACAATTGAGCAAAAAACAAATATTTGGAAAAATTTTTTCTTTGGCTATTTCATTCAGCACATCATATTGAATGAAATTATTCAATATACTTGGTAACGGCTCAGTTCCTGGCACTCACCGTCCAAACATTATCTACGAACTGTTAAAATTTTAGATTTTTCAATCGGAGTATTTGGCTATATTCTGGCTAAAAGAGTTGTTCAGTCCAAAATTGCATTTAATTAAATTTAAATGTTTGTAGTCACCCACTTCTCTACTATGAGAGTTCTTTTATACTCCATTAAAAAACTTATTTTTAATGCATTAAATTATTCAAATGAAATAATTAATAAAATTTCAAATAATGATGTAATAAATGCCTTTAAGAAATCACATAGAGATAACTGCTTTAACAAAAGAAATTCAATTTTAACTTTTTTATAAATCAATATGATATAGATAACTGAGATTTCTTGAATCATACATATACCTTTCAAGTAATTCCAGTGTCACTATATCCTTTTGTCCAATTGGCGCCAACGTTCATCTTTGTCATTGTCCTGTCAACATTAATTTATTGCAGAAATTACTTTGTGTCAAATACAAAATCGCTCCTTGCACTTCTATTGCAATTTTATTAAAAATTTTATTTGCCTTCAGTAGTACCGGAGAAATGCAGACCAATTCAACAATGACATTTGCTACGCCTACAGAAATTAACGACTGTTCCTCCTTCACTGTATTGCCGTTGTGTGATATTTGGTCTTTGGCGAAAGTATTTTCTTTATTGTTTTATAACAGCTCAGCTGCCATAAAAATACTTACGCAATCCAGCCACAATGGAGCGGCATGTTCAGGCGTGCGTTACATATATTCAAAAAATTGTGTTTCTAATGCAGCAAATAATTATACACACGTCAGCTGTTTTGGACGAGTTGATAACTTATTTTTCTTCCAATTTGCAGCTTTATTTGATTAGCAGTCGTTTGCTTCACGAAACGCTATTTGTATCTTTTGTAATCTTTGATAACCGCCAACAACACCGTACCGCTATCAGTGCTCGATATGAAATTAATATAATTAACGATTTGTAATTATGACCGGAATTGAAATCAATTGCTTCCACCACTCCGTCAGCGACATGCGAATAGCTAAATTGGCTGGCTGACGGAATGACTGACAATGGTTGATACGTGCATGACACAATGAAACACATCAATCGTGGGCAAAAACCTATAATTAACGCTCCAAACGTAAATAGATATTATGCAGCGATTGTATCTGTCGGCTAATACCGATTCCAATTGCCAATTGCCTCTGCAATTGTACAAGTGATTATATGATAACTGCCGTGCTTGCTGCCGTGGTAGCTCTGATTATAAAATGACATAGGCTCCTTGTTAGTAGCTAGGCGAACATTGTACATTTATTGCCGTATCGATGATGGCCAACTATTTTCCTATCTATTAGCTGCCATCGTATTCACTTGTTTTACGACTTGCAAATAGATTTTCAATTGCTTCGGAGCATTGACGTTCACGTTTCAGCAATAAATCCTATCCGCTTTGTTTAATTGTGAAATGGTAACAAATTTTTTTGCATTCAATTACATCAGATTCATTTTTAGATACAAAAATTAAATAATTTGTTTTGACTATTAGTTATGGTAATGCAAGGTTGATTTGAGTATACCATAAAATCTGCACAACGACAAAATATTATTTATGAATGGGACCAACGTCATACCGGTTGGATCCGGTGTCTTATCAGTACCCATGTAATGAGAATAGTTTTATGAATACTATATATGGATAGTATAAAAGTTATGAGTCCAATCAGCCAATTAATATCTTTGATAACCACAGTACATATAAACTTTGAAAAAGCTTCACAAATCAACTTGACAGTATACTACAAACTTTTTGAGTTATTGAAATCACAGTGATGCCTCCTTAATAGTACATAACATATACGCGAAAAAACAAAACTGACGTATATACTTGTATATTTTTTATTTTAGTACTTTTTTTTCTATTTTAATAAGTGAATCTATATTTGTTTTATCTTTACTTTACAATTTATTATTAAGCAGAGTGTTGTTGTAATCCCCATTAAAGATTCATACATTCTTGGTTAAATGAACATGCGCATGGTATTTTCTTCCAACAACATCACTTCATCCAATTTTGTTTTATTGATAATCTGTTTTGAAATTTCTACTGTGTCCTCTAAAAAGTATCTTATAGAACTGCACACCAGCTAGTTTTGCTTATTTTTCTATCTATATATATCTACATTTTACACTTTATATCTATTTTGGCTATTACTGATGTAGTCGTCTGCCGGGTGTAGTCATGTAAGACGGATTATATGTATAATAAGACAAAGCTTCATAGCTCTTACTTCTTTTCTTAGCATAGAAGTCAAAGATTCTCAGTTAGAAGTCCTAGTATCTGTACGTGCCTACCTAAAAGGCAATCAGTTCTAACTGAGAAAATGTTAGAAATTTTCGTCTAAAACAAGTTAATAAAAGTCTAGTTATTTTCTTGACACAGATTGCAAAGAATATCATTTTCAAATTCTAGTCTCTGTGCGGAGACAATAATACCGATTTCAAACCTAATTAAGTTAAGTGTCCTACTTTTGAGTGTGTTTATAAATAGCAACATCCCTTTAGTCGTTCTAATACCAAATATGTACTTTTTAAGAAAAAAACTAATATAGACACTCTGTACATATAAAAAGAAAGCAAGTATTTATAAACATAATTAATGGAAATAAAATTATATTAAAAATAATTAATTAACGAATTTAATTAAAAACATATTTCATTTAAAATCTTTTTCTTTATACGAATATTTTTCTGTGTTCTAAATTTTAGTGAATGAAATTTAAATCTGCGGTAGATAAATATTACTTTCATATAAATACTTCATGGTATTTCCTTCCATCATAAGATATTTGATACAATTATGCAGGACACATTACAATAAAAATGACAAGAGAAATGTAAAATATATGAGAGCCGATATAACAACAATCCCAGTAACATAAAATACAATCTGTCATAAAGTCTGTAAGAACTCACCAACCTTAGAAGAGATCTCAATTATACATTAATAAACTGAAATGTCATCTTCTTTCTTACGTTTCGTTTTCTTTTGGTTGTCATATTGGATTCCTTCGGTTCCACTCGTATTTTGTTCTTACTTTTTATTGTCTCTTCTCATCATCTGTCAATTTGACGTTTGTGCGTTTAATTCATACCCTTTTCTGATCAACTCGACTCGACATTTTTTTGTAGTACAAAAGCAGAATTATGAATTGGCATGTTTTACATGTGCGGGAGGTCTAAAATTTTTCAACATCTTCGGCTCAACTTGTTCCAATGGTAGAATCCATTGAAGTGAATATTGTACCTGTTGTTCTTTTTTGTTTTTGCTTTCAATTTTTTCCTTCACATCAGATATTGTCGTTGCTGGAATTTAGTGTTGTAGTTCATCACATAATTCAGTTCATTTTATATGTGCTGAAATTGTACACTTAAAGGAGCAAAAATGAATTATCATTCGAATTAAATATCACTTATATCCTTGTTAAGAAAATTTTGATTGTTATGCTGTGTGGTCTGCAAAAAATTTAGTCCATTTTTCTGATCCGTATGAGTAATTATGTACTTAAATTGAAACCAACAATTATTTCGTATTAGTATCATATCAGTGTTATTAGTGATACAATGGCTTTCAGTAAATGCTATTATAAAAACAATTTGAATATATGAATTCATATATAATCAATCAGTATCTTCAAAAATATTTCGAAAAGATGTATATATGTATATATTTTACGTTCTTATATTTGATTAATATAAGAAATGTACTGAGAATTTCCTAAAAATATTCACATTCATTTTCAATATTGGAACATTAATAATCATGTGTATTTTTTAATAATATTTTCATGTATGGACTTTTATAGTAAGTCCATATAAATTACTTTAATAGTAAAGTTTTTTATACACAACATTTTATGAAAAAGTAAAATATCAGATTTTTCATGTTATTTATGATACAGTGAACTGGAAATCGGAAACTGCACAAGGAAACCGCATCTGTATATGGATTTGCATCCGGAGAATTTGAAAACTATTCTAATCTGCAAATAAAGAGGTATTCTTAATTTTTGGTATTCTTATTTTTAGGTATTCTTAATTGACGTACGCTTTGTGAAACTGAATATTATTGATATATAGACTGCCTTCAACCGGAATGTCCTTTGTTCAGGGGCTTTTCTGCCTTTCAAATAGTTTTAGGATAAAATATGGTTGCATTATTTTTGATGCAGCAGTGAAAGAATACAAGCGTATAGCATCCAGTTATGGCAGCTTACATCATCCCTGACTTACTACAGGGACTTACTATATTCAAAGGTTAGAACTGTACTAACATAAGGTGCATATATAATTATGCAAAATTTACTTTAACTATTCCACAAATTTTGAAAAAGATGTAAAACAAATTTAATAATTATTTTTGATTTTTTCCTTGATATGTTATAATATTTAGTTAAATAATGTATACAAAACTTGTTCGAATCCGTCAATAGAAAGCATAAATTATTTGGTTTGGGACATTGACACCCCATTAATATATCTCTAATACAACTTATACAGTCAATGGCACTATATTTTTTTACTAAATGCTTCTTAAATTGTCAAAAAATATTTATTTTATGGTTCAAAATATTTTCAAAAAGTTTTGCGATCCTTAGCAAAATACTCTGCATAATCTGTAAAATCCTTGACACACAAAACCTTTATTACTCAGTTTAGAATTATACTTCTTCCATGCATAAATTTTTAAGCAGCTTTCCAAAATGTGATTACTACTTATTTAGTAAAATTTTATGTGAACAATAATACTACGCAAAACACAAATTAAACCAGCCAAACTATAAAAACTGCACAAAAATGTATTGAAATCTGAAGCAGTCATAAAAAAAATGTACCCACCAAACTTAGTAAAGGATGAACATAATATTATTATATATACAACAATAACAAAAACAATAATAATAACAATAACAACAATAGCAGCTTAACAACAGCAGAACAAACATGAAAAAATCAAAGAAATAAAACCCAAGCCTTATACGATATATATGTGTAGAGACAACAAAAGATCAATTGATCACCTTTGATCGGCAGACAGAGCCAAGAGGAAAACACAACGACTACTTGGCGCCTGACACACAAAACGGACGTGTTTAACATTTAACACTACAAAACCCGAAGAGGCATCCCTTAGCATCATCGGCGAGGTGTGTTTAATGAGCAACGCAATATTTTCACTTAATCTGATCGATCGCGTTGCGAACGCCGCGAAATTTTGGCTGAAGTGTTGCTTTTATATTTTTTTAATTTTATTATTATTGATGCCGAAATGCAATGTGCATGCATTATGCACATGCATTTGCCATAAATATTTCAATTTTGTATTTTCTGAATTAAAAATGTAATATTTTAATTATTGGTCATTTATAAGCGCTTATGGCAATTAAACTGTCACACATATACCAAGCTCGTTTCACAAGTAAAACTCATATAAAAATACTTAAAAAACACACAACCACACAAGGGGAAGATTAAACAAGAAAAAAACACAGATACACTCAAAAAAAAAATTTGTTGATATCTGCAGGCACTTTTGGTACATTAATTTAAATACATTTGATTTGGTATATGATTTACCTCTTAAGTCTTTCGTCTTTTCATACAGGTATTTATTTATTTTTCATTTATGTTAAGCGGTATCGGAGCTCGTATCGTTATCGATATCGACACATATTGAAGGCTTTGAACAAGATCAATATCAATTTCTGTATATCTGTAAATCATTTGAAATATTCGTTTTGCCCGCACTTTCATTTCTCGTAGAGGAGTTTACTCGTATGCGCAAACATTCGAGCACATATATTGTATATAAAAAATCTTTGCTTTTCGGCAGGGATTAGTGTGAGGATTAATGTCAACTCATTCATCAATAAAAGAACTAAAAAAATTGATTGCAACAAAACTAAGAGAATTTATAAAAAATGAATTTATAAGATATCTACACTCTACACTTATACTCTTCCCGATGTCGAAAATCAGAAAGATCTTCAGCATAAGTTACTGTTGCTGCTGTTGTATCTTTTGTTGGCTGTGCGAGTATCTTTACGGCATTTGTTCTGCTAAATGTTGCTCTTTTGATATCAATTATTTGGCACCGCCACATCACAAACTGCCTTGTTCGATGGCTTACTGTTCATAAAAACGATACAAAAAGTAATTCTCAATGGATTTGTAAGTGTTTCATTTTCAATATTTTAAAGTACTTATGAATGCCTTTAGAAACTTGTACAACATTCGATGTTTGTCCAATTTTTGTAATTTCATGCCTGTCGCCTTAATCACAACAGAGTTATGATTTTTAATGAGCTTATTGTCTGGTACTTAATAATGATAATAGAATTTAGGGTTCACACACAATTACTTTATTTGAATCAATAGAAATCGAAAATATTTTAATTAATATAAAAATTTAAGTTTTAATACAAATGAAAGTAATGCAAGGATATAAAAGAAGAAATTAGCTGATGTATTTTTAAATGATGTTACCAAAAATTATTAAATTATGATAACTATAATAATGCTAACTATGAATATTGTAACATAATAATAATGAATATTCAAATCTTGAAACCCCTTTCATACACTTTATAAAATTATCTCACATGTACCCCATTACAAGTTAACTATAAAAAACAATATAATTATTGAACAGCCTAATTGGTCATTTAATCAAAACTATAAATTATTATTGTAATTTTAATAATAAATCATAAATTATACTTTTAATTAAATGACCAATTAATCTATTTAATAATTATTGGTTTATTGGTCACAAAAAAACTAAATATAATAATCTTTATAAAAATCGATTTATGCGGCCACACTTTATGGGTGGAAAATAACACGTTGTTTAG
The DNA here is from genome assembly GCF_002237135.1 of Teleopsis dalmanni. Lineage (NCBI taxonomy): Eukaryota > Metazoa > Arthropoda > Insecta > Diptera > Diopsidae > Teleopsis > Teleopsis dalmanni. The sequence continues at coordinate 198,562,228 of NC_051846.1, forward strand.
AAATCCAATATTCTTGCTCGAAGAAGCAGTCAGGGGCGAAGATAAACAGAAAAATTCCTCAAGTTTTTTTTTTTAAGTAACCATCGTACTCTTAACACACAATCAGTATACTGCGACGATATGTTAAATGCCTGCTTTGGAATTTCAATAAATTTCGCCGGTAGGAAGTGAAACTATACATGTGGATATAGTTTCCATCTTGGGAGAAAGCAAGATGTATCTAACATTTCTGCTGTTTTTTGGGTAGAGTACCCGGTTGTAAAATGCAACTACACATCGAATTAAGGTAATGCATATAATCAATACTTCCGCTTAACTTTTAATTTTTAAACACAATACGATACTCCCAATAAAAGAGCCATTCTTTAGTAGTCAGAACGGCCCAGGCTGTTGGCACTGATCCTGATCTGATTCGGTCGGATGCTGTAAGTAAAACTCACTTACTGATAGTTACATTTCAAACAGAATCGGATGATGTGCTGAATTTTAGTCGCCATTTAGGACTAGTATAGTCCCTTCTTCGCGAGGATAATATATAAAAATTGGTTAGAAATTGGTATTATGGCAGTATTTTATTCTTTAGAATCTATATGTAAGCTACCGTACAACTAACATAGTGTACATTAGAAACCATGAAAGACATAAGTTGGTTCGGTTAGGTTGTCGTGGTAATCGTAAGGAAGTACTTAGCTCAACTGAGAGGGTTAAAAACGTGTTTTATACCTCAAAGCATAAGTGAGGTCAGATGGTTGAGTGAGCGTTGAATACTGTTAAAACAAGTATTAAGCACATTCCTACTCTCTATCTTGTAGCTACTAATGATCTATATCCTATCTATGTTAGTGATCATCCAATTAAGGTAATTGAGTTTATGTATATGCATAATTTTGCAAACATATAGAAATAAAATTTAACTTGTTGTTTTTCATCTGACAAACCACAATTCTATCTGCCATAATACTGTGCAACACTTAATTCTTCTCTATGAATTTTAAAATTAAATCAGTTGTAAAGATATTAACAGAGAACACAATCTAGTATTAATCATCAACTATTTCTTATGAAGTATCCTCGTAGTTTACTCCATTTCCACTCTATTGGTTTTCTGTTATTGCTTAAATAAATTTTCTTTTTCATTCTTTTTATGGATAGAAACATTAAGTAATTTCTTTTAGTAAGATATTATTAAATAATACCAAACGTATATTCTCTCTTAACGGTTCACCTGTTTTTAAGATAACAAACCCTACCTAAAACCCTTATTTGCCTATATTAATATATTATATATTTTTCAATATAAACTTCATAAAAATACAATAATTTTTTTAACTTCAATTAAATTTTGACATGATTATTTACTAAAACCTGGCAAAAACGCCTGCACTCAGTTAACTCCATCTTCTGAGCCTCCTCTATTCCAAATGCAAGGCGCCCATTACGTTATTTGACACTTTATTCCATGGCATTCATATGTTGCTTAGCTGAAGTAGAGAAACGCCAGTCTCATTAGTTCCACACCGAATAGCTTCACCTATGAAAACGATATCTGTGGGAACTGAATCCAAACTGTGCTCGTTTTTGTCTGCTTCCAGACAAATGCTCAATACGCTTAACTATGTATTGCCGGTTTATTGGTTATAAATAAATTAATAATATGGCCGAATTCATGTATCCTTCGGCTTTGTCTTTTTATTCCCATTTTTATTATTCGTTTAGTTATTTTTTGGCTTGAAAACTTGTGAAATAAAGGAGGAAGAAATGAGAAGAGCAAAAAAAAGAGCAAAAACTTTTATGTACTATACAAGAATAGGTCTTTACTTACTGGTGCTGTTATTCTTGTTGTTGTTCTTGTTATTGTTGTTATTGTTCCTGAAGCGGAAGCCCTACAACAGCAGCCACAACTTAAATTGTTGTTGGCAGCTTTGGTTATGGCTTTTGTGCCATAAGTATTTTGTTAATGGTAGAATGTAAGACGTAAGACGTAAGACGTAAGAAGTAAGACGCTGTTGTTAGTACGAGTAATGACGGTGTTGCTGAAGTAAACTGTGAAGGTGACGATGTCGGCGGCTAAGCCTTCTTTTAGCAGCCACTGCTGGGCAAGGTATATCATCAAACCACCTACTTTATAGATGAACCATACAATTGTCGGGTGCTGTTGCTGCTGCTGCTGCTGTTATTGCTTGTGAGCAATATCAACACCACCCTGCTGCAGGCATTTTGCGGCTCATATTGATCGTAATGCAGTACTCCACACTACACAACACTACTATACAGAATTCAGTGCATCGCAAAAAAGTTGCGAAGACTGTAATTTTCGATACGATTTTTATTGTTGTAGTTGTTGCGTTTAATTTACATTTTGATGTTAACCGCACTTGTACGAGTCTCTACCCATAACCTGAGATACAATAGCTGCAGATCTGAGTTGTATCTGCAGACTCGGCAGTTAAGTGCGCAGACAAGTGATGTGCGAAACAGTGCCTGTGAACGTGGTGAAAATGAAAGGGTCCGTTTCGGTAACAAGTTAACGAGTTGATTTCATTGCTGTGATTGCAGCATCAACACCAGTTAACTTAGTTAGTTGGTGTTGTTTTCTTATTTTGGGCTTGATTAGCTGTTTATGTGCTGATTTAGGTTTGCTTGTTGATCTTTTGCTACGGCAAAGACTACACCGTGCTTTGAGTGCATTTTGTATAGAATCTTGCCACTGGCTCTGGCAATGGCGGCAGCTTTTATTCTACTTCTACTGTCTGGTTATGTAGAATCATTAAATTTCGGGCAACACCGTAGCGCACATATTACATACTAAATTGGCGCTTCAAATAGGGCGTTACCAAATGATCATCACACGTTTTCTCTGCTTTTTGCTTAATGGGAGTTCGCGGCTAAATAAAAAATGCAACCGCAACAACAACAATAACAACCATAACATCAACGGCATGAGGAAGAGCAAGATTAAAGAAATTGAAACGCAAGTGAAATTATCGCATAATGATCAAATACATCGATAATATTGAACGCGAACAAATTTGCACTTGTACGGGGGGTGGAGCAATTTTATTTAACAAACGAGCATGTGAAAAGAATCTTAGCTAAAAGAGATTTTTAAAGATATTTGTAGAATTTTATGGGAATACTATAATCGGCATACTTTATTTCAATGAAAATTTTCACAGATTACTAATAACTTACTCAGATGGAATAAAATAAGCAAAGTCTTTTCAAGTATCCTCAGATTACAACTACTGATCAATGATATTTAGGTTTTTGTAAAGTTGGGAAATGTGTCTCAGATGCAGTAATAGAAAGACTTATCAGCCGTTAACCAATTTAGAACATATCGTCAACCAGGTTATGTTTCGAAACGACAGAACACATATTGTAAGTTCAGGAATATATAAGAAATTTTGTTAACATTTCATCAATTCTTTTCGACATTTAAATGGTTTTTTGAAAGTTGACAAATGTGTCTCAATATTCGAGATAGCTCTCAACCATCCATTACATGATCTATTCGAATCCTCAGAAATTCTGTTAGGATATATATTTCATGTAAATATAAATATTATTATTTAAATCTTATCAATTACAACTGTCGATTTATGTTTTCCAAACTTTTGAAAAATTGACAAAAGTACCTAAAATTAAATAGTATTCAAAAAACTTTGTCAACTATCTATTATTTACATCAACCGTTCTATATATTAGATACTCTGTTCCATGCCGTTCAGGTCTCTGAAAAGTTGACAAAATGTAATGAATGCTTGTAGGTGGTATATAATAATATAATTTATTTTATTTATCGAGAATTATCAGAACTAATTTTACAAAATATTTGAGTAGAAATAATTTTTTCATACCTTAACATGGCCATAGAAAGAAAGATCAGTAAGAAAGCTAAAACAAACAATTTTTTATGCTTAATATCTGTAATCATTATACAAAAAAGTGGACACTACATATAATGTGTAATGTATTTTCAATATCTGCACAATTCTATGTCGACATTAATTAGTTAAGTTAAGTAATTAGTTAAGCTTAAAGGAATTCATAACTCAACAAATTGAAAATATTTTTAGCATTACTCATACTTAATAAAAGAATCAATTTTGAATTTTACACTCAACTTAAGTTTTAATACTTTTAAGTATAAACTTTTATTTCCCTGCAACAAACCTTTCAATACTTCTTAATATGTTTTTGAAATAATTTATTTAAAATTGCACACATCATTTTTATTTGTGAATAAATACCAGTATTTATAATCATAAAGAACATAATTTATTGCTGATATTAGAATTGTATCTTTAAAATTCGCAACCCATAAGAATTTTTGCGGCAAATCCTTTGATACTCTGTATAAACTGACAAAGCAGCGGTAACATTCATTAGATACAAAATATATCACCACAACGATCTGATCGTATCTGAATTATTGGTTTTAGACAACACTTTTGATTCCAGTCACCTGAAGTCAACACCTGAAAGTAATATTATAAAAGCATCTGCCTGACACTGATGTGTTGATATTAGACCTGCTTCAGCGGCTACCTTTATTTTACAGATTATCTGTTCGCCACAATCACAAACAGCTGTAGAGGATCTCTAAACTTTCTAGCAGACACATTCTAACAAATTTTTAATTCGTACAAATGATCAACAGATCTAATCTAAGCTGATCGCTCCGTATTTAGTAAATTAGTAATTTATGTGGCTATTAATGTATTTATAAATATCGATGTTTCATTTTATGGCTTGTTGAAGTATCAACATGAACTCACATTAGTAGACTCAATATACATATAAATGCTTCTGAACTATTTAAAACTCTTGATATAGGTGTATAATTTTTATTTCAATTTTTTTTCAATATTTAATAATATATTCCAAAATTTAATGACATATAATTCTTACTAAAAAGACAATATCTTAAGGTTTATATTTTTTTATATTTTTCTTGAAGTATTTGCTCTCATAGATAAACGATTGTAACAAATATTTAATTTAGTGCAAACCCTTTTTTATATTACAATCAAATAATGTCAATGACTTATACTTATTGATAAAGTAAATTAAATAGGAAATTAATAGCTAATTAATGTATTTTTTATATGATAAAATTGTATATATACATGATCGTTTTACTTAATTATTATTTGTCACTTTTAAGTACTGTTATTTATATTTAATGTTACATTGTATGTCACGTATATCATATTATTATATTTTCATTAACTTCAATTAGTGTTGATTGTTATTATTATTAAATCACCCTAATTATTTCACAGTGTTTAAATAGGTGCATTCAAATTTAATTATAAGCTTAGAAATAAGTGACGCCTTATAAAATATTTAATATTAATAATTGTTGATAAACGATATAACATTATTAGGAAGTTGATATTAATAAGATAATATGTATTACTTTAGCAGTTAAAAATTTACTTTATAGTCATCTATATACTACCTTTGTTAAAGTTAAAGTATTATGTTGCAGTTATAATTATGTTACTAATACTATATAACACTGTTATACTTATCTTAATATGTTAACTGCTTATGCAGTTTTAAATGAATTGCCATATAACCTTCTGTAGTTAATAAATAAATAAGATTCTGTGAACTAACAGAAACAATATTGATATCAATATTTTTTAAAATATTCCTTAATTAGCATATATACGATTATTAATAAGTAATTTTTATTAACAGTAAAAATAAATCAATGTTCGAGAAATAATTAGAAAAATTTGTTAAAAATTAAAAATTATTGAAATATATTTACATTTATATGGTATTAATTTAATATATTTATTCTTATACTTTTGTTTTATCTACCTAAATATGTATATTAAACATTTTTAGTATATCTTACAATATATCATCTGGTAATATTTCTTTTTAATTATTTAGGAATACGGAGATGGCAAACCATTTCGTTCATTCATCTTATTTCTGAGTAGCACACAAGTAGTTCTAACTGTTGGCGAAGTAATACCTAGTTGGCGGTCCAGCAGGACATTTATTAAAGGGCAGCCTTAATTATAGGGTTTAAGGCTTAATCCGTAGGCGTACTGTGTCGAAAGTTTGGCATATGCAAGAACAACGTACCTGCGTAAACCCGAGAAAGGGTGGTATCGAACAATATAAATCGAGCATGCTATTACAGCATCATTAGAAGATTCCACCTCTATTCGAAAAAAAACTATTGGCATTATATCATTTTATATCATTTTAGTTTACTATTTGAAAATAAAAAATAACTTCTTAATCCAAATGATTTAAACTTAATATCAAAATTAATAAAATTAATTTTAACACTTGTCCATTCGAAATGTTACTTACAGCATTGAAAATTATTCTGAATCTAATTACGTTAAATAAAATGTCTTATTTACGCGATACTAATATCACACTATTACAGTTCTAAAGTTTAAGACGTTACATTTAAAACATTTAAATTTCTTATACTATATATCCGATTATTTTTGCTTTGAGAAAACATATACAGAAAACATATAAACATATATTTATTTTTTTCTTATTTTTAAATCAAGAGAAGACCTCCCAAACTTAACCTATCTCTAAATAATGAAACACCTTGTATATTGAGTAAAGCATACTTGTACAAATATATAATAAAGTTTTAGACAAATAATATTTATAATCAATTTATCGTTCAATTGCGTGGTTTTTGTTTAGATGTTTTGCATTTAATAACAAAAAAAAGTACCACCTACGCAGATGTACTAAATATAAACTAAATTAAATATATGTAATGCAAATTCATGTTTTATCATTTGTATACAGAAATAAAGACAAAAATTATTTGTGCTAATAATTCACATATATAGCAAATAAAAATGCTAATTCATAGTTATTAATATCAAAATTTAATATATCAAAAGTTGATACAGAACGTTACTAGGTATATTCGCAAAAAGTACCCTAAAGCTGAAGAGACATTAGATTATGACGAGTAAAAATTGAAGTTCTATTTTGGACCACAAAATTTTTCATTAATTACTATAATAAAGTCTAATCAAACGGAAGTTATGTATGTTTGTTACCAAATAAAAGGTTAATGGTGTAAAATATTAACGTGTTTTTTCATGATTTCATTCAAGACATAGATATTTTATTTTGAAGTGATTTAATACTAATTCAAGCCTAAAATATCAAATTTTGAACACTTTTCATATAAATCTGACATGTACAATGAAAATTTTTAGCTCTTTATATCTGGTTTATTAAAATAATTCAATGCTTTAGAATAACCCTCGAAAAAATAGCCTGATGTAGTAATGTTACGCGATCTCAGTAGCCCGTTCACATAGATATTTCTAGACATTATGCAGGCATTAAACTTATCTACATAACTAAATTGATAATGTGACGAAATATATTTCAGCATTACATATAACAAAAATGATTATCAAAACTATATATTTTTGAATGGTTATTAAAACTATTTCTTCTTAACATATTATTAAAATCATACTTTTTTACATGGTTGTCATATCATTTTTGAAAATTAAGGATCTTACTGTTTTAAGCTTGGATAATATTCAATGTGAACTTCCAGTCCTCCATCATTATGGTACAATTTTTGGCAGGTCATGTATATATTTGTTCCATACAGTGATTCCAAGTAGTGATTCCAAAATCGAAGTAATGGAAGTTTTATGAACTATTCACGAATAATATCACTTCTATGGATTTTGGTTCTAAATGTTAAGGTGTTACATCTAAAACACTGTTCTACATCAATTGCATTTGCATTTCTTACATTCGATTATTTTTACCCAGAATTACGTGTGTTTTAGTTAAATAGTTTTTAGTATATATTAAAAAATTAAAAATAAAAAAAAATTAAAATAAAAAGTATAGATTCAAAACCAATTTGGTTCAGTACCTATTACTCTGCACAGTGGTCATGGTTATTAGTACTTATGTTCGATATGATTTTTGATTGATTGTATTAAAAAATTCGTTTCCGCAGTTAAAAAAAATGAGTACTGCATATTATTTCTTGAAATTTAAATATAATAAAAATATTATACAACCATACTTAATTTATAGGACATAAAATATAGATAAAAATTTTATTTAGTATTAATTGTTTCTTTTATAAATAGCTTCGAATTGTCAAACTTGTGCAATTATAATATGTTACTCACAATGAATATAGTTGCAATTTTTTACCAAAAAAGATATTTTGCATAATTTGAAATGAATGATACGAACATAGATTTTAATGAATATGAGTTGTAAAATTAGAGTCCATTACATTGCAATTACGGATACATATGGCATATGTTGTACATCATTGTCATAATTGCCACGAACTGCAAACCACTGGATTGTCTGTATGCGTTGTGATATTTGCAACAAGATGTAATTAAATCTAGTAAAATTAGTGTAATTTCCCCGCCTGGAGGAATTGCAACTAATCAAAGACAAACTGCCTCTTAAGATATGTAAAACACGTTATTCAATAACCAACTTAACAGCAAACTAACCGCAAATTCTTAATGCACATTGAGGATATATGACCAGTACGACTACGTACACCACAAATTATCACTAAAACCCCAAATTAACTTTTTAAAATAACGTGCAGGAATTTCTATTTTTTATTATTAAGACAATGCGAAGAGCTTATATAATATTGAGATTGTCTTTATTACTTGAATCATAATTAAAAACAATTGGCAAAAGCATTGGCAAAGTTCCTTAATGGTTGACTCATAGTAAGTCATGGTTGAGAGATACAAAGGGAGAACTCTGTATGAACATTTCTAATATTTTAATATCTAAAATAAAATTTAATTCTTTCGCAAATAAACCGAATTTATTGAGAAGTACTCACTAATAACTGCAATATTTGCTTATCTCTGATTGATAATTTCTTATCGCAACGGAAGGGCCGTAGTGTCTTTTTTTACCTTCACCTACGCTTTGCCGCAAGTGGCGCTGAATATTTTTTATATAAATTTCGGAGCAGAGTTCGCAGACAATCATTCTGAGCCGGTAGTTGATGTGCAAATATTGTTTAGTGTTAACAATTAATAATATTAGAAATTAATTTATTAAATATTTGACGTGAATTTTGTGTAGTGAATTGTAAATAAATTATTAAAAAATGTGCCACCAAAGCAGAATTACTAAAATAAATTGTAAGTTGTGCTAAATTTTATTTTGTATCAAAATAACATTGTTTTTTAATGGAATTAAGTTAAGTTTTTTAAATTATTTATTATTATAAACTGAAGTTATTTATACTTAAAACTCAAGTTACTTATGCTTGTTGCGGCTTCCCGATAATGATGCCTTTCAATTTTGTGAAATAGACATCGAACGCTCAGAGTACATTCTATATGAATGTCCTGTTCTTGATAGACAAAAATTTAACCAATTGGAGGGGTTGATATGTTTGTATATAAACTGTGAAATAATTCAATCCGAGTTTTATTAAAAATTGTTAGAAACGTAAACATACACGCTTAAAAAAAAAGATATACACTATATATGTAATTTAGAAACCATGCATCTTGTCCTCTAATGATTGAAATAGTACCATATAAAAAAATTCTTTATTTGAACAAATACTGAAAAAGTTATTAACAAGCACATAGATTTCTAAAAATATCATAATGATAAAATAAAATTATGCACTTGTTTGTAGTTTATTGAGTATGTATCAATGTGAATATAATTTACATATGTCTCAATTATAATAACATTTAGTTTCAATAAACAATTTTAAGTGAATAGATCCAGCTGTGATAATTATTTTTGACCAAGTTTAGTAACCTCTACCAGTTACCACTAGTTTCTTGCACTTCCTATAAACAACAATTATCAGATGTGATAGTTTGGTTGAGGCACTTATATATCTTATGTATACTTATATTACTAATACCTATGTACTACTATATGATTAAATATATAATTTTTTGCCAACATTTCCACTTGTTACTCACTATATAAATAATTATTTGTATAAGCAAAGTAGTTGAATCCACTCCCTGTCATTTAGGAACCTATTCAATTCGTTAATATTAGCACAGAAAACCAAAAAAAATGTTAAGCCATGAAAGATTAATCAATTCGTACAAGTAATGAATAAGTCCGTAACTCTGACTAGCACCAGCTCATCGTTTTGTTATCACATCCTTATTTCGTTGGCTATTTGCATAGGCAACTCGCCTAAATCCAGTCAGTGTAGTTTATAAAACTCTGAACTTCTTTTGTGTTACCACAAAGATGAGTCTGGAATATAGCTTAATTTTCTTCTGACTAGTGACAAGTTATCCAGGATTTAATTTGCCAATTTAAAATAAATCTTTCTCGTGGGCTATTTCCATCTAATAGCCCATCTAATAGCCTATCTAAAGATGACCTCGTCACTTCCGATTTGGTTGAAACTTTTCTATTAGCTGCTTTTTGAAATAAAAATATCTCAAGACACAGAAAAAATTGTCTTAAGAGGTACGGATGAGGTTTTGAAAATTTATATTTTTGATCAATTTTAATATTATCGTATCTAAGGCGCTGTAAATGATAGATACTAAAAGTTTTACGCATTATAAAGACTATAAATTGAAATTTTTGCAAATAACATAAACAATTAAAATTATTTATGATTTGGTTACTAATATTAAACATTAATTTAGGAAAAAAAAATTTTCAAATCACACACGGAAATCTTTCTTCTGTATATTTAATTTGGATTTATCATAAAATTCTATGAAAGATTTAAAATTTTCCCGATGGCATTGTTCTTAGAAACATTTTTATAAAAGTAACCACGACGTACCTCACTTCAAATTCATGCGTACGTCATCATTTAAAATCAGTAATAAAAAACAAATATTTTTGTGGTATATTTTTCGGAGTTCCGACATAATTAGAAAACATACTATTTGCACAATAATAGCCATTATCATTAGAAAACAGAATTTAGGCGTTTTTCAATATATCAATTATCAACATTTATAATTATTTATATGAAATTTGATTTTACATTCTACTTTAAGGTTTTGGAAATAATTTTAAAAATTTTGTTCGAAGTTCACAGAATAGCATAGAATGGAAGTACATTAATGTTTTTAAATTATAAAGAATAATAATGATTCATTCCATTACCTGAAACTATATACAATGTAACATTTAATGGTTTAATTAATGGCATATGAACATCTGTAATGATTGCAGAAATCGTTTCGATCGGAAGTAATGGGAAATGGGAAAAACCTAAACTAATAACGCACGACTCGGCACGAGATATAATGAATTATTTATAAAGTAGTTACATAATTAATTAATTAAGTAATTTTTATCACAAGTGTACAGAGAAACTGTAAGTGCTGCAGGTAAAAAAAATGTAATTTTTTCTTATGATTTAAGTAAAAAGTTCCCCATTGTTGCCGCATAACCATACAAGATGTAAATTACTATAATTTCAATTGAATATGAAATCAGTACCAGTTATACGTTATGACGAGGTGTTCTATTTGAGTTTTAAAACCTCACAATGATAACAACTATACAATTTCATTACATAATATTGTATTGTTATAAAAGAAAAATCCCTTTTTTCAAATAAATTCAATTCAGTGTAAGTAATTGCGTTAAATACTTGAAATTAATCAAATTAAACAAATCAAGAATAATGTATGAACCACACCTTGGAAAAAAAAGCAATAATTAACTTCTACGAAAAGCTGTTCACTATTTTAGCAAAATTTTCAAAATCTTCTAAAATCAACAAAATTTTTGTAGAATTCCTAGAATTTTAGTAATTTTAAATTAAATTGGCAAAACCTCATTAAGCTGGTAAAACAAGATTCGCTCAGAAATCAATAAATAGTGTTCGCTTAAATTACAGCTCAGTTACTGAGTTACTGACCTATACACTCAGAAATTATACATGCACGCTTTTGCACTTGATCACTTCACTATCAGCGTTAATTGAGTACATAAATAAATTATTGGGCATTTAACTGAATTTAATTACGATAATTAAAAGAAAAATTCGTGTATAAAACAAATAAATCAAAATAAAACAAAAGCGCTCAAGTGAGCGCACTTTTTGTGCTCTCAGTAAACTGCAAGCACTTGAATTCTTTGCATTTTTTATTTTATTTGCTAAATTTTCACACAAACACACACGCACATACATGAACTTTTAGCAACAAACGCTTACAGCATTTTCTGAGCGCAAAAAAAAAGATATATTTTTGTGCTATTTTATGAATGAACTTTCACAGCGCTTTGTTAGTAATGCCAAGTAACACATGCAAACACAAATGTAAATAAGTGTTCAATGGTGACGTATTGTGTGGTTTGAGTGCCATAAAACCCATTGCGTAGCGCTCGTTAAATAAATTTAAAGAGATGTAAAAACTGAGCATGAGTATGAGTATGAGTAAAAGCATAGAGCAAACTGTTTACCCTGTGGCGACTAGACACCTGCGTATGTATGTGTGTGACATGCTTGCGACTGCTTGAAGTGCTTATGCCGGCATGCGTTGTCTCGGGTCGTATGAGTAATCTTAATTCTGATGAAATTCAACGGAAATTACTAAAAATCATTTCAATTCAATTGTGGCATTTTGTATGAGGTTTGGGGCATAAGGTATGAGAATGCCAATGCATAGATATATATCTATATATATATATATTTATGTATATACATCTTTAGATATTGACTTAAATTTAGGAATTCACGTTTTCGTATCCATTTCAATGAGTAAGAGAGCAATGAATTTTATCGGTATGCTATTGAAACGGAAGTTGATTGTTACAAATGTTACTGGAATTTAAGTAGGTGGCTTGTGTTATGATTATAAGTAGAATTAGTTATAGCACATATGTTCACTTAAACTGATTTAGTCATTCGAATTGAATTTATTTTAAAATTGCATTAACTTTCACTTAGTTAGTGGCTAGTATTTGTAATTTGATTTAGATAAGACAACATTCATTGCTAATTATCAATGATAACATAGCTACTTCATTCAATTATCCAAAGTATAGGCAAGTCTAAACAAAATAAATCATGTCAAAACATGATTCAAGTAAGTTAATTGTTAGTTGTGGTGGAGCGAGGACGAATCCTCCTCAATTAGCTACAGAAAAAGTAGTTTTAAATCCACAAAAAACATCGTGGTAGTAGGTAGTAGATAGAGGGTTAAACTAGAACTAGTATACAAGTGATTCAAGTAAACTCAGTAAGAAAAACTTCACAAATATCATCAAATATTTTAGAAATAACTCTTTTAGCACAAATTTCATGAAACTGAAAGAAACATTTTCATATATTCTTCTAAGTTTTCACAAATTTTATACAAAAATAGACAAAAAAAATTACACAACATTTTTGTAAAATATCATTTAAGATAATTAATTTTAGTTTTATTTATTTCATTAGCTTTATTCAATACTTTTAAATGAAAGTTGAATGAACCTTATATTTGTGTGTATGTTTATAGCATATATTTATACAATATATGAGGTATTTATACAATATACCTCATATCAATAACTATTTTTTTTTTGAAGTTAAAAAATTAAGAATTCAGATTGCTTATAATTAGCACCTCTTAATAAATTAATGAAATATTGTTAATATTTTTTATATCATAAAATTTATACAAAATAATCTATTAAACTTTCCACTCAACAGTTTAAATAATATAAGCCCAACGCAAAGACAATTAGTAATTGTTAAGAATTAATATAGAAAATATTTAAATAGCAAACAGCTATGTTCAAATTGGGGCAGAGTAAACACTTATTAACAGAATTTTCAAAAAAAAAGGTTCCAGCCCACTCTTTAACCCAATTAGCTGTCTTTATAATCTCTAGAAAAATAATAATATTTCCATAGGAATTTCATAACAAAGCAACAACTACACCCACACATTTCTTTCTACTCTACTCAATACTACAATACACACTAATGTTTACCTTCAACAAAAACAAAGCAATGTACACATAACAAACTTAACATTGGCCCACCACGAGAGCTAAATTATTAACAGCTGATTGCGTGTGTCGTCACCGACATATAAAATACACACAGCAGAAAAAAAAAATTAAAATTGTATTTGCCGGTAAAAACTAGCACGATTGATTTTTTTTATACGATTTCGATTAAACAGCTGCTTGCTGGCTGGCTTGCTTGCTTGCTCCCAAGATATCGGGAGTATTCGCAATATCATATTTTTTTTTTTTGTTCACTCTTACTACAAACAAAAGCTTTTATTTTGACTTGTTTTATATGTGGCTATAAAGCCACAAGACTCAATTTATATTGAAATTGAGAAAAGAGCGTCGTATAACGCAACGCAATGGAGTTAATATGTATATTGGAGAGCAAAATTTTTGATATTGTTACTGTTGTTGTTGTTGTTGGTTTTGGGAGGCACAAAATTCGTTATTTTGCCAAAGTCAGTCGGTTGGAATCATTGCAATTTTTGTAGTATGTTAAATGATTTTGTAGTGTTAAGACGCGTTCGTAAGCAATAATAGCAGTTAACAAAACATATATTCAGCGTTGAATAATAAATAGCATATAAAGCGATTTACAGTAATAAAAAGGGTTTTTACCTTAATCGAATTTTAAAATTTATGCGTTTATCAATCACAAGTTATAATTTATTAATTGATAATTGTTAATTGTTAATTGAACAGTGCAAAGTTCCTAAGTCAACGAATTTATATTCATTTCCGTTTGAAATATTTTATAAAAACATTAACAATCTTAAATTTTGTGCTTTGAATGGTGCGTATATACGAATAATTTTTAAAATATTTTTTAAATATATCATTATTAGTCTAAATTTTTTAAAATTTTTTTAAATGAATAAATATTTTTGATTCTTTACACATTTTTAATTTTGATGTTATTATTTATTTAAAAAAAATAATTTTATGACGTATTTATATATTTCTGATTGTGAAATCTTATACCTCATATTAATGTTACAAATTTTTATAAATATTTAATAGATATTTTTAACTTATATAAATTTTGTCGTTATTTTGAAATCAAAATTAATTTTTGTAACAAAGAAAATCTTATTCCATATATCATACTTTTTTACACATGACTGACGTGTATTAAGTTTGGAAAATACTGACTTCGCCCCATATCCAACTGTTTCGTTACGTTGGATTTGTAAGTGGTTTTTCCAAATATTCTTTGTATAGATAATTGAAAAGATAAATCTTCTGATTAAAATTAAGTGCAGCTTCAATGGAAATTTTTATTACTTGCAAAATTTTTAAGGAATAACAATAATTGAATTTAGTTTTACAGTTAGAACATTGTTTAATTGAAAATTAGATACAAAAAGCAACTTTTTTTGAATATTAATTAATATTAATTAATTTTTTTAGAAGTTTAATTTACTAATATAATACTATGGTTATTAATAAATTGAATAAGTATAACTTAACAAATTTTTTTTTTTAAATTAATTTTATTTTAAAAAAAATTTCTTTTTAATACATTTTTAAAAAAATTAATAGCTTTATATTAATATTAACATACATAGCATTTTTTTTTAAATTGAATTATTTACTTAAAAATAGAAAAATTATTTTTGGTTTTATATTAAAATTTATTAATATTTACTTAATATTTATAAATATTTTTTTATTATTACTATGTTTAGGTCGTTAACTTAAAACAAAAAAATTAAAAATGTTTAATAATAAAAAAAACGTGTTGAATATTGGTCGTAATAACAGTTTATTAATTTATTAATATTAATATATTGCATTTTTTGATTTAAATAACTTCTTTTTCAACTAATAAAAATTTTTAAAGTTTTAATTTGATATACATGTTTTAAACGTATGTTCTTAAAAAAACAAAATTATTTAATAGTGAAATTGTTTAATATTTACATGTATTGCATTTCTTTTAAATTTAAATAACTTTTTTATTTTTAATTTTTTAAACTTTTATTTATAAATTTTTACTAAATTCGACTACAATATTGAAGTCAGCTTTTATAATACATCCTATAAGTAATATATGATATATATGTACATAAATATATATTCTTATTATATTTTAATTTTCAATCTGAATGAAATTTTTTATCGCACCTCAATTGACTTCAACTGTTGTTAACTGAAATATGTTTTTATACTAATATATTCTCACACCTTTAAAGGGTGAAATTAATAAAATTAATGATTTCTAAAATGACCGCTCACCGCCTCATATGCTAACCATGAGATTTTAATTCACAAGTTACTATTGACGTCATAATTACTCATTGTACATATGACCAAATGGTACTTAAGCTTAACTTAAGCTTAACAGCAGCAATTAGAAGTCGTTTACATTACGTTAAATGTGCTACCATGTGTGTTATTGAATGAGAACGTTTCTTATTAACAAAAACATCATCTGTTCTAGACAGAATTAAATATCTAATTTGGCAATAATAATAACTCATTAATATTAGTCTAAATATAATTTCATAAAAATACGTATAAATTCGTTTGTTTATAATGATGACTTATCAAAAAAGTATATTTCATTTTCTAATGATAAGTGTAAATAAGACTTGTACAAGCTTGTACTAGCACTAGTCGACATTGACGGTGTTGACGGTGTTGACGGCGGCACAGAAAATATTAAGAAACTTAAAAATACATTTCCAAATAAAGTTAGAAGAACGCGAAAAAAATACCAAAAAAAGTGATCACTTGTTTAAAAAAAGGCTTATGACGACATGTTCCTATCAAATTTTTAAAATAAAATGCCAATTATTGGCGGCGATAAGCATTGATGGCTTTTGCAGTAGAAAATTAAATCAAATAAATTTAACTGATTTGACACATGCGTTCAAGTATGCTTTATCTTTCGTTCCGGTCATAACCAGTGACTGAACAAGCCGCTCAAAACTATGCCACTGAGTGCTATCTTTAACTATTTACACCTGTACGAATTCCAATGTTAAAATACTGGATTGCTAATAATATACATTAAGACCGAAAAGTTTTCGGAAATTCTCATTTAAAATTCGCGCGCTGTATATTTTTCGATATTTTAAGTTTATGTAGTTTGGCAGCAATGACCTTAATTACTATGCCAAAAATGAGCGCGATCTGTCAGACAGTTCGTTTACGGCAGCTGTTGAAACCAGTTCACCTCAGTAGGGCGTTGCGAAAAAAACAATGGAAAAAAATATTGAACAAAGAGTTTGCATCAAATTTTGTGTTTCGAACGAAATTTCGTGTGCAGAATCGTTGCGAATGCTACAAAAGGCTTATGGGGAATCAGTTTTATCGAAAACTCAAGTTTATGAGTGGTACAAAGCCTTCCAGGACGGTCGTACGACCGTCGAAGACATTTCGCAACGCACTACTGAGGTGAACTGGTTTCAACAGCTGCCGTAAACGAACTGTCTGACAGATCGAGCTCATTTTTGGCATAGTAATTAAGGACAGTGCTGCCAAACTACATAAACTTAAAATATCGAAAAATATACAGCGCGCGAATTTTAAATGAGAATTTCCGAAAACTTTTCAGTCTTAATGTATCTTAATATAGATAGTTCTTTTAATTCCAATGAATTTCACAAGAAATCGTAAAAAGACTCAAGTGACAAATATTTCAGTTTGATATCTTTTGCTCTACAACATTTCAAATAATTTTGTTGTTTTCAAGTTTTGTCTGTTGTTTCTGTTGTTGTTGGTATTGTTGTTATTGTTGTTATTGTCGTTATTGTTGTTGAATTCGTGACTCGCACCAAAAGTCCAAAGGTAAAGACACAAGCCGGTACAAAATTCCGAAAACTTTGATATTGAAGTAAAAAATTTACACTTGAAAAAAATTGTTGGTGCATGTATCACAATTGATATATTGCCAATATTACAACTGATCAGCGGAAGATAGCTAAATATAGTTGGCAAAAATTTTCCATTAAGATATTGTACAATTTACTATCTACTGAAGCTTATGACATCATATTGTCATGTATAGTTTTTGTTCAAAGAAAATTTTATTAAACGAATTTTACTTAAATCTTTTGTTGTACTTATCTATCAGTGATTCATCAAATACATTAAGTAAATCAAAATGAAAAAATAAAAATACAAGTACGAAAAAATTAAACAGAAACCACAACAGTAAAAAAACAACAAATACTTTTATCATTAACATTGTTTGATCACGAGAGTAGCGCGCGCTTTTATTTGTGCTTTCATTTTGTAAAAATATATACTTAAAAGTCATTTAAAATTGATTTATAATGAAGTCTACTAGTAATATTACTAACTAATTGACTTATTGACTTAATCTTGTGATTTGAACAACTCTGTCATAATGATTATTACAGTTGAAGTTACATATTTTATTAACAGCGTCTTACACTTCGATGGTTTGTTAGCAGAAATCGTTTTAGACATTTCGACATATGAATTTAATTAAAATTAGTAATAAAAAACACATACGATAAATATTAAGTATACGTGTATGACATGTTTATTGCCTAATCCACTTAATATAATTTTTTATTATGTATTTAGATTTTTTCTAAAAAATTTAAAAAATGTTATTTAAACGTTTCTCGTGAGATAACATAAATTATTAAAATTAATATTACCCCGAATAAGACTGTAGACTATAATCAAAATATTGCGAATATTAAAATATATATTTCAACAATAATTGAAAAAGTTGTGTGTTACTTAAACAATTAACCTGTTTAAAAATATTTAATATAAAATTAAATAAAATTAAACTAAAAATTTATGTTTTATAATTTTATTTATAAAAATGAATTTATGTATTCACACAACTCATTTAATATATGTTTCAATATATTTCGTTGTCTTTCATTTCATTCTTATTGCAAAACAAAAAACTTTAAACTCAACGTTTAATTATCAGTTCTCTCTATATTAACATGATCAGTTCTTTATTATACCCTAGTCTAAAATTGGCTTGCTATTATAATAAATTGCCAGTTTCAAATCAAATTATTAAGCAAAACCCCAGTATAATTGTTATATGGGATCAATATTTTTCATTTTGAAACTAATATTATTATATATTATTTGTTTTATGTCAGTACCCTGTGATGTTGACTATAGACTAAACTCGAAATATTGGTGACTATGAAATACATTTATATTATTTAAACCACTGACCAATTAGCCCGCTCCAAAAGATATATACATAAAATTTAGTCATAAGAAAAATAAATGCTTATTTATAATGTTAGTTAATTATGCAAAATATACATATTGTTTCCATTTAAATTTCTTCAAATTAAATACATTTTCTATAAATACTCAAATTATTATAACAAAAACTCTTTTACTACATCTCACCTCTGTGATACTCATTTCCCTTCACCTTAACTTATTAACAAAAATTTGTTTATCATACGTACCAGCTGACTTCTCACAACAATTAACCCATATTTTGCGCATGTTCAGCTTCAAGCGACAATAACTGCTCATGTTTGTTTACATAAGAAAACGCTGATCACAAGTATGTTACTAACATTAGGCCAAAATGAAAAAAGTACCGTTTAGCAGTAAAATTTTTGCAGCGCATTAACAATAAATTTCACATGCTTGGTAAATACGTTCATTGTAGTTCGAGTTGAATAACAAAAAAAATAAAAAAATAACAAAACAAAAATTTATATATTTTTTTCAATACACACATAAATGTATAAATATATTTCTACTTTTAATTTTTTATGTTAATACTTACACCTCATTTTTACATTTCGTTCATGCCCGATAACCAAAAATTTAATGAAAATTTTTTATAAGCACCTCATTAATTTTGGAAAATCCCTTATGGCGGGGATTTTAATTGAAAACTTTTATTAACATTTATAGTTTATTAAAATTTATTTAGTTTTTATGTTTACAATTTTTTATTATGTATTTTTATTTACTTATTAATTTAATACAATATTTTTTTTTTAAATAAATTTATTCAACAAATCGTTGTATTTTGACATTTGCAGGTGGTTGCAGATATAAAGCAACCAAAGAATTCAGCAAAACGGCTAACTTAACACAAAAAATTTTCCCTAGCCTAGGCACCACACGTCAATGTTGCTACATACATCAAGCAAAGCAGAAACATATCCAAAGTATTAGTAATATACATCATAAACAAAACAATAACAATAAAATATGCAACAACGTGTGGTATAAGGCAACAAAACAACAACAACAACAAACAAATAAATTTTGTAACATTGATCATTTTGTATGTAAAAGCTACAAAATTACATCAACACATCCACAAAAATATTTGTCAATCTTCATATTTATAATGACCTTAACAGTATTAAATCAAAGCCAACAGACACTAGCCAATCCTTTATGGTTAAAAAATGCAAATAAACTAACAGAAGAGAATGCAATGCAACAGAAAACAACAGAAATGTTACTAACAGTAGACATTGAGGAAAAAAGCCAACAGCGACTTAAAAGTGATACACGCATAAACAAACGCTATGCAGAAGATAGTTGGCACAGCATTTATGCAAAGGAAGGAGTATCACAAAGTATTGAATGGTCGAATCCTTGCAATGGCGTTTGGGTGGAGACAAAAAGTCCTGTACAACCAGTAAAAACAGTAAGTAAACCAAAACATTTAATTTCTTATTTTATATCAATTATGTAAAAAAGTTTAGTATGGATATTTTAGTGACATAAAACGAAACTTAGACTTTAAATTTAAAATTAAACTTTGACAAAACACTAGTGGCTAAATTTCATTTTTGTCGATTCTAGTTTATTATCTTGTTCTTAAACTTTTAACTATAATTAAACCTTTGACAAAATAATTAATATTTTATTACTAATTGTCAAAAATAAAAAAATATACGTTTATTATTTTAGTTTATAAATATTGTTCTTATACTTTTTATTATAATGAAATCTTAAACAAAATGATTAATATTTAAATTTAAAAATATATTATTTGTTTTTAAAAGATTTTATTTTAACCGATATCAGGTACTATGATTATAGAATATAGTCGAGATATCGGTTAAAATAAAATTTTTTAAAAGTAAATAAAAATTTTTCAATAAGTTAAAAAACCAAAATTATTATTAAAAATTGTTTGATCTTTAAAACAATAAATTATTATCAATTTATTATTTTTAAAAATAAAAATTTATTTTTTTATTATTCTTATTTTAGTCACTTCGCTGGTTACAAAGCAATGTATCCCGTGAGCTTAAAACTCTAAGAGCCACAACTAATTCTGCTATAAACGCTACTAATATGCGCAGTTGGCCAAAGAACTCTCATAATTTCTTGCCAGTGATAAAACTGAATTCTAATGTAAGTCAAATCTATTTAACCAATTTAATAAAAAAAATGCTAGCTTTTAACCGCACTATATCATTTTAAAATCATTATATTAAGTTTAATATATCGCTAATTTTATGATAAATCTTCATGGTATATCCGAGTACAAACCACGTCTTACCCAGAGTAGTACAAATATTTACATGCAAATTT
Source organism: Teleopsis dalmanni (assembly GCF_002237135.1). NCBI lineage: Eukaryota > Metazoa > Arthropoda > Insecta > Diptera > Diopsidae > Teleopsis > Teleopsis dalmanni. Next base: position 198,583,765 of record NC_051846.1, read on the forward strand.
TATATAAATGCATAAACAAATTTGACAAATATTTTATTAACAAATATTATAGAAAATTTTTAAACAAATAATAACCGCTTCAAACCTAAATTTTTTACTGACCGAATTTATTTTAATCTGTTAAACTATTTTACATATTTGTACAGTTTCTTTTATTGTTTAAAATGTTGTTAATAAACTTAATAAATTAATTTCAAATAATTAACAAGATTTTTCCTGTTTAAGCTGGTAAGCACTTACTTTCCGAACACGTTATTGATCATTTAAGCAAGAGCTGATATCACTTAGTTACGGAAATATTTAATTTGAATATTATGAAGACCAAAAATAGTCCAAAATTTGTTGAAAAAATATTAAACATAATGCTTTGGACCATGCTTGGCGTATGCGTAACATATTTGATGTGACAAAAATAACTTCAAATACATGACAATACTCAATTGATAGCTAATACTTTAAGTAAACGCTGGAATATTTCAATAAAGAAATTGTAAAAAAAAAGTTTTAGCTTGATCAATATCAGAAAAAAATATTGACGTTATTGTACAATATCAATAATTGTACAATAAAAATATTAAAAATATGACTATTAATGGTTTGAGTAGCAATAGTCTTAGGTTTGAGTAGTCGTCTTAGCGCAGTAGAGCACTCTTCTGTTTAGAGTATCTTAACTAAAATCTTTTCACACAGTCTGCTTAAAAATTCTTAATTAGTAGCTCAACTTTTTTTTTTAATTTAGTTTATTATACATATATATAATAATACGAGTACGCAATGTTTTTATTAAAACCGCTTCATGTCAAGTTCAGCACAATTTTATACCAGTTTAAATCTTGTTTGTCTTCACACTTATAAACATTTAGTATTTTTAATCTTTTTATTGTTTTTATCTGTTGTTTTAACTCTTCCTCTCTACTGAAATTTATTTTTTTTTTTTGTCGAATTTTTTATTTCATTCGTATTACATTATTTTGTTCCCACAATTTTCAACAAAAAGCGTGCGATCATGGTGGGATTCTTTACATACATACACGCTGCCCTCTTTCTTCTTGCTTTATGAAGCGATCTGCGTCTGTTATAGCGCTTAAGATGCGCAGCCGAGTCATCTATACGTGCAACGTTAAGCTTGTTCTGGAATTAAGACAAAATTAAATCAGACATGAAATTATTACAAACATTTAAAACGCACGGACCAAAAGACAGACGGACAGATATGGAGACAGGCATTTGTATATCAACATATGTACGATATATAGCACTTAAATCAGCTTTAATGTTGAGTATTGCAGTTAAAAGTGGATTTCAGCCTCTTGGCTTTTGTTAAGGCCTTAAACTGTAGACTTTACGTTTTTCTTTATTTGTTTTTTTTTTTTTGAAATTTTGTAGATACTTTGCTTGCATGTTACATGCCGCCAAAGGGCCTTTTTTGGCACAGCAAAAAATGATAAATAAATAAAAGTACGAGAGATACTCATACTAACTGCAGTAGTTGTCTGCTTTGTATGTTGCGATATATTGATATATAGTCAAAATCGTTCGGTATAGGAGTACATGCGCCAATACATAAGTTATATAGAGTTATATGTGGTTATGTTAATAATTGTCGGCGCGTTGCCCTGGGGGCGTTGATTGAGTAGTTTCATTTTTGTGTGAATGCTACGGGATTTTTTTTGTCCTCTTTATATATTTATTTTTTAAAATATTTATTTATGGCTTACACTCACATATCAAGGATGTAACCTGTTGTTAAAGTAATTTCTTACACAATCTTATGTGCAATAGGATAGAAATTATTATTTTGACGTGTACGTGTACACTTTAAGTACTCTGGGCATAAAGGCGATGGCTCATACATCTTTTATGGCATTTCAGCAGTTTGGTAGTTTACTTTGTTTGATGGTTGTCAGTAGCATTTAAGAAGCTAAAACAATCTACAGCTTGTTGGATTGCTAAGCATAGAAAATGAAAAGCAATATTTCAATCAAGCTTCAACCACAACATCAGATACATGAGGAAGAAAACTGAACATGTATACTGACTTTGAATGGAAAGCTGGAAGTTATATAAATAGCTTAAAATTAAAAATAAAACTATAAAATGACAATATTTATGGAATATGTAAATTTAAAGAATTTAATGTATATAAGGAAAATAATATAAATATTTATATATATATATATTTTTTTAGAGAATTAATTTAAAAAATATATTTTATTGTTATTAATATTTCGGCCATAGTCTATAGTCAGAACTTGCGCCTATTGACTCATGCCACACTTGAGTAAAATTCAGGAAAAAATTAATTGTTATAACACTTTTCACACAGTTTACCACATTTAGTGAATTGAAATTTTACTCATGTCATTGAATGTGAGAAGCATAAAAATTATTCCTCATGCACCAAAATTACTCTCATAAATTACTCAAGTGTGGCATGTGTGGCAGAAAAGGAATCAAAATGATAAGTAAAATAGGAAATTAACAATTGTGATGTGACTCTCTATATTATAAGCTCTCTATATACAAGCATGAAAATATAATACACTAAAATTATTATCTCAAAAATGACTGAATGTGGCGTGTGTAGCAAGAAAAGGAATCAAAATGATAATGAGTGATAAGAAAAATAGAAAATTAACAATTGCGATGTAACTCGCTATATACATAACATGACCTATAGTTGGCGAAATAGACTCAACAAGTGTATAGCACAAATTTAAAATTTTTTTATGTATATCAAATATATCTCATTTATTACATCTTTTTCTTTTCCTTTGAAGAAAACTTCATAGTGTAATTTTTAAGTTGCCTCATAAAACACTGTATATATATATATTTTGTAATGATAATAATTGTAATTGAAAAATAGATAAATAGATTTATTAAATATTGATAAATAGATTTCTCTTAAGCAATTATAGTCATTAATATTTATAATTATAAATTAATAAAGCAATAATTGTTTTTCTTTGAAAGATATGAGTACAATTTATCTCTCAACATTTTGAACTTCAATTGCAAACCTTTAGTCATCACATCAAATAAAATAATTTAAACACAAATTCACAATGAAATTCTAAAAATATTTTAATTTTATTCCTAGAATTCAATATACGTACGAACAAATTATTTAATTTTTATCCACAAAATATCAGCAATTACAAGCAAAAACATTGTTTAAGCGCTTTGGTGCGCCCTAACCACTGCGCAAACCAAACGTCACAGCCGCTCATCTGAGGCAGCACACAGTCTTAATGAAATTATTGACACAGTGACACCACAAGCCGATTTTAAAATTTTGCTATAGTAAAGCTTAAAAAATATATATTCACAAAAAAAAAAAATAAATAAATAAATACATAAGAAAAAACTATGACATTTCAACTGAACTTATGAATAAGTTAGCTCATTAAACAATCATAACTTGTGCCATTGACGTCATCAGATTTCACACAATTCCTACAATTCACAAGCGAAAACATCGTACATCGAATGTATCTGATTAGAGCATATCTAACTATCACGTACATAAAACTGAACGCTAACAGCGTACCGTGTACCGTATAGTGTGTAGCGTACTCGCAAACGAGCGCTCATAGTCGCTCGATTATATGCGCGCTTAACGCTATGACACAACTCAAGCGAATTACTTTAAGTGATTCATGGCGGGCATGAGGAATCCCCGGTTCGATAATAAGCGGATAAAAATAGCTTCGGAACGTTCGTTCGTACGTTCAGCCACTTGCACGCCCGCTCGCGCTTAAGTAGCGGCAATGCGGCATAGCGGCATAGCGGCATGGCGGCATAGCAGCGTAGCGTAGCGGCATAATTTCAAATGTAAACAAAAATTAATAATGGAAAAGCAAATATATATCGCTGCTATAAAATTGCTCGCTCGAAACGTCACTTGAAGTGGCGGCAGCAGCGCGCTCGCAATCGACAGGTTTACCGACTTGTTATTGTCATTTGTTGTTATTGTACAGATACGCCATTGAGATACGATTGACTGCTGCATATAAAATAGAGCGTACAAATTTCACTTTCTGTCGGCGTTCACAGTTATCATACTTAACGTGCGCTAATTGATTAGTCTTTCAGTTAGAAAAGTGATAAGGGTAACTACTTTGTTGCATATGATAATGCAAATAGAATATTTGTTTATACACAAAAACAAAATGTATAATAAGCTACAAATATTATAAAAATAAAACTAATAAAAAATAAAAAATAATCTAATAAAAAATTATTTTAAAAAAATTAAAATCCATTGAATAAATAAGTTTTAAAACTAATGCATTCACTTTTATACAATATTAAAAAATAAATAATCAGTAAATATAATATTACTTCCCTATTAAAATAGTATATTTAGTGCACTATCTTCACAGTCAAGCAACAAAAAATGTTCTTACAGATATCACTAACTGACCATGTCCAATTATAGGTCAGCAGTCGTACTTCTCACAACCGACGCCGTATTGGCTATCAATTCATTTCCAATAAAATGTTTTTCTATTCTTAAACACAATTGAGAATAGAAACAAGCTTTATAAATTATTAATCAGTTAAGCACTTTTACAGTTTTTATAGATTTTTGCCTTTTGAAATACTTGTTTACATTAAAATTGCTTTTCGAAATACAATCACTTCACGTGCCTCACAAAAGGCTATTCAACTTTTTGTTATTGTTTTCACTGCTCTTCGTAAGATTATTAAATGCTAATTTATTTCTTTATATACATACATATAAACAATAATATATACAACCTTTAAAATTGTATAACGCTTTTACAGATTGTTTATAATCTGCGCAAATCTCGACTCGTAATTACTACCTGACATTTCATTATAGCATATATTATCTCATCGCAAAATAGCGCTAATTGCTTGTAAATCTTTTTAATTAGTTACATAAAATTCAATGTTGGTTTTATTTTATTTTGCAGGTGGCTTTGCGTCGTTGGCATCGCTATTTACAAATCCATGTTGCCGCATTTACATATTTGAGACGTGCTGAAATGCACTGGGATCAGCATGTGCTGCAACACGCTAGTCCGATATACCTCGAGTTGGACAAATTAAAGGAAAGCGCACTATCCGTATTATGCGAAATTGAAACAGCCATTAATAATACCTCGGTTAATACCCATAAGTCACGGCGTAACATTAAGACCATTAAGCGTGCAGCCATGGAGAAGAAGCTAGAGTTCCAGTCACATCTAAAGCATGTATTCGGTCATAAATGGGATACGCAACAAAGCAAGGAACTGCATGAATTGATATCGACAGACTTAAAAGTTGCAAAACATCGTTACCTTAGCATGTTGCGTGCCATGCTTAAAGTGTTGCGCTCGCATATAACGCGTCCTGGTCCGGTACAATTGGATAGTCACAGCACAAGCAGTAGTAGCAGCAGTAAAGGCAGTTCCAAGCAATTGAATAGCAGTCAACAGAGTTATTTACAAAGCGATAGCAAGGACCTTAGCAGCAGTATTAATAGCTTTGAAACGAATTTCAGTCAATCATCTAAAGTACGTCACAGAAAGAGGCCCACTAATGTAAGTGGTGGTCACACTGCAAAAAACACAAACACAAATCTTAGTGGCAATAGACGACATAAGCAACATTCGCACAACGAAAGGAAGCAAATTTAAAAACATTCCATTCCAACGAATTCCTATTTTAATAATAATATTAAGTAAATCCTTCGTATTTATAAAATGCATCACACAACCGAAGTCACAAAACGAAAAATATTTATTTATTCATATCTTCATGCTCATATTAATCTATTTATTATCAGTTACCCATGACAGCTACGAAACTACTTCATTCACTTTACTATACATCAATATTATTTTCGAATTATAAGTATTTTAACTACAATTTAATTTATTATACGAGATATCTCTATTTGCATAACAGTTTGTCAGTATGCAAAACCGTTACTGTACTGTGATATACTTTAAGATGAAACAATAACTATTTTGATAATCAAACAATACGGGTTTATATATATCAAAAACTATTTTTTATATAAAATAATAATAAAATATATATTTATCAAAGACAAATATTTAGCATTTTTATTTTATTAATTAAGTTTTATTCTAATTAAATCAATCAAAGATACGATTAACAACTCTTCAATATCAAGATTTGCAATCCACTTTTAATTCACATTAAATTATACAAAATATACTTTACTGCTATTAAGAGTACCCTCACTTAACATTTCCAGAAAATAATGATAGTCCGAGATACAATAGGCGTCTTGACCAAGAACGTCTTACATCTGTAATGGCCAACTAATGAAGTAAATAAAAATATATAGAATGTAGATTTTACTTTGATATATATATATCTGTCATCTGTACCGTGATGTCGCGAACATAATTAGCTACCTATTAGCTACCGAGGCTACCTAAAATGACTTATATTAATATAATATATAGCACTTAGTCATCTTATGGCAAAAATGACTCACTACTTAGATTACATTTTTTACCCCCTTAACTTTTAAGCTGTTTACGCTATGGATTCTCAAGTGTGCTATTCATTTTTGCACTGAGAGTTGCTTCAATCAGAAATTTGATATGAAACATGCACATAACGGTAACTGCATCAATTTCTGTAATAATGCTGCTATAATAGGAATGGTCACAAATAAAAGAAAAAAACTACCGAGTATCAGCGTCAAATAGTTTCTCCAGCCTTCTAGGGTAAAAAGGTTGTAAGATATTTTAAGAACAACAAACATCAATAACAGAAGGTTGTTCAAAATGTAAGACTAAGCATTCCTCTCCAAGCGTCTCGACTATAGGCGTTCTTCTCCAAACGCGTCCATCAAGTGCGGTTAGTGTTCGCTCTAACTCCCTCTATCTCTACGCCTTCTTACTTCAACTTCTTCTTGAAACACCTCTTTTGCTGGAGCATCGTGATCCATACTCAGAACATGAACAAGCCAGCAATACGGTTAAATTTTAATTCGATAAGTTCTATTATTATCATAATAAAGCTCGTGATTCGTTCCAATGTAGGATTCATCGATAAATCGTAGAGAACCAAAGATGGTTATGAAAAACGTTTTTCTCGAAATATTTAAAAAAAACATAGTAATAAATAATTACAAATTAAAACTGTTAAAAAAATAGATTTAAAGTGCATAAAAAATAGATTTTTCAACCCAGTCAATTTCTATACATTAAGTTTATTAAGAATATTCAGCATCATTAAGAGGATTAAATTTATTAAACAGTCAAAGTTTTACTTAAAACTTAAATGAATTTACATTAACTATTATTTCTTAATAATATACACGTCATTGAAATGGTTAAGCGCAAAAATTCAGCGGCTTCGCTATCTTGGTCAAGAAGAAAGTGCTCCAGCTGGAAATGTGTTTGATTCGGTACCCGCAAGTGGAAAACGTAGAGAACATCCACATCTTCGGTGGACGTACCAGGTGACCAATGATTTAAGGGCGCTCGGTACTATCAACTGGCAACAACAAGCAACTAATCAGGCTACTAGACGCGTCCAAGGACGACTCACGTCTGCAATGGCCAACTAAGTAAGTAAGTATTATTTCTTAAGAGTATGCAATATCATTGTTGTCAAATACTAAAGCCAACTAAATTTCAAAAAAAAAATTTTTTTAAATAATTCATATTTCATTATTCGTCTATTTATAATAAATTGACAAAACATAAATTTATTGCATTATTTTTCCAGCTGATCTCCCCTAATCCAGTTTTGTCACAAATAATTTTATAATTTTATTTTCTTTATATCTGTACAATGATTCCAACAATGGACATGGGATAAAAAGGTAATAATTAAACTAAGCAAAAATACTCTCAAACATATTGAAATCCACTTCAAACCCTCAGAAAACACTAACAAAAGAGGCGGTCAAAGATCAAAGGCGTGAAAATTCACATTTTGCACCCACTTCAGATCGCACGTACATACATGATACGATAGAGTACGACAAAGCAGCATGTCGATATCGGAAAGCAAAGCAACAACCCTACTTAATTCACAAAATCCAAACCAAACTCAATAACCATCGGCCAAGAGCCAATAGCCAACAGCCATCAGCCATCAGCCGTAAGCCAGAGAGCAGATGATACGCAGATAATGAACGAATTGACTGTGGCCGATCAAAATTCAATACAATTTTTAATTGTCAATAAAGCAAACAACAGTGAAGGCTCAAAATAACAATACCTAGCAAAACGCAGCAGCAACAACAACAGACCCGAACTGTAGTGGTAAATACAGAGAATAGTTGACAATATAAATCCAATTGACAGCATAAAGGTCATACAGATTTATAACGCTCATTAGAGACTCTGAATAGATGAGCATACCGATACATGCCAGCATAGCAATGGAACTGCTTGGACAATCGAAATAAATGGCTATAGTGGCGCCTGTGTGGCCAACCCGTAAACGGAATTTGAAAAGAATTATTTTGTATAGCGTTTATGTTGTCCTGTTGCTAAGTGTACACGATGTTATTATGTTGGATTGCGCATAATATTGCACCTGGATATCATTTATTTAGTTTTTTTTGAGTTTTTTTTTGTATCTCACTTTTATGACTACATTGAGATAAGAAAAAGCGGGAGTGATGCTATTTAATCAAACTTATCGCTAAGCAAACATCTTAACATAATCGGCGGAAGTCAAATATTTACTTGTTTACATAACCAAAGCAACATGTTCATTCAATACATTCGAATCCTCTATTGACTTTGGCTCATGCTCAGTGCACAGCCTCCAACAGTTCTTCGTTCTTCGTTCTTCGTTCTTCGTTCTTCGTTCTTCGCATGCCTTATCAGTCGGTTTCGCACAGCACGAATTTCATTGGTAAATATTTGCCTTTGCAACAAGTTGAATGTCAATATTTTTAACTCTTATTGTAGCGCATAAGTATGCATAAATATTTGAAGTTCATTTGGAAATGAGAAAAGAGTAAAAGAATTTATTTAATGAATTTTTAACACGTTTGTCTTTATACTCGCACTCGTATCTTTGTTAGGATTACAGGTAATAAATTTTCAGAAAAAAAAAATCTTAAATGATATATAAAAAAAATACAATTAAAATAGTGTGAATATATAATTTGTTAAAAAGAGTACTAAAGGATCCACATAATATAATAGAAATAAAAAACCAATAAACATCACAATAGTTCTTTGTGTTCTTACACAAGTTATATGAAATAATAAACATTCCTAATCAATTGATTGATTTCACATACGAAATCAGTATAGGAGATTACCTTTCCAAATTGAAACCGAAGACTATGCACAGAGATATACAGAGACAGAAAGAATTATAATAATATCTCTCTAAATTCAATAATAAATGCCATATATAATATTTCTAATATTTCTAATATTTTATTAAAATTATATTACTATATTGCTTATTAATTAATCAATTACAATATACATATATATACTGATAGCGTAGTAAATTGATTAAGAATGGCTCTTTTCCAACAGATATTTTATAGAAAGATTTTGCAATTTTTTTTGTTTAAAAATTCTTTTAACCTTTTACGTACTCACCTTTATATAATGACACATAAAACCAGAAACGCTAATAATTAAAAATAAGTTTGTTAATATAAAAATTTGTGAGCGGGCTAATTGGTCTTTTAAATAAAAATAAAACAACTATAATTTATTTTTTATATTTAAAAAAAATAATATTTTATTAAGATATTTTCTGATATTTTGATTACCTTCGATAGTCATCTTCAGGGACACTAACAAAATATACAATGTAAAATTTATAGCGGAAAAATTTAAATAATAATAATAATAATTTGTTAAAACAAAAAGAGAATAAAAATTATAAAATACATAAACAATATCCAGTGTCATTTGTTTATAATATACCTATAAGCCTGAGCATAGTTGTCCGTATCCATTTTATAATTTAGTCTCTTGCTATTTGCACATTTTCTTCTAACTGAAAATGTATACTAGAAAACAAATAATGCCTAAATAAGTTAGTGAAATATTGGCGGGCTATACAAAATTATAATAAAATAAACACAGAAGATGCCAAAACATCAAAATACAGTCGTTACTTCGTCAATTACCTTAACAGTCTATCATTTATATATATCTACCTCGTATGAAACAAATAAAAAAATTTGCATTAGTTGCTTGTTCCATAATCATAACGGATACTTCGTTATAAAGTTCCCAAGTAAAAAGCAATTATAACACCAATCTTAGTTTAAGAAATACAGTTATTGATTATAGGTATTAACTCTATATGGCTTTAATTTATTTAGTGAAAGCGTAGCGTATTTATAATTAAGCCAAAGCAATTATATTAGTTTGAAGTGATGATCTTACATACCAAACCTCACTACAGCACAAGTAATGACTTCTTGTAACATCTCAATCTCAAAAAATCTCTCAGTTCAAAAAATTGCAGAGATGTACTTAAAAACTTATTTTTGAGACAAAAAAGCTAAAAGTATGCAAAGGGTTAATATTTATACAATGCTGATTTTTGTTATCATAAAATCAACAAATTAGCATCGTTTCCGGTAGATTATATGAGAGTGTTAAGTGATCTGATATGAGTAAACTCTTTATTTTTTCTTTTGTAACTTATTTTTCAAATAACGATGAAATTATGTTAACAAATCTTTGATTTATGTTAATAGATTAACCTGCATGTATGACATTACTCATATTTTGCTTGAAATTCATATTCATGGACGTAGCTAAAGGGTCGTATATAAGACTGTGTGACCCACTCCCGCCCTTATAGTTGGCTTGAAGCAATTTTTTCATAATAATAAAATGGGCGCTTTAGTGAGGGTATTAACGTATACATATTTGAGTAATATTACTCAATAATATCTCAGATAAATTGCAATGTGATTGCATTAGATACAGATAACTAATTGATTGTATTAGTGAAAATGTATTATTTTATGAGAAATTGTTACTTTTAGTTATTTAAGTTCAGTCGAATAACCCTTTTGTTCTTCTGATATTATTTGGAGAAACATTTGCAAACCCCCACTACATCACATCAGCGCTACGCCCATCTTCAATCAGAAAACCACATTCTTTTAAACTATTTTAGTCTATTTTTTTTTTTTGGTTTTTGTAAATAAGTAAGATATAAATTGATGCTGTTGTTGATATATTTCATTATTCAAACCAAATAAAACTATTAGAGTAGATTTTTTAATGATTTGTCAATTAAGATGTGCAAATGATGCATACTTCCGGTTCGCGGTTCGCAAAAATATTTTTTATTTTTTTCTTTTGCGCAGAACCGGGTGTTCAGGAAATACTTACAAATTATATAAATTTCTTTAGCTCATAAATTTACTAAAATTTTTTTATTTATTCAAATTTATTTTGTTTTTATCAAATGTCTTTCCAATCATAAATATCAACGGATTTGACATTATTTTTGAATGAATGATATTTCCTCGGAAGATTTTATAAAATAGTAGTACAGTCTCATAAACAATGGAATAGTTATAATTTTTTTTACCAATTGAGTAGGAAGCTTACCTTTTTTATTATTTTTTGTGCATTATTTTGTTTTAAAATTTATAAACAAACCAATTTTTTTAATAACATTTATAATACATTTACATACATTTGTCTGAAAGCTTTATAGACACTAATAAATAAATGAATAAAAAAAACCTCTACTCGCCTTTATTAAATTATATAGAATATTTTGTTATATCAACCAACTAGCTTAGGAAAGCTCAAAAAATCTTTAAAGTACTCTTCTAGAGAATCTAATAGTATAACAGATCACGGAATACCAATGTTTGTCTCTATGATCTATTAGTATTTATGAAGTACTTTATAGCACCTAATGGTATATAGTTTAATAGATCTCACAGATTACAGTGTACCGCTGTTTGCCTTTATAATCTATGGTATAAGTACAAGTATGACTAATAAGTAAGAGTATGCCTTGAAGAAGATGCTTTCAGACCTGTATTATAATAGCTTACATAGATCTCGGTGTACCGTCGTGTAAATGTCCGTTTTTATCATCAGTTGGTATCTATTGCCTTAAATTATTAGCAAAGATTGTAAGTTTTCATACATCATATATGTGATTAAGTGACGATCTGCAAATTAAAGAAAGAAAATACATTATAATAAAACTAATTTGATAAAATTTGATACATATATATAACATCTTGAAGTCTATTCATGATATGAAAACCGCTTGAAAATTTTACATTAATATCATTTGATATTACTTAGTCATCATTATAGCAAATTTTGTTCAATAAGCTAACACATATCAGTTTTATTGGCCAATATACCAACTAAAAAACAATTTTACGCATAGACTTACCATTATTACCATTATTACCAAAATATTTTTTACTTTTACAATAGTTTATATTAATAAGGTTTGATAATAACTACATAGTTCTTTGTTTCAATAATTTTATTTATAGAAATTTTAGTTGATTATATTCAATTAATTTAAAATGCTATAGTTTAGCACTAAAATTGTGCATTCAATTACAATAATTGGATTGACTAAATTTTATTATATAGTTCAAGATTCAAATTGAGTTTTAGTTTTTGATAGTTAAATCCTAAAAATTGATGTTGCAAAGATGTTTCTCTTAACGTCTCACTCTCTTTAAAAGAAATATAAAAAAAATTAATGATTTTTTCTATTAATTGAGGTGCCAGATAATTAATGATAAGGTTTTTGTTTTAAGAGATTCATATTTTCAATAAATATTTTTTCATTGGGCAACCACTCCTTCCCTGTTTTTCCATTCAAAGCAGGGGTTTCTCAAATATTCTTCAATAATTATATCTATTTATTTCTATAAATAAGAATTACAGAATCATATATTAAAAAGTAAAAGTATACATTAAATAATCGCTTCTATAAAAAGATACAGATACAAGATACAGAAATAAATTTATATTATAGATGTTATGACAGTATTACAATTATCACATATATAAAACATTCTTCCTTTTCATTTAAAACGTTTTAATATCTAATACTTATATGAGTATTAGTTCATTGGTAAACCGCGTAAATTTTATTGAACTTTTAAACAAAAGATATTATTACTGAAACAATCTAAAAAAAGTTATATACCATAGAGAAATGCATAAGTTAAATAAAAATGCAGTAATGTCTGGCATACATAATGAAGCCCATAAGCATATGAGGCGCCTGCAACTATTCATCGTCAGCATGTGAAGTATAATTTGCATACCACAGTAGTGGGTGTGATTACAATAAATAAACAGCACACAAGCTATAATCATATGAGCAAATAAGATTTACAATTTGTGATTAGTTTGCTACACCACAGCATCCTAAAATGCAGCTAAGTTATCTCTCAAAGACAATAATGACAAAAACAATCTCACACAAACTAATTAACATTTACAAATATGCAGGCACATGTGTGCTGAAATAAGACAACATTGAACTTTTACGGTGAATTTTTACCAGAGATTCAATGCAAAAGCTACACAATAGCGACATCTGTTAAAGTAAAATTTCATCTAATTCCTCTGGTGTCTACCCACAAAATGGTTTCTCCAAAGTAAGCAGCGAAAAATCGTCTCTTTTTCTGTTGTACAACTTCTAAAGGATATAAAAGTAGTTTTTCAACTGCAACCTAATACAGAGTCAATAAAACTGTTCTCTACCACCTTTCGGATTTGATGGCAACAAGTGCTATGGTGGCATCGTGCACCCAGAAACCACACCGTTGCACTTTGCTTTCTTATTCCTGCTAATGTAGTGTGGCTCACTTAAAAAAGTATCAAATTCTGTTTGACATTTTGTATTTTGTATTGTTGGCAGGAATGGGTTTCGAATTTCAGACTTCATCATGGTGGCACATCAATCAACAAGGCGTGTGTATTGGCATTTTAGCTGTTAGCTGTTGGTCGGACACCATATTGCAAATTAGTTACGTCTGACTTAATACGTGTGGTTGATATCGAATAACATTTATCCACCTTTTTTAATTGAACAAAAAAAAAATAAACTAAAATTGATTAGGAAATGCTGTTCCATCAAGTAAAAAGTAAGGAACGCAAATTAACAAAATCATATCATTATCATTTCAAAATGTACACAAAGATTGGTTACAATTAAAATTGTCAGGATTAAAGTATTACACAGCATACATAATTTGTTCCCGCACGAATTATTTAATTAATGCAATCCGATTCATTCAAGATCCTTCTCATCGCAAGTAAATACCAAATATAAAAAATGAATTAAATTATATACTTGTTTCTATATTTTATGACTACAAAATACAATAAAATTTTAAAGATAAAGAGTTTTAATTTTAAAACTATTGTTACAAAAAAATTATCAAATTAAAAGATCTAATTTTGTCTGAATAGCATCCTTTTCCTATTATAACCGCAAGTACCTCAGGTGAATGCTGGCAACAACATATATTTATACTTTTATAACAATCCAATTGACTCTAACTAATGTCGTGGCTTTGAATAACTGCCAGAAGTCCTTATCTTCAACAATCAACAATTGTCATTATTATATTTTTCCCTACCTTTCAGGCATTTCCCCTATTTGTAAAGCGTACGTGCTCGATGTTTGCTCCTATTTGTCTCTTACAGCATAAAACATTTTAATATGCAAGTGATGCAACCGCGCACTGAAAGATGCTTATCATCGTCGTATAGGATGCGTTTTGTGTGATGATGATCGTCATCATCTTCACATATGATCATGTTTTATTATTGCCTGAACATGTTAGAATTTTAACTTTTGACCATTCAACAAAAACCAAAAAAAAATTATATCACAACTCGGGTGTTCCCTTGACAGTATTTAACTAAGTAAACGGTGTGCACCCCTTTTCTTTGCTGCCGCTTTAATTTCTACTGAGATTTTATAGTTTGAACTACACTGGAGTTTGATATGTTTGACTTTTAAGATTGGTTTGAAGCAAAAACATATTCTTATTTACCAAAATTAATAATTTTAATATTAAGTAAGTATATTTAAAAAATTTTACGGGAAAAAAACATTAACATTATGCTTTCAAAGGTATATAGAACTTGATGGAGATTAGATGGATGGAGATTCAGTAGAACTCAATTAGCACAAAAAAAGATAGGTTCTTAGAAGATCTTAATACGGCTTAAATTGTGGTTAGGAAAAGGTAGCGTAAGTGAAAAGGAGATTGTTCCCGGTTTTGAACAAAATTGTTATTGTATTTATAAATCATGCGCAATCAAACGAAAACAGAAAAGTCTTCACCACGTGGGTATTCATATCCATACAATCTCGAAAACTTTAACAAAGTATTAACAAATTTATACAAAAATCTTAAACGCTATACTATGTAAAGTCTAAGTAATGCTCGTTATGTATCACACAACGATTTATTTCACTATTTTAAGAGAAGAATATTACTATAGTATATTACTATTAACTATCTTCTTTAATAAGAACTTTTTAATATTGTTTTCTTGACATTTAGATCAGCTATGTTTCGCATTATAATATGGCACCACACGATTTTTATATTTTTATTTGAAGCCATTTCTGACATCCTGAAGGACTGTCATTTTGGACGCATTAACTCCAATTCTATGCCTCTAAATTTAAAAAATTTTTGTCAAGACCTCGAAAAACATTCTACATTATATGTACATGCACAAACTACAAATACCGATTTGACAAAGTCCTATTCACCTTGGAACCCATATTGTAAGTTATTTGAGTATCTAATATATGGCTATGTAGTAGTGTGTAAAAAGTCGTCTTAACTGACACAAGTCATAATTTTACTTTCTTTAATAATTTCTAGATAAAGTCTTAAATTATAACACATTAAAAACGGCCCATATACACTACGGTATTATGTATGTGAAAATGTGGCTTATGTACTTAGGTGCCGCACGTACGCAACTGCCGCTGCAACATTTAACATTTTTTTTATTACAATATACAATAAAAAAACTCTTGTAAGTTGGTTGGACGTACATGCAAGTGTCTCCTTTTATATTAAAGAAATTTGTATTTATTAAAACTGTAACTTGCCTTCCTCTCTGCGTCTTAGCCGTGATGAGTGCATGCGCATCTGCATCTGAAGAAATTACCAAATTTTAATCGCAGAGTATGTGATGTTATGCGTTCTGGAGTGCTGTAATCCCCAAAAGTTGGTGGCGCTCAATGAACTCTTCGCCGCTTTCTCCTTTACTTGTCGCTTAAGAATACCTCTAAGTGTACGCGCAGGCCTATAAATTTATATGAACTTAATAAGACCGATTTTTCAGTTTGCTGCTTTGTTACAGAGATGAAATACGATTTTAATCTTAATGTTTTATTAGTTTTCTTTTATATTAAGTGTGCATACGTGAATTCATTTGCTGTGTAGAACTCATAAAATGTGATTTTTCACATACAATTAATTAAAAAATATCTTATTTCTTTCTGTTTTATATGTTATTGTAGTTGAAGTCATATAAACTGAAGCACTATATATGTACATGTGAATGTATATAAATTTTATTTGTCCAAAAAATTTTTATTTTGGTGATATTTTTGAGTTATTGTTTCCGTTGCTGATATTTTAGTTTGATAAAGTCCGAGTAAATGCTTGAATACATATTATGATTCTTTTAAATCTTAAAAGCAGAAAACACATAACTACAAGATCACTTTACGTTTTCATAGTCTAACAGAATATGTTTAAATACATTAATAATAATAAGTTGTTCACATATCATAAGGCAACCAATTTGGACCACCACCGTATGAGCATTTGCACTCACTGCCTCTTTCCATTGCGCCAACAAATATTTGTAAATTATTAACTATTGTGACTTATTCAAAATTTAATTTTCCATGCCATGAAATTCCTTATATGCAACCAGTTTTATTGTAAATAATATATTGACATAAATCGACACGTATTCATATACATTGTGTTTTGTTTGAAGAAAAACAAAACCCTTTCACACGGATCACAAGTAGATACTTTATCAGCAGATACTATCTGCAACGTTTTGTTGGTGTTTATTGTTTTAACACATTAGCAATGTAATGCAACAAAAAATTTCCATAAAACGTTGAGTGGTCCCGGGTAAATAGAGCGCTGGCGGTATAATCACTACAAAAACAAGACAAAGTAACACAAAAACCTTGCACCGAAAACAATATTACGGATTACAACACTCAACAATGGGCCAAAGCCAAGATAATTGTGCAACTACGACATGAAAGAAAAGATCATATGTAAGAGAAATGTCACAGGAAGAAAATATTAGTCTTTGTCATTAACCAAAATGAAACGAAAGCAAAGAATCAAAAAAAAAAACAAAGTTCACATATACTTCGGTATATAGATACAAAAATGTTAACATGTAAATATGTAAAAATCTACTAAAATACCACCACTTGTTTGACGAAATGTGCCCATCCGGTTTAATTGACCAATGTACGCATGTGCACTGTGAAGGCAAATTTAGTATTTCAGAATGTACTCACATTGGTAAAGCTCTCCGACTCTTGTTAAAAGGTACTTGTTGAAAATGTTTAAACAAACCTCGAACAGAATGCGTATAGCAACAAAGTAGACAACAACAATTAAGTAAGAAATTAAAAAAGATTAAAAGTTCATAAAGTCCGTAACAGGCACTACTAAATTCGGTGTCAGTACAAGTAATATACTATAAAGAAACCTAATGGATATAATAGTGAAACCAGGTGGCGCTACGCTTAAAAGTTCTACCTCTATGTTTTAATCATTAGTATTAGAAGAATAAAGACGTTATGTATTGTTAGTTATATAAATTATAAATGATATGTTTTAGCATAATTAGTGTATTTTAATCCACAGTTGAAAATAGTAAAATTAATATCTTTTGCTCGCCAATAACTTAACATCCGTTGTACCTATAAGTTCAAAATTGCTGAACTATTAAGTTGAAGTCACCGTCAATCATTCTTTGGAGTTATGAGTTTAAAATTCTTAAGTTATATACTTTATATATCCTACACAAAATATCATTCTTAAATATTAGTACTTTAGAGGGAAATAAAATTAACACTTCGTTTATTACTGTGGTTTTTGTTCGTAAAGTGAAAAGTGTGATATTATATAGCATTGAAGAAGAAAAGAAATACTTTCAGCAACCGTTGTCTGTTTTTTAATATATAACTTACTTAAAACCACACTATTTTAATATACTTTGACTACTGCGCTTGGAGAGCCTACCTTTATACTCCAACGTTGTAGTGTCATTTATAACGATTATATATTGTTTATGTATTGTATATATATTATTTATATATATTGAGTATGTATATATATATATATATATATATTTTTGTTTTTGTTATCATTTCACACGAGACTCAGTATAATCATTCTCTTACTTCTTGATTTTTACTGTTTTCATAAGGACTTGTTTAGTGCAGTGACCGTAGAGATTACTTTTATATATATGCATTTATTTTAGGAGATTGCGGAGAGAAAAAACGTTTGTAAACCTGTTCTTATAATAGAATCTCAGATGACTATTTCTAAATATACCATAGTAATACCATATTTAAGAAAAGCCACTCTCTTTCCTTTTACTAGCGATTTTACAAATGCAATTAGAAGGTAATTTGGAATAGGTCGTGGACTGAACCAATACTTTTCACACACTTTATTATTTCGTTTCTGCTTAAATATTTCATACACGGTAAAATAAAAGAGTTCATCTAGTATTACTAACGTGTAGATAACCCGGAGAAATGAATTGCTTGAAACCACTTCATCTAATATAATCTCAAACAAACATTTTTACATATATCCAAGTAACACCATATTTAGAAAAATTTACTCAAATTTTTTTTTAGGAATTTCATAGATGTACCTATGTGGAATGTAGTTTCAAGCATTCAAAAGTCTTCAATAATATGAATCATGGATTGAACGAGTCCTTCACATTCACATCATTATTTTGTTCTTGCATGAATAAATAACCCATAAACCAGTAAATAAAGGAGTTAACTTAGCCAGTAGGAGCCTTAGATATCTCGGGGATAGAAATTATTTGAAGACCATTTCTTACATACAGTCTCAGAAACCATATATAAAAACACTTAGTCTCATTTATATTATTAGTGATTAGAGAAAAGCGATAAGTTTATCTATATTAGCGATTTTATTCAGGTATTAGTATTTTAACAAATAAATTAAAAAGCTAATTTCAGAATCTTCCACAATGCGTTTCCCAGGTTATACGCATTATCTCATTTTTGATTGAATTAATAACCAATATACCAGAAAAGAATGAGACTAAAAATTATACATGACAATATTTCTTCACTTAATTTCACAATTTAATGAAAACTTTCTATCACCAATCAATGTTATCTTACAAGTATAGCCGATCTACTTATTTATGAAAATAGTTTCATTCAAAATTATTTCTAGCGTAGTTATTTTGTATCGGCAGTAAAATGGTGGTTTATATCTATATCCAACGCCTTCAGATTAATATTTTGTTTGTAAAGTTGTTAACGCTTTGTAATGAAAATACCATATATGCAGCTTATCTTTTAAAACTCAATTAGCTAAAATTTTAATTTTATGATTTTATTTATATTTAATATTTATATATATGTGTAATTTATATCTTTAAGTGTGAAGGTATGGATATTCACTGTTTTTAATTTGATTCACAGTTCCACACGTACCTCACTTATCTACTTTTATTTCACAATTCTGAAGCAATTGAAGACTTCATGTTATCATGAAGGAAAGCAACATTCATATAACATACGTGAGCTATAGCAAATATAATATAAATTCAAAATCGTAAATCCTGAACTCATTCAGAATTTTATAATGTATCTATATAATAATTAATTAAATAATAATATTTCTTTATGAAACTTAAATAATTCCTGATCTGTGAATATTCATTGAGTTCAAAATGACGTTAATTTAAAACATCTAAGGGTAAGTCCCAATAATTAAAAAATCTTCGTTATATTATTTTAGCAAATAATGATAATAAAAATAAGTAACTATTTTTTATCGCGGACTCCATTTAAACTAAGAACGCCGCTTAAAAATATAGTTCATCTAAAACTGAAATATTTCAGAAGATACCAGTTTAAAAATAAAAAAAAAATATTTACTAAAATTGTGTGAGAAACAAATGCGTTGTCTTAACAAAAAAAAAATTAAAACAAAACAAGGTAAAATCAGACTGCTGACGATGTCGCTTTACTTAGCCAGGGTAGCTACTCCACCAAAAATGACAATTAATGGTTTACTGGACTAACTGACCGCCGAAGTCAAGCGCCACTTCATTTCATAATTATTATACTCATGCCCACTAAATCTGAAGAACCTTACAAAAGTCAACAATCTTTTAAAGTGTCCAAAATATTGACACATACAAACATTCTCATATGCGAAATATGTGCAAATATGCCACAGACAACATAACAACTTCTTTCTTCATTCCCAATTTTTTGCTTTTTTCTTCCTTTTGACAGAGACAAAGTAGCCAGTGCTCAGAGTTCAATTAATTTTCCCAGAAATTCGCCTGAGTTTCTCGCAATTTTGTGATAAATTCATTGAATTTTGTTGACGTTATTATTGACTCAGACCCATAATATACGTAACCAACGTAATGCGTTGACTTACACACACGTATTCTGTGGCAGATATCTCAAATATGCAAGTGAAGTACCCGTACATATTCAGCGACAACTTACTTATTCATATTAACCGATGCATTACAAATACAGCCGAAATCGGTGGTAATGACGGAAAGTACTGAAAGCGTCTGCGAATTCAGAGATTCATGCTGCACTCTTGCATTTATGAGTTTTAGTTTTTCTCCTCATAAAATATACGCGCATTTGGGCTGGCATCGACGCATCGGAAATCGAGGAATCGAGGAATCGCGCTGAAGTGGTGCAATTACTCGTATTTGGCATAGTAAATGAAGCGCATTTTCTCAACAGTTACTTACGCGTATAAATCACGCTATTGCCACTTTTTAGCACTTTTTTTGGTTAAAGCTTTACGGCTATTTTTTGTGTTAATTCAGTGTGTAAAGTTGTGTGCAGTTTTGTTTGATAAATTGTGGTGGCAGGTTAATGACAGCACATACCAAACAAGAAACCGAACGATTACATTTTAAATATATTATTTGTAAAAGTCTTTCCACTCTTATATTCAATCTTTCTTCTTCTTGTTTCTTAACAGAAAATAATAATTTTTTTAATACATAAACATTTTTTTGATATCAAAATAATTGATTGCCATATATCGCTGATGGTACAGACAGTAACTTGGAAAGTAATGAAGTAGTAGAAATATTAGTAACCCAGTTTCAGTCAACGTCATTAATCAAATATTAAGTTAAATTAGAAAAATTATATCATTATTGGTTAGTAAATAAATATTTATTTACAGTTGCTTTTAACACTAATACTATGAAAAAAATTTTTGATTAATTTTACAAAATACATATCGATACAATGTAATTGATAGAAATTGTATTTTATTTATACAAAATCATTTAAGATAATTCAAAAATATTTTAATTTAAAATTTTTAATATAGAAATTAATTAATAATAGTTCTAAACTTGACTTCGCCAAGGTCACATTATCGTTTATACTGATAGAATTATCTGTTGTTTAATATATACTTAATACTGTCTGTGTGTAATAACGATGATAGAATCAAGAGGATGACGTAGATATAGTTTTAATAATATTAATTGATGTTAGATCATTATCCTGATGATGACTCTCAAGGAGAGTCGAAATATAGAGTATAATAAAAACAAAAATATTAAACATTGAATTATTTAACAAAAAGCATCTATAGCCAGATTAAAAAATAAATAAAAACCATTTAATACAGCTTATTTAACTGCACTATAGATTGTTTTATAAATAATCACATTCAATTAGATTTAAAAATATAGGCATATTGTTAACAGATATTTTTGGTAGGTGTTTTAAGATATAGATCACTCATTTTATTTGTTTGAAGACTCATACGTAGCAACAATTTGTATACTTGAGTAACTAATTTCCTAACATTGATACTATTTTATAATATCTAACAATATAATAATGATAATAAAAGAATAGCATTTTTAACCTTTTAAAGTAAATAGAAGCATTTCAAAATATGAGTACACCTCCGCGCATTTTTAATCTGCTACAATATTAACAGAGGTTTTCACAAGATCCTGTATAGAACAAAGTCCATAGTTTTTACACGTGATTACCTGCTAATAAAACTTAACACCACGATGGTCTTAACACTCACATCAGTAACACATAATAAGCCGATAAACGGCTCTATTGGAATTCCAAGGAACACCGCTGGTATTAACTAAAGCTATATGTTTGAATATAGTTTCCTTCTTGTGAGGGGGCAAGGTATATATACGACCTCTGCTGTTCTTTGGATCATTAGCACCTGGTTGGATATTGCAGCTTTAACTTGAATGAAAATAATGATTACTGTCATTGCACTCACATAGCTTTAGGTTCTAATAACTGCCACGACGATACTTCCATTAAACCGGTAAACCTCAATTGATAAGGACAGTCGAAGCCTAGTTTAATCTAAGTCCTGTGACACTAATTTTGCACCTTCGAAGGCAACTTACTCACTAGAATTAGTACTCCAAGCTGTATCGGGTAGTATAAATATTACATTGCTGATCGGGTACCGTAAGTAAAACTCTTTATACTTTTTACTACAGTATCGGGTGATGGCTACTGGATTTTTGTCGTCTCTTTTGACAGCTATGCCTTTCCTCGGAAATATTGTAATTCCTTTCCAACAGGGTTTGCATATGAAACAGCCTTTCTGATCATCCATTTCCACTAAATTTGGAACACATCAGACAGGTATAGTTTTGTATACACTGTCTTAGTGTTTATAAGAAGGCTATAAAGCCTTCATCGTATTCTTTACTGCATTTCAAATATTCATAAGTACTTAACATATCATTAATGGAAAAAAGTGTTAGTATCGTGTAATTTATATGGTCTCATTCATCTATTTCAATGTGTTGCAAGCATCTTGACGAAGTTAATTTAGTATATTCTTCACTAACAATCGTGTGAATGATATTTTAAATAAGCCAATAACTTCGTTTATGCTGTGCCATATGTAAGATAATAAAGTTATATTTATTTTAAATAACATAAGTATATGTTAAAATAAAAATAACTCAATTCAAAAAAAAAACTGTCACGTAAACAATTATTCGTGAAAGCAAAAATTATAATTTTTTAATTAATAATTTTATTATTTAAATATTATTTACATGAGACTCTTGAAAAGTTTCCTTTCACCTTTCTTCACAACTTTTTTTATTAATTTGCTGCCGCCCTCAGGTAACAGCAATACACCTTATGTTCACATGCAGCAAGACAGCAAAAGGCGAAGCTTACCAATTTAATTTTCTTTGCTCCTATCGAAAACTCTTGAGAAAATTTATGAATGACTGCGGGCACTGAGACGTAGCTACAGCCCACCGAAACTGTATGCGATGCAAGAACGGAAAATTTGACATACTGACGCACAGACAAATGAACCGACAATCAACTTGCACTCAATGAATCTCGCAGCAACGTATATCTCATACCTTGTAATAAATATCTGAAAAGTATCAGTGGCGCATAAGTCAACGAGTAAGCCATCGCCCGACAAGGGCAACAATTAAGTTAGCTCCTAGTTGCAGCGCAAAGAGACGGGAAGACAGATTGACCGACAAATCGACAACAATTCGAACCCAAATATAAAAGAAAAAGCACGCTGAGTGTTGAAAAGTAAAGAAGTTTTAACAAATTACCGCCCAGACGTACCACCACTGTCAGCTCGTATAAGTCCGGTCATGAATGTAAAAGTTCCACGCACAGCAATCGATATAAGTAAACTCCACTTCACATATGAAAATATTTTATTTTTATTTTAATTTTTATTTTTATTTTTATTTTTATTTTGATTTTAAATTTTATTTTTATAATATTTATATTGTTATATTTTGGTACAAGACATGAATGGACAGTCGGAGTTCGTTGTATATGCCTAGCGGCATGTTTGGACAGAATATGATGAGTTACTGTAATGTGGTGGTTAGCTGTACTGGACTATGGCAGCATTGTGCCAAATCTCGTTGTGAGCGGCTTACTTACGGCTGAGTAATTGCTGGTGATATTTATGCGAGGAAGCGTTTCAGCAGTCGATCTGAATGTCTTGTTATTTGTCGTCGTTTTTGTTAATATTCCGTGCATCCATCTGTTGTTGTTTTGGAGTTACTTATACGCATAACATCACATACCGCAAAGCGGTGTATTTGCTGTCTTTTGGAATGTAAATCATTTGCTAACTGCTCGATTTATGTACTCGTACATACACAAAACTATGCCCACATACTGTAGCCGGCATAATGCAGTATATACGTATATACACAAACCAAGCAAGCACTAACCGTAAAATGGCTTTCAAGCCTCTTCATCATACATTCGCTCACTTACCATGATCATCATGCGCAATGACGAAAAGTAATGCGCCGCACATAACTCATCGCACATAATGAGACTGTAATAATTCATTTGCGTTCGGTACCATACAACATGAACTTCACCTCACAATAACACCACAGATCACAGTGACTGCTATTGCCGCTGCTGCTGATACTGCATACTGCATACGAGTATCGCATCCTCCTATCATAACACATCAAAATGTCCTTCAGTCTTCAAAAATCTGTGCTACAACAGCCACACAACCGAAACAGCAACCGAATCAGCATCTGCAGCATCCGCAGTATCTGCAACATCAGCAGCACATGGCACAAGTGCAACATCATTTTCACCGTGTATCTGTTCATTTGCTTGTTTGTTTGTTTGGCTATCCGTCTGTCTGGTGCTCTGTCTAATTTTGCGCACATGAAAACGCTGGGAGGCAGTTTGCGCGTAGATATTTTCATGCAATCCTAGTTTGCTGTAATTAAGTTTAATGAACATAATTGCCCGTGTGTGTACTCGAACGTACCGGACTGCATCCATGCAGTGCATGGCAAAATTAAAATGTATGACAAAATGCGTGCAATAATTCCTTCCAAACTTAATGAGTCTTATCCACAATGTGTGTGGACATTTGTCGTCTAATTACACTTGTTATGATACTTTAATTGGGCGAGAACGATATCTTATTAATGATATTAAGTGTTCCTTTACGTATCAGTCCATTTCCACTTTTTTTTTATTTGATTTACAATAAATATTGTTGTTTCTTACTATGTCTTATCTAAAACCGACTCCAATGCTGCATAAACTTCCTGTGCGGCTTTTCATGCTGAACTCCAATAAAAATACCAATACCTCATCAATTAGATAAGTGAAATTTACAAAATCTATATAAGTTGAAGGAATATATTTACTACTTCAATAATGAATACATATTAATAGAATACATACGAATACTATTAATGTACAGTTAAATACATATATTTAAGTGATATTTATTAAAATAAATAAAAATAAATCAAATACCAAACTATTCCGTGAATTTAATATTTTATATAACTTGTATGTATATTAAATATTGGGATATTCAGAAAGTATTCGGCATTTTTAGTTTTAGTTTAGTTAGTGCACTAAGGTATTGCACAACAGAGCAAGCTGATCACAGCGCTTAAAGCCTAACCTACACACCAATACCAAATTGTACTATCAATTACATTCGATCATACTCTTATATTTTTACGTAACAACCATTATTTTTTTATAACTCAATTTTAGATTTTTTTTTTTCTATAACAGAGTCAAGTTCTTTTTACTGTACGATATTGATATCTTAATATTGAAATTTTCAGATACTTGTTTGTAACAAAATATCGTCATAAGGAGTATAAATTTTTTAAATTGTCTATTGATCAGCACCAGAGTTTTGCAGAGATTAAAGCAGAGCATAATATGACGGCTTAACATTCAACCTATATAGTAGATATATTTATTAAAACTACAAAGCCGATTCTGACAAGGTCACTTAGCATACATGTAACTTAGCCTTGCCATAATGAAAAACTCTTTTTACTTGCTTTAACGGTGTTTTCATAGCAACCGCATCGTTCATATATTACCTCTCTTCTTCCTACCTTCCTGTTTTGCCCTATGTATATAGTTTTTTTTACCAATAATCTTTTCACATAACGTTATTTGATTTACTTTTCGTAGCTATTATCGTTCGATTCACAAATGATTGAAATTTTATAAGGCTGTGATTAATAATATTTTTTTTTTATTTCATTAGGCACTTAAATATCTATCTTATTTTAGTAATGAGCTAATTTAATGAAGTTTAACTATCTTCTGTTCTTAAACGATGTCTGCTGAGATGCTAGTCTTTCACAACCTTATTTAATATTCCAATGACTATTATTACGATAGACTGACCAAAATAAATAGCATTTTGTTATTGCATTTTCCAGAACTTTTTCTGTATATGCTCCTTTTGAGGGAGCATATTCTCCTTTTCTTAATATATTCATGTTAAAATATTGAGCATTGTGGTCTAGAGACACCTATGACCTTTTTAAAGCTTCAGAGCACTTCTCTCAATCCAATTTACTCGATAAATTGTCGTATTAAACTTATGTTAACGAGTCTTATTTCTTCGTCCGGCATGTTTTTTTTTTTGCTTATGCGTCAGTGGCCCCCAAACTCTAAGCATGTGTTTTAAAATTTCATTTTCATCTCTACAGAACCCACAAGTTCTGTTAGATTAGGTTCCCTGTTTTGTAATGTTCGATCTAAAGTACCCTGTCGGAGTTTCAGTAATGATTCTTTAAATAGTATTAATTAGTTGCATACAATCCACAAACCATTTAAGGTTTTAAGTCCCTCTAAGCGATGTTAATTGAAATAACAGTAGTAGATTATCTAAGCATACTTTTCTCTATTTCTTCTCTTCAATCCTCAAACTACAGAATAGCGCCGGGACCCTTCTCCATATTGCAATACGATTATTACTGATAGAATGGAAGAATTAATTTATTCAACATTCTTTAAGTAGACGAATAAAATACATACTAAAATATTTTGCTTTAAAATAAATTAAAAAATTAATGAACCGCAAAAACTTTAATTTTTATTTAATGAACATATTCATTTAAATAAAAATAAGAAGCATTTTCTTAACAGTCTTTCCTTAATAAAAATTAAATATTTTTAAAAATAAAATAAAAATTACTATTCTCTTGAATATTTAAATATCTTTGTGTGGTGAATATAGTAATTTAAATAAAAACTTTCTGTGAAATATTTTTTATTTCTAATATGAGATTGATTTTGTATGTATCTACAAACGTTTTTTAACAAGAAGATAAACTAGAAATCTGCAGTTTTTAATTTCATTTTTGATCTATAAGTTTTTTATAATTTAATTAATCTTATAAAAGAATGATAT
The DNA here is from genome assembly GCF_002237135.1 of Teleopsis dalmanni. NCBI lineage: Eukaryota > Metazoa > Arthropoda > Insecta > Diptera > Diopsidae > Teleopsis > Teleopsis dalmanni. The sequence goes on from NC_051846.1 coordinate 198,611,279, forward strand.
ATGTATTCATATACTGTGTTTTAGACCTTATTACAAAAACACAACAAAATTTCAAATTCAGCAACAAAAATTAAGTTATAAATCGACAAAAAGTCTATGGAGGTCAAAAAGACCACCCAAACTATTAAAGACCCAAAAATCTACAATGGAAAACAAATTAACAAAATATATGAGGTAAGATAAACACAACTCAGAAGAAAGATGAGCAGATTTAAATGGGTCACAAGCTGTGCAATCTCATGCAGTGTTAAAAAACAGTTTGCGAGACAACTGCAGAACTACAAAAACAAAAAAAAAATAACTAAGTCGAAGAAAAGCCTTTAACAATTTTGCAAAAAGTGATAACATTATTAGTGCAACCGTTGTGAGGAGGTAATACCCTTCAGACACGAAGCCATCCAAGTTGCATGCGGACGCAGACTCAGTGTTGCCTGCAGTTAGCAAAAAAGGAAGGTACTTAAAAACAACTCACAATTCGATCTTACAATATTTACTTAATATATATGTTAAAGCTATATATGTTTATATATAAATATATATCTCTGAGCATATATATGTATGTATAAATCAGTGATATTATTTCAGGTACTTCTGCACTGCTAATGAATACAAATATCTACATGGTATTAATAAAATGCAGTTGTTTATTACAAAAGAAAAACATTTATATAAAACGCTTTTATATATAAAAATAAATAAAATATATAAAAATTAAAAAATTATTCAACAAATTATTAATCATTAAGGAACACACACTGCGGTGCAATTATCAACTTAATACATTCGTAAGTTGAGTCAAGTCATGTTTCTTAGCTGCTGCTGCTGCACCACCAGCCGTTGGATTTTTTTATTGTTGTTGTGGCGTTTTTAAGTGGATCTGCATAGGTGTTCCAAATATATTGGGAAACCAAACAAATACATTATTCTGAACGACACAAAAACTGCTAACAAAGGAAATTCGTTTAGTTTTTATTGTTTCTTCATTTTTTTACTTTAATTTTGACATATGTATTGTTGCTTTAGTACACAAACCCGAAGAGACGAAAAGGTACCGTCAACCAATCAACCTGGACATATCCAGTATACACAAATTCATACAATAATGTATGGATGAGAGCGTGTAACCAAACACTTGACAGTGCAACATCAGCAATTGCCATGCAAGCTCTAAAAGTTAATGTTGCAATAGCAGCAACAACCAACAACCAACCACAAACAACAGCAACAACATCAACAACAAAAACATCAGCAATAACAAAAACAATAACACCAACAAGAATATAATAAATTTAACCAGCATATCCATTGCGCTTGGCAGTTGCGGATCAAAGCAAGTGTCTCAATAATGATTATCATCATCATCGTAGCAAGAGCCTCCTCATATGTGCGCTCATACTCGTATACAATAATTTCATACTCGACAAATTCAATTTTTGGGCTCGTCTTGTTTCACTGATTTATTTCCATTGCGCTACAAAGCATAGTGGGTCGTATGGAATATGTGTGAGAAAATGAAATATATGTGATATAATCAGTGTTTTTATATAGTCACAAATATATAGGAATAATTGAAAGAAACATGTTACTAGAACAATAATTTATATTAAGTGAAAAGAGGGGCTTTAATGTGAAAGGTCTACTCCATAAAGCCTTAGTTTTAAGAATTATTTATAAACAGTGAAATAATTCTGCCTTCTGTTAGATATCTAGAGGCTAAGCGATCCCAAAATATTGATACCTAAAAAGAACCCTTAAAAACATGATCACAAATTAATTAGAAGAATGTGTGCCACAAGATTTTAAGAATTGTTACGGTTCTAACTTAAATGGAGCTAATTTTAGCCAATTGTACCTAAGTGATCCACTTTTTGATGGAGCAAGTATGATTGGTGCTGATTTTCCTTTGAGAAAATGATTATTATAATGTATGCACATCATATGTGTATATATCCAGACACATGTTCACCTACAAAGGACATCACATAAAAGACTCTTGTTTATAATCTCCAAGAGATAGAAGACCCAAGCGTCAATGGGACTTTATAGAAGCAACTAGAATAGATAAAGATGCATAGAACGGTGAATACAAATTATTTATCACAGCTCTAGGTTCCTTACAATATATAAACTTGATGGACTAAATGTATGTATTTAAAACTTTTAAATTTTATTCTACTTATATGAGATTTTATATGAGCAGCTGAAATAAAAAAGGACAATTATCACCCAAGAATTATTTGGTATAGGCTTAAGTTTCTTGTAGACAATTAGAGAATAAAATATAAATGTTATAAAATTTAAAATAAGTTTGTATATTTATATAAGACTTAAATATAAAATATATCTAACCTTTTGATAATTTTCCCCAAAGTAGTGGAAGACCTACTACTTTGGAAGTCGGAAGTAGTAAAGTACATGTGACTAAATGGGTACAGCTGGAATGAGGAAAAATTATTGGAATCCGACAGAGCTTAATTCGTACTATATGTTGCTACCATATATTTCTTAAATAGATTTAAGAGACCAAATATATATATTCAATAAAAATGCGCAAGACTTATATGTTATAGGGATGGAGGACTTACTTTATGTTAAAAGGAATACTAATATCTACCCGATAAAAAACTATTTTTAATCTCTGAAATAGTTCTGTTTTCAATATCCAAGCTGTTTAAATTATCATAGGAGCACAAAGTATTATTCACTGCCATTCAAATCGAAAATGTTGACATATATGTTTAGATAGATAATCCTATATATGTAGTAGACAATAGACACCTCGTAAGTATCGCCTGATATGAGAGAACAATTGATTATCCACACTAGTTACATTAAAATAGCATTATTTTACCTATAGTTAACTGATATCTATTAATATCATATGTGTAAAGTAACTTCCGATCTATAATACCAACCATAAATCTAAAATTTCCTCAAAAGCAAAGTGAGAGATTAATTCTTTCAATATTTGTCTGTTTGTATAAATATGTAAGTGTTTTAATTTTTTTTTTATTTTTTTCATATGCACTTTAATAGTTATGATTTGTACCGCCTGTCTTTAAATGCGCTTACGAACATCCATCAGTCAGTTGGTCACTTGTTCACCTCATCAGCATGTTCCTTTATTTATATATATTCGTAATCTTTCAAGGACCCTCAATCACATTTGAATTGGAATGCGTGGTATTGTGTGTGTCACTCATAATGAAAATCAAAGTAGCACTTTTTTCCTAAATATTTTTTTTGTCGTTCAAGCCGGGTGAAAATATTTTTCACTCACTGATTATATCGCTTTGTAATGCAACAACTATGTTTAATCATTACTTTTGTAGTGTTTTGATTTGAGGATTAGCTGCCTCTTTTTACTTTGATCTTCGAATTTATTTTCTGATCCATTTTTCTTCTTACATCAATTTTTCATATTTTCATATTCACCTGTAGAGGAGCTGATTGACTGTGTACTGATGATTTGACATTTATTTATTTGTATAATTTTTTGAAGTTGTGAGTTTTGTTTGCAGTGTTCTTAAATGATTAACAAGTAAAAACTTAAATTATTTATTTGTTAAACAAAAATCTTGAAAATGTATTGTACAAAATGCTCAACTGAATTTATATGTGAAAATAATATTTCCTTTTGTTTTGCCACATTTGGAGAATTGTTCATATATATATAACAGAAATTCAATCAGAAATCAGTTTCGAGCACTAAATAATTTTTTATTTAAAATAAAAGTATCATTGTGTAATATATATAAAAATAAATTTATTTCAATTAATTAATTATTATATAATTAGTGAATTACTTGATTATAGAGCTATATATACTTCCTATAGTTCATTCAATTGAACTATAGCCATTTTCTTTCTTAACGTTACCACGTTTTGAGAATGTTTACTAATTTTTCTAATCAAAATTCAGAAACTATTCTAATTTAATCTATTTGCGCAATTAATAGTATAGAATTATTTATTCAAAATAAAGTATTTCAAAAATTTTCCATTAAAAATTGTTTAAAAAATAAACAAAGTAAATATATTGTACATTAAAAAAAAGAATATGTCAAACTGTCACATCATTTATTTATCTTCTCTTAATTTCACACATATTGAATAGGACAGATTTCAAACAAATATCTTCACACTCTCTCAGATTGCTTAGAGAGGTTTGTGTACGTTTATGCATTGTTTAAATTAAGAAGCGGAACCGATCAAAGTAATTGAAATATGAATGAAGTTCATTAAAAACTGATCAAATCTTCTAAGGCAAACAATCCAGACATACTCATACATAAGATATTTCATAGATATTTACTCGTACATAAATAGTTTAAAAATTTCATTACGTTTTCTACTTTTGCCAACAATGGAACAACGAACACATGGCATTAACTTGCGTCTGGTCTCATAAAAGCAAACAAAAGCACAGATTTGTATAGATAGTTTTGTAAAAGTAAATAAATTTCAAAGGCAACGATAGATTACACTCCAGTATACCACGTTCATTCAAGAAATCACACTCAAATATGTGTACACATACTTGGGAAGAAGCAGAGGAATAAGAACCGGAGTTGTTTTGTATGGCAACTCCAATGAATCTATGCGGCATCCCTAACACGAAGTCTAGCTGACTTATTGTACATGTCCTGTTGCCATGCAATGACTTGGCATCCTTTGTATTGAATTGATTTCCTTTTTCATTCTTTTATTTCTCTTTTTGTGAAGTAAAATAAATATTGACATTTCCTGATTTTTGTGTTCCAAATTGATGCAATGGCAGAAGGTTGACAGTTACTTAAACAGTTATTTTGATCGCAGCGAGCACTTTCCCTCCCAATTCCTTGTAATTCATAATGTAGAAGTGAACCTCAAAGATACTGCTATATAAGAGAATATAGGTTAGTAGTAGAAGATCACAGGTGTGTGCAATCAAAAGGAATACAACTACTAATATTAGGTTTATTAATTTTTTATACCAAATACTTTTAATTCATATGCATAATTGCCTTCGTATTTATTTTTGTGTAAAAATCTTAAAACATTATGAATATATTGTAATCATGATGACATCATTTCATATCTAGAATGCATAAATTTTTTGGCTGAATTATTACCTGAACTTAGCCTTGATATTGTGATATTGCAAACGGCTATCGAATGGCTTTAATTATATGTTTTGCAAAAAATCAATACAGCGCTTTAGTTTGAAGTTCAATAACTTCAACTTTTGAGGTTTAATTCCCAATACAGTGTGTCCTAACAAAATCTGTAAGAGCACTCAAAGCTCAAATGAATACCTAGAATTTCTTTTAAACAAGCAATCATTTTTCAATACTTAACAGTTCTGCAACTGTATTTCCTTAGTCTTCCTTTGTAGCAACTGTTGCTACTGCAGCTATTCAACAAGACAAAAGTTAGTGGAGGAACAAAGAAATACGCAGGCGCAAAAGTTCCCTGCGATGCGAGTAATTTGGCAACATTCGCGGCATACGTTTTGGCCACATGACACCGCACAGATCAAATAATTATTTTAAGTTTGGCATAAGGAAAAGTACTTTCCTAACAGGATTCGACATGCAGTTGCTGCAGAATGAAGAGACAACATGTTGTTTTGTCATTTCGCGGGCCAAAAATACGTGTCACGCTTAAATTAGGTTGCCGATTAGCATGGCAAATCGGAATTTCATGCAGGCATGGTAGGACTCCAAGTGTGACTTTGACCAATAATCCAACAAATTTAACAAATTCAACAAATACGAGTACTACAAATGCAACAAAGCAACAAAATGAAATAATAAAACAAATCCTTGAACATGATGTTATGCTATTTCATGGGCACTGCGGATGACCGAACGTGTGGAAACAAGTGCTGAACTCGCCGAAAATGTTTTCCCTTTCTTTTTCGAAATCCTGTAGGGCCTTGAAATTGCAGTTTGCAAACAAATCGTATTGAGCGTGTAATGCATATCAAATTAATTTAGTTTATTTAAATATTGAAACTAAGATTTAAATACACTGAGCCGTTATGCTTAAATACATAAATTGCATATAACTATTTGGATACAAAAATCTCTATAAAAAGTTTACAAATTGTTTTTATAAATTTAAGTACATTAAATTAATATACCACATACCATATAGTATAAGTAGAAATATATAATTGATATTACTAAATTATTTTCGATGAAACTACAAATTTTTCCTAAACAATCTCCATCTGTCGATAATATACTGTCTTGCAAAAAGTATTTAAGTCAATAAGTTAGATTTATTAACCCTTTAGAGTCTTTACAGCTTCACAAAAAAAACGCAAAGATTTAGTATTAAGTTTTACAAACTTAAAATAAAAAGTTATTTGTCTGTAAATTGAGTTGTCAACGTTTTAATTCGACTGCCAACTTATTAAAGAAGAATAGTTGAAACTAGTTCCAGCCTAAATCAGAAAAGTCTTTAGATCAATTAAAAATAGCTCTCGATAACTCTTACCAAACCAAGCAGAGGTTCACGTACGTCTAAGTACCTCTACTTTGATAGTGGCGTAACAAGAAAGAGAGGGGTTACACGATAGACCCCCTCTCTAAGACTACTTAATTTACAGGTAATAAACAGTGTAAAAAAAATATTTTAAGTATTTGACGGAATTCTGGCTACACCTCTAGCCCACGTTTGTATCGATACAGATTATCAGCAACTAAAGGAGTATCGTCTAGAATATTTCTTCTACGGTTTCTGACTAAATGATGTTGTACTGTGTTATAACCCTGAGTGATCTATGCAAAAACAATGTTTTTTCAAAAATTTTAACTTTTATTTCGATCGTTATTTTTAGTATATTTATATACGTGTTTTAGCAAATTCGCTTTTGTCTTCATAAGGAGAATTCCTAATAAACTTTCAAAAACCATTACAGAAATGCAGTTCAAGGAACCAGAGTATGTAAACTAATAACTGGTCTGCAGTTTAGACACTGACTAACAAGTAAAAAAAATGGGAATAACAATTAAGGTGAACAGTAAGAAAATCCATCATTTGACTATGATTATTGACAAACCACAAAGCCACTCTTCTCGGCTTCTACTGCCTTCTAAATAGTGTTCTTAATTTAAAACCCAATTAACTTATTTTTATATTAAGAATGTTAATAGTCATAAGTAATACACAAAAGATGATCTGATATAAATCTTTACTTTCTATACGATTATGTGCTTGCTTTGGCACCAAAGATTAATTAACTTCTCTTCTTCATAGAAAACCTATTATCTAATGTGATATGTTGGGCTTATGATTTTTCGTTGTAGGACCCACCGAAATATGTTGTTGCTGTCAAGTACATACTGATAATGCTGTTATCATCAATGTAAACGCTCATAGGCACTTTTTGGTGGGGAGATTTTCTACATAGTTAAAGGCGTGTATTTATTACAAGGGAATTTGTGAGCATATTTCACATTCCGATATCTAGCGTAATTGTATAGAGCTATTAAGATTTATTAACATTTTTCCTAATTTGGCTATGAATATATATTAATATATATATCCAATTATAAAAATAGCTACATATCATACTATATTCGAGATGTCAGTACCACAGTAAGAAAATCAATATGTGATCACTCATATTAGTTTTTCTTAGTGCTATTGGATGTGTACACGAATGAATTGTTCCATGCGATTTTATTAAATAACTAATGAGAAACTTGTTGTGACAAATTGAAGCCTATAATTTGATAATTAAAACTATATATAAAATATTTGAATAATATCTAAACCCTTAGCAACTAGTTAGTAAAAGTTCATCAAATATTTAGTACCCAGAGGGGAGTCTTTGTATTATCAGACAACTAATGTTATATTACACCACAGAAGCAGTGTTATCATTGATCTTTTATTATTACATATATCATTATGTATGATATCAAACATAAGAGACAGCAATAAAACATATAACACTAGTGATACCATTCCTAACAAATGACACTTGCACATCCTTTTGAAGTAACCAAAGTCCTGGGATGCCAACACAACTGACACTATAAGTTTGACAAAACTGAACCATTAGTACCGTTTTAAGGTCACAGCGGCAACTAATCAAAATCCGAACGCACAACAACAACTGGGAGACTTAAACAATGCGTTACAAATGCAACTCACGTACAAATTATGAAACGCTTGAGAGGTAAATGCGAGTGCATTTGGTATGCAAGGCGCGCAAAATGTAGGTAAACACAGCCAAGAAAATCCTGTGCCCGTGCAATAAATCAATTACTTTTTTGTACTACATTTGAAGTGACCAAAGCGTCAATGAGCGAGCATTCACTTGAGTACTTGGGTATCTGCAGCGACTGAACTGCACAGAGGATGCTGTTGCGGCTAATGCGGCCATGCATTACAAAGCATCACTGCTTTTCGGCCAGAAATTCCGAGAATGCGCTGATCTTTAAAATTTTAGTTTTTACATTTTCTTTACTTCTCACCCAAAACCCAAAAATTAAAAAAAATTTAACAAAATTAAATCAGTCTGTTTTCACTTTATGTTTTTTTATTTTCTCTAAGTCTTGTAGTTCTTTTGGGTGTCTTTAGCATTCTCATGTGCAATGGAAACGGGAAACAAAACCCGTGACCGCTCTAAAACGATAAAAGTCACAAGTATCATAAAAGTAGCTGAAAATTGTTGTAGCCTTTATTACCGTTGGCCTATCACTACCGATACCGATACCGCTGAAAACTTTATATACAGCTAAGCAGTGGATCTACTACTTTGGCTCTACTTTAACTTCTGCAGTTGCATCTTTGTTGTCAATTGACGATTTTATTGCAGGCAATAAACACTTTTGCTCGTCATTTGTTGCAGATACATATTTGTATTCATAAACTCTTCATTTCGAAGGTTCTTAATTGCCTGCGATGCGTCCTTTTTTGTGGGCGTATCGCGCTAAGTTAAATAATGACAGCGGCTTAGCTGCAAATTATTGTGTTAAACGAAGACTGAGATGATTTGAATTGAACTGGGTTAGTTCGGTTAGGGTTTTTGTTGCTCTTGGGTTATTGGTAAGGTATGATCAAGATGACCTTGTAAAATTTATATTACCTTAATCTTTAGAAAAATGATTCAATACAAATTATTCAATATCCATGACGAGATATTTTGTGAAAGGGAAAGTCTCAACATTTTTTGTGTGACCTCAAATTGTAATATATAAAAATAAAACATCTGACAAAAATAAAATACATATTTTCTTTTTTAAAATTTGCAAAAACGACAAAAAAGATACTGAAATTTTCCAGAATGAAAATAGTAAATGTTATGTGATAAGCCATCTTCACAGGTAATCCAAAAATGTAAGCATTAATCCTTGATAGCCATTTTGTCGCCCGATTGAAAGCAAATGGAAAATACTCGACAATAAATATTTTTTGTGATGCTGATAATATCACTGGAATATTCAATGATTGTTCCCATTGAACCAAAGGGTCAAAACATATATATAGTTCAATTCTATTACTTATCTTTAAAAGATTGTTGACAGTTTGCTTTAGTGATAACTTATACCATCTTTATGTCAATATTCTTATTTCTAACTAGTCGCAATTGAATAAAACTATAAAAAAAACATTTTCAAATACTAACTTAAATAATTTTCTAAAAGTGAGTTAAATAAAGAAATCACAAACCTACTATAAATGTGTACATTAGAAAACAAGAGCCTATAAAAAAAAAATTAAACATAAGAAAATATATATTCATCCAATATGTTCTTTTAATATTTAGTATTTATAGTAAAGCAATATTCCATAAAAATTTTATTTGAAATTCAAGGAGTATAGACTTTAAACTGACTCTGCGTTTTTACGGGACACCAGATAATGACAGATCAGTATTATTTCATAAAATTTTAATCTAAAACCGACTGCATAGTTTTAAACTGCAACTTTTAAAAATTGTAACAAAGCTCTCATCTTTTTAAATTTTTCTATTGCTGTTTTTATCCATTTTTCTATTCGTCTGAAGAGACATGATTTTGGCTGTACTTAAAAGCGAATGAGACTTCTAGTGTCATTCTTTTTAATTATACGTCTTTAATGTGTATAAGTCAGGGATTATTGGAACGGAAATTTATATCTCAATCTAATGATAATATGTGCTCAATAGCTAACATTCTGACTTTGATTTCAAGAACGGAATGTCTTCTGTTCACTAAGGGTAGGTTAAAAGAAGAACAAATCAATCATGGTTGTAGTGCTCCATTATCCCTTATATTTTCTATTATAGTTCATACTTCACTGTATAACATATTCGAGTGAATAAATGATACTTCAAATTATATTTAAACTTTAAAGTTTCCATATTTAATATTATCTATCGTTAGTCATTTTAAGGAAACATTGATATCGCCACATGTAAATTATGGCAAAAACGGCATTATTACTTAACTTTTAACTTGATTTATTTTCAAAAAATTATGTTGTTATAAATATATATATTATATATATATCGATACAAGTTCGATGCCTAGTACTTGCAGTCTCAAAAAATTATTTACGAATAATTAAATACAAGAATTATTTCGAAGATCACTGAGGATGGGTATTTGGCAATATTCGAAAAAGTGTGGGCAGGCAGCCAAAAATTAATTAAAATAATATAAAATGAATTTTTGTTGCTATAGTTCACTACTGTTCGAAAAGCCTCTTTATTATAATTATATATATATATATATTGATTACATTGCGTTATATTTCTTTTACTTCAGTTATAAGTAGGTATGAAACACAATTATTGAATAACAAAAATAAATTTCATTACGTATTTTTTTGTTTTGTTTTTTTGGAATTATAATATTATTAAATACTACTATTCTTGTCATTTTCAGTCTTTTCATTTTTATGAACAATTATTCAACGAGAATTTATATGCCATACCGTTTCAAAATTAAGTAATATAATATTTAATATGGTTTTAATTAGTTTAATGTCATGTTTTTACATAATACATATATATACATACCTGTACCTGTTTTACTTTATTTTAATTTTAATATCAAAACTATATTTTAGAGTTATTTTTTACTCTTCCCGACCAGTACGCATATTTACACGAGTATCTTTTATTTTATTTTATTATATTTTCTGAATGCTAATAAAAAATGAAGACATTAAAGCGACGACTTCAGTACAAGTTCAATGTGAGCATTTATGAATCCAGTTTTAATTACGATTTAAGGCTTACGTTATATACCAACTGTGGATACTAAGTGTAAGATAAGCTTATATAAGTAAAACAGAAACTTACTTAAACGCAAATGCGTAAGCGTTTAATTCTAAAACTCCGAAATGGTAAGTTGTAGTTCAACGACATTTTTATGTGCACTTTGGGTGCTCTTAAAAAACAATTTAAATGTGTTGAAAAATTATATAATTTTATTACAATAAAGTTATGCCTTATGCCAAACAAAAGCAGGCAGGTTGTGAGAAAATAATTTAAAAATTTACACGTGAAAGAAAACTACCAAAACTAGTTTAATAAAATAACATTTTTACCCTTTCCTCTCAAGACTTTTATTGCTCAGTCACTTCTACGTTGATATCTTTTTTTGTTTATTAAAATCATTAAAACCTTTCAAATCCTTTCAATTTAATCATTTTGTCATATTATCAGTTTTATAATCAAGAGATGGAATTTTGTTAAAAATGTAGAAATTATTTACTGTTAAGTCGGTACATAAAAAGGATCATGTCTAAAGTGCTAAATACCAAATACGAGAACATAATCGCATATTAAAATAAAAAACAAAAGGGAACAATATTTTTATTGTTTCATTAACAGCGCTTGTTTTGGAATGTGTTATCCTTAAAAAAGATGTAGACATTTTAATCTTTTACTTTAATTGTGCTAAGACTAAAATGAAATTTCGAGACAATGCTCTAGCGACTAAGCCGAGAATACCACACTACAAAGTTGGTCATAATTGCAGGATCAACCTGAGGTACATCCACGTATAATACACATATTTATCACAGGCGAAATGTAAAAAGTCCTGAGCGACACTTGACACTTCACTTGTACAGGTCAAAACGTTCAAGTTTGTGTCAGTTAAATTCTACAGGTATAGATAGCAATTTAAACTAGCTGTGCCCAAAGGATCGTAAAATTGTCGTTTGGCTATTCAAAAGCAATATTCTGTCATACATAAAAATCAACGAATGTAATCAATAAACGGCTTAAGGCGTATAGCACAAACCAAGGCATTTCCTGCCAATGGTCCCAAACTGACCATCTTTTGTCTGACAAATAAATCTTCTTAATCCTGTTGCTATGATTGTTGCCAGTATACACAACTTTGTTTTCTTAAGGTTTGTACAGAGATGAATGGCAACAAATATGCATGCACTCCTACAAAGGAGTTCAAAGCCTAAAACTGAAACCTCTAAAAATAATAATATATAATAAAATACTTTATTTAACTGCGGCATCTATTGTAATTCTATGCACACATCCTGTACGTAATCCTTTTGCATAAAACAAATAACATAAAGAAAATGCAAAAAATAAAAAAGGATCTTCTGCCAGTGTAAGGCTATTTTCTACTTTACAGTTAATCTCCTAATATTTTTAATCGCCAATCAGAGGTGCACAATAGAGCCTAACTTCACAATTCATAAACTTCACATTCTGTTGGCTTAACTTGTGGCTTAAATTTCATTTCAAAGATACACGTACACGCATGCCAATTCTAAATCTGCACTTACACTCCATAATTTGAGATTTTTAACACCAAAAACACAGAAAACACAGAAAACTGAAGCCAAGAAGAGAAAAGCATTAAGCGGCAAATTTGCGTAAAGCTGTAAATCTGCTTACAGCAAACAAACTCGACTTAAAATAACAATTAGTTGCGATTTAAACGATTCAATTTTAAAAAATCGGCTCAAGTAATCTAAACATTGGTATTTCCGAGGCAAACAAGTGCTCTTCAGACTTAGCACTTGACCAACCGCTATTATGGACCGCTTAGCCAAGCAACTTCGTTTGTACAACTGCCATTAATCTGTACAATCTGCTATTAGCCGTTTTTGTACAAATTCGTTTAATATTCGCCTCGCCATTCAGTTGCTTACCTAATTATCGACTCGATTGTCGATTTTCGATTGTATCTACGCTACTGCGAGTAATTGGCAGTGGTAAATAAACATGCGACGCAATGCTATTGAACCTATGAATGATAACGTATTGACACCTTTAATGAATGTACGTGTATCACTAACCCAATTAGGTATCGACAGTTCTACGTACAAATTATGCGTAATCTTCACGTCACCAACTTTATCTTATCTCTACGAAAAGTGTTAGCGCAACGCTGTATAGTTTAGGTCTTCCGCATGCTGACTATGCTTCTATATACTTTGGACTTAAATCTAGCGCATGCCTTCCAATCGAAGAAGGAAATAAATCATGCTGTTTAAGCGGAAAACGACGTCATGAAATATTACAATATATCTTCAATATTTTTAAATCGAAGTTAATAAATTTAAGTTTAGCGGGCAAGGAAAGTTAACCCTGAACTTCAGTGAAAGATATAAAAAAATATTCGTATAAGTTTTAAATACCATATGACGAACTATTTACATTGGCAACGAAATTAGGGTATACCTTTTATCTAATGTGAATCACTAATAATTATGGATTGAGCTATCATAAAATGTATGTTTGTTCAATGAACTATGTATGAAATTATATATTGATTAATGTTAAATACTTACTTTACTTATCATGAATTTACAATATATTTAAAGCACACGAAATTTAGAGCTTATAATGTATGATAATTTAATTATTTTTATATATAGTTGCAGCGGTCTTGATAAGAGCATTTGATGGCAACAACAAGTTACGTTCTGTTCTGATCTGTAAGAAGCATGATGCCGATTTCCATCTTTGCGGGCACAATCTACAATGTAATGCAAACGTTGCCAGATCTGCGACCTCCAATCCATGATTTTATTTAAGAAAACTTTTCGCAAAAATTAAAGCTTCCTCCAGAAGCGTGTAGACTACCAAACGACACTACCATTCTCTGATCGCGATCTTCACAGGTATCTGTGACTTCTATACAAATCTATTACTATACGATTATTTAAAGATTTCCGCAACATAATTTATTTTTACAAAACTAATATAACATATATGACCTCTACCATTAAATACACATCAGCAACATTCTCTAAAGCTAGTGCTTCCATAGCTTGCGATAAGTTTTCAAAGAAAAATTCATTAAAATTTTCTATCATATTATTTTTTTTATTAAAGAGAAATATCTCAGTTCAGTAAAATAAAAACTAAAAACACTCAAAAAATATCGGCAAGAAAAATATAGATTTCTGAACATGTTTCCTGAAAAATATTTTATGTTGAAGTCAAAATATGGAACCAAAGAAAACTAAATATCTATATACTATTTTAAGTTTTTTTTGTTAACATTTAATTTTTAGCAAAATTTGACCAATTAGTCCAATATAACTCAATAATAGTAACTTCTTGAGAATCATCCAAATTCCAGAACAGTACCTTTCTGAACCAATCTTATTGCTTAACTATATTAATAAAAACATCTATAAGCCACTGAATGAGTTGATATACCAAAATTCTTACAATTTTACTTCAAATGCCATTTGAACACAGAATTATGAAGTATTTGATACATATCACAAGCAATTACAGAAAACTTCTGAAATTTAGTCTCTTAAATTCTCTAAACTTTTTTCGTTTACACGTATTTTCGTATTTATGATGTGAGTTAGATTTTTGTATACATACCTGTCTTGGATGTTATAGTAGCAGTCTGCAGAACTCTTTCAACCACGTTGAATTGATCCTCAGATCCTCAGATAATATTGATATTCCTTAATAATATGAATATTTTTATAATGGATTTTGGACCGATGTCAGACGACATCGTGAACGTCAGACGATTACATGTTGTACTACTAAAGTCTAATTCTCATACTACTGATCTTAATAAATACATATTGCACTGAAGTTTCTTAAACCGTTAAAGTTTTTTAAGATAACATCCCTAATAATATGAGAAACTTAAAAAGCAATGTAGGTATAGTAAAAACTGATAACTCATTAAACTGTTATATAAAATTTAAATTTAATGATTTAAGACTAATTGAAACTAATAAACAAATGTAAAATGCACTTTAAGCGTAGGTTTTCCAGTTAATTTTCCGGAAAACAATTCTTATCGTATTTAAAAAGAGCTGGCCAATAAAAAAAGATATTTTCAATAATATTTCCTTCATTCTTAGAGCTACAGCAATAATTATCAATGTCCTAACATCATTAACACTTCTTTTATGGAGCGAATTTCTTAGGCAATTAGGTCTTTAGCTTTTCTACAGAGATGTCCAACGTTAGAATTAAAAATATCGTGTGTTTTATAAGAACCGAAAAATGGTACTATAAGTAAAAGAGTTAAAGTCCCGGGTTAAGCAGTGTTATCACAATAGGCCTGTAGGATTTAAGGATATATGTCAACTAGACTAACTGTCATGGAGTCACTATATTTCTTTTTTATTTAAAAGGTATCACCTTTCTCATTGCATTTGGATCACCAGATTTTTTTTCCATTTTGGAAAGGTCGACAGATGTCTGCACATCCTTCTATTTTGTATTAAATCCAGACACGACCAAAAAAAGAAATAAATATATTTACAACATCTAACCAGAAGAAGGACTTTTATATTAATAAACCGCGAAATGGCTTAAAGTTCTCCTTCTGGTTTCCACAGAATGTAAAGTGATTTGAATTCTTAAACGAAAACCTATTGTTGGATTTCTAAATAGCCTCACATTGTGAACGTTAACTTGGGTTAACCTTCTAATATATAAGTTTATACTTATAAATAAAAAGTTTTAGATATTTTTAAATATTCTTTTTATTTGATGCAAATTGATTTAAATTAATTTACAAATCATGGAGTTCAATACAAAAATCTTTAAACATATATTTAAGTTAAGACATACAAAACATTCGATATAATACAATAGTATAAACGTACAAAAAGATATTTATCTTACTTAAACTAGTAAACTATTTTATAAAAGCACACTTACAACTGTCAATTTTATCACAGATGGGGATATTCTCTTATGTATATCTACATAACTTTTAATTATCTGATAATTAATAATAAAATATTTGATGCGGGTTGTTGATATAATGAATTACAAGTACTTAAACGAATACTTCAATTAACGAAGATTTAACATATTATAATTACAATAGGTATTAATATATTCATAAGCTTATTATAGGAACCAGTAAAGTCATGATAGAGACAGCACTTAAGGCCAATGTAGCGAGATAACATTAATGTATCTGTGCTGTAGTGAGATTACTTAGCACTTGTTTGACTAGAATTATTTTTCAATGAAATTCAATGAAAACGAAAGTGAAAATGATAAGACAAAACGATATTTTGAAATCATTTCTATATATGGTAAATGGAATAAATAATATACTGAATTCATGGAGTAACCTAAGGAATGATACTGCTATCATATTAAGAGATAAAACTTGAATTGCTAACCTAACTTATTGTCTTTTAAATATACACATATACATACATAGGACTCAATACAATAATATTATAATTTACAATTATAAATTTATGATGATTCTAAACGATGCAATTTGCATTTACAGTTGCTGTGTTTCGATAATCGTTCGATTGGTGGCATTACTGACTGTACTCACTGTAGACGTCATGCCCAAACGTTTCTGCTTCTTAGTACGTTTATTTTGATTTCGGCGTTTATTTTTATTTTTACGTTTATTATTCTTGCCTTTATTTTTTCCTTTATTCTGTGCTTTTCTAATACCAGTGGTTTGCTTTTCAATTTCGTTAAATTCCTTCCGATTGTCCTGCAATGCGAATTGTCCTTTACGTCGGGTAGACTTGCTTAAAACTTTCCACATCGTATGCAGAAATTCATAGAAGTAGTATTTTACAAATTGTAGGTCAATGGAGTCCGCTTCATGTACTTCGTTTGGTTGATTCTCCAAACGACGTTTGGTGTGCAACTTAAGTCGCTTATTCATCTGTTCCCGGGTGATATGCTGCTGCAGTCCATTGCCATGTGAATTGTAGCTGCGCGTATCGTTGACGGCAAACTCCAGTTCGCAGAGCATGTTGAGTGAACTAATCAGTAACTTTTTCAGTTCCCGTGAGGTTGGACTTTCATATTGCGATTTGGAATGATCCCATTTGAGTTGTACACGACGCAAATATGCAAGGGAACCGACAAATGTTTGCATGTTGCGGTACCACCGTTTAAGGGCGATCTGTAATTAAAGAGAATAGAATAGGTTTATTAGATTTTTATTACTTTAAATTCTATTAAATTCAAAAAAAAACGAACACAAGTTAAAATAGAAAATATTAATACACATATAAGAAATTGAATTTAATTTAAATGTTGAGTAAACAGACAAGAGTGTTTGAGTTGGATTTAGTTTTAAATTACTATTTATGATTCTACATTAAGACCGAAAAGTTTTCGGAAATTCTCATTTAAAATTCGCGCGCTGTATATTTTTCGATATTTTAATTTATGTAGTTTGGCAGCACTGTCCTTAATTACTATGCCAAAAATGAGCGCGATCTGTCAGACAGTTCGTTTACGGCAGCTGTTGAAACCAGTTCACCTCAGTAGGGCGTTGCGAAAAAAACAATGGAAAAAAATATTGAACAAAGAGTTTGCATCAAATTTTGTGTTTCGAACGAAATTTCGTGTGCAGAATCGTTGCGAATGCTACAAAAGGCTTATGGGGAATCAGTTTTATCGAAAACTCAAGTTTATGAGTGGTACAAAGCCTTCCAGGACGGTCGTACGACCGTCGAAGACATTTCGCAACGCACTACTGAGGTGAACTGGTTTCAACAGCTGCCGTAAACGAACTGTCTGACAGATCGAGCTCATTTTTGGCATAGTAATTAAGGACAGTGCTGCCAAACTACATAAACTTAAAATATCGAAAAATATACAGCGCGCGAATTTTAAATGAGAATTTCCGAAAACTTTTCAGTCTTAATGTATGAAATATGATCTTAAAAGATGCAACAAAAAACAAACTATCTTAACCTGCTTAATAGACATAATGTGCTGTCTTGATGGAGGTGACACCGTGATGGAAGCAAACACAGTGCTATACTTAAAGCTTTCCCAAATGACTTTTGTAGGAACTGATATGACAAGCTGGAGAATAATACGATTTAACATTTATCTGTAACTATGTAAAATGAAAGAACTTTCCTAGTTGTCTTCTCTACTAGAATTTCTCTCTGAGAAATAGACAAAATTGATTTTTCTTCCCTTTTATTGTTTACGAAACTCTTTAGTTAGTTTCGTAGAGAAAGGTAAAGGATTCCTTGAATGCAAGGTCGTGCTGTCACAATAAGCCAATAGTAGGTAGGCACCTACTTAAACAATATTACATATTAATATTACATATTAACTTAAAATTAATTAAATGTTTTTGTCTCAAAAAGCTGTAATAGATAATGATAAGGTGATGAGATTGTTTAAAATTCTATACTAGAACAATTTACAAAACTATTCTGTTTTGAGCTTTGATTGTCTCTCTTTTCTTTATTTCATTAATAAATTATTTTTCGAATTACACTATTTATTATCTGTATTTTATTGCACTTTTACTGATAAGATTAAAAATTAAAAAAATATATTGATAAGAAAGTTGAAAAAGTGCACAATTAGCTTCAAATTGGTGCTAAACTGTCTGATATATTGTTAAATATACCTACAATCCATAAAAATCAAACGAAATTTTATTAAAATGAAGCAGATATTAGTATAACAGAAGAAATGGCAAATCTATGGACTACGTATATATGAATACACATGATTTAAGCATGTGACCCGATGCAATATGAAAACAGAATTATTAACTTATAAGTACTGTAATATTATTACTTATGTAATAAAGTGATAAATAGTAATCAATAAGAATGAAAGTTGAACTGTTGGAACTACTTTCATATGACTACTGCAAAATAAATTTAGTGATTAGATTGCTTCCAATAAAAGCGAATTTGTTAGATTTTGTAATAAATTTAAAAAAAGTCAAATTATACAGAATAATCACTACACATATATTTTACATATTTTTTTTTTATCTTAAATTATTTTGTTTTTCTCGTATAATAAATACTTGTTTAAAAGACATTGCATATAACAGTTTAAATTAATAACTGTTATGTATCATACAGTACTGTTAGCAAATAGTAAGTGTAGAACGTAACTTAACAGAACGTAAGAGCATTATGCCTGTACTGACTACTAGGTGATTAAGAACTATCAACAACATAAAAATAAATATTATTTTAATAGTTTTATTAAAATTGAACAACATTATTGCTAATGAATTCCTGGCTCTATTTTTTTCATTATTCCACTTTTTCCTAAATATTTATAATTACTATACTAAATACTCAAAAGTTTAGTATTTTGCTGTTGTGTTGATTATTGATTTAATGTAAATAAAAGTTAACTACAGCTTTTTAGTTTATTAGTAGTATTAATTTACTCTCTTGGAATATAACATATGAATATTTTTTGTATCTTGAGTTAGCTTAAGTAACCACTATTCGACAAAAACAACAATTAACTAAATTAATGTATCACACTAATAACTTCACTAACATTTTTTAATTAAGAAAAAAAAATTATAAATTAGCCTAGGTTATGTAAAGTAACAAATATGTATAATCATTTTAAAATCGTCATAAACTGCATGACTTGCAAAAATTTTTTTATATATTTAACATAAGCAAAATAATAATATTTTCGCAAGTGTATTTAAGCGTTTTGGCATGTAATGAGGCCTTAAAAAAAGTCAGTAGTAATGACTAATCTATTTGTTTTTGTCGAGTTAATCGTCAGCAAATTTAAATTATTTGTTGTTAATATTATCATTTTCTCAATTAGTTAAATGAATTCAACAAACCGTGTCGATATCAAAAATATAAAGTGAAAATAAGTTAAAAAACTAGCAAAAAAACCAGAGCACTTAATGTGTTTTGATTCTCACGGTTAAAATTAAAGCTACACTGTAAGAAAAAAACAGCATAACTAATTTTTTGGTACTTATAAGCTACAGAATATCCAAAAATATGCTGTGGTATAGCTTTCAGGTTTTATTTATTTTCTAAACTATTACAAATATATATATATATATACAAATATCTGTCACAGTAGTTAAAATATTTTTGAAATTTTTGCGAATATTTTTCAGTGTAACGATTTTTAATGAACAAATTTTCGTAATGGCATTTCCGTAGCAAAACGGAAATTCCTAACCAACTTTAAATTAACGTTAAATAAACATTATTTATAAAATTGAATTTATAGCTTTACTTACACTGGAGTTCATTTTCAATTTCGGTAAAAATTTATAGGTATCATTATAGAGAAACCAGATATTGATATTATTAATGTCAATATCTTGCTGGCTGCCTTTTAATGTGTTGTATTCCTTGTCAGCTGCCTCCTCTAACATTCTGTACACCTAAAAATAAATGTTAACAAAAATTATGTTATTAGAAGAAGATAATTAAATGTGCAGAATAATTAGTTTAGGGAAGTTTAATATTAACAAATTGATTTTAATTAATCAAATTTTCATTTATTTAATTTATTTTTAATCCATTTTATTGTATATAATTCTCGTCGCTTTTCATTAATCGATTTTATTTATTTATTTTTCTTATTTTATATAATATAAGTAAATATTTTTTATAAAAATTATTAAATAAAATAAAACAATTAAAATAAATTTTTAATTTATTTCACTAAATAAAATATAATATCACTGCTTCGATTTCATTATTTATTTTGTTTTCTATTATTTTATTTTACTTTACTTATATTTTAATTTAATTTGTTTTATGTTATTTTATCTTACTTTGATTTTATTTTATTTTGTTTTATGTTATTTTATTTTACTTTTTATTTTATTTTATCTTATTTGATTTTATTTCATTTTTATGTAAAGTTTTGCATAGTTTTGTAAGTTGCATTTAGTTATAAGAAAATATTAAGAATACACTCAGACCAACGTCCAAAAATCGAAACTTTTAAGACCATCGCTAACTTTTAACAAAACTTAAATTGATCTTTAAGCAGTCACCCATAATGGTGACTGGATTAGATTAAATTACGAACTCGAACACTATTTCTTGTATTGTTGTTGTTATTTGCTGTATCAGCATTGATGGTATTGATGTGGTACTAAATGTCTAGCATGGCACGGTAGCAGACCCAATATGGTCACCAGTTTTATAGTGGGGTTCTTTGCAACTAGTTACCACAAGTATTAATTATTCACCTATACAGATTGTTCCGTATCCCTCCTATACAAAGCCTATTTAAGCTCAAATAATGACTGGATATGATATGATATCCATGGCTGTGATAGCCTCAAAAAAGTAAGTACCTATAATATTATTTTTCTAAATAACATATAGATTTATTTGTTAGCTTGTTTTTTTCTTTTGTAATTTATTTAAATATAATATTATTATATTATATATTATTTTATTATTATAATATATTTATATTATATATATATATATATTGTTTATTATTGTATTATTGTTTATATTATATTGTTTTAATTATTTATAAATCCATTTATAGTTTAAATAGTTTATTTTTTGACATATCTTTATTCAATTTATATGTTTTTTCTTATGCACTTCGTTTAATTATATTGACGTAAGTTAACATTTTTTTACCAATTAGTTTATATATAGTATATTTTATATATATATTTTTTTATATTTAATATTATTTATATTTATATATAATATCAATATTTTTTTTTTTGGATTTTTTTGGATGACATTTTCAAGCAATTTATATTTTTTATTTTTTATTTATTTTTTTTTTTATTTTTTCAATTTAAATTTGTTAATTTGTTTATTAATTATTTATTATTATAATAATAATTTATTTATTAATATATTAATTTATTTTATTTCATAATTTAATATTTGTAATGTATGAACTTCTTTTAAAATGTCTCTTTTATAAATTTCATCAATTTTATTATTTAATTTATTAACTATATATTGTTTTATATTCATATAGAGTATAACATTTTACAGTTTAGAGTGAATATAGTTATATATATATTTAAATTTTTTTTTTGTATAAATCTTATCTCATTTGCTTTGTTTAATAATTATTGTTTTATATATATAATCATATAAACTATAACATTTTTTAGTTTATAGTAAGTATGACTATATTGAACTCAGTACATACCTCTTTCTTATTTCTGCGCTTAAAACGTAGCCCAGAGGCGTTAGGATTGAAGGAGCCACCACAAGGATTTAGCCATTCCTCCTCATTGGATAACTTATACCAATTACTGTCACGTTTACTGTGACGCTTGCGCAAACGTGACGTGTAACTGCCGATTGGCTTGTGGTGCATTAACAGCGATTGAATTCCTGTTAAATTACTGAGCGCTGCTTTGTTTGTTATTAAAGTTGATTTTTTGGCAATTGCAGCTTTTGTCGATGTTTCTGTTATTTCAGTAGTCGCCGGCTGCTTGCGCGCTTGTGGTGCTGAAGTTGTGGGTGCAGCGAATGTTTTAGATATGGTCGCTGTTATTAACATAATTAGTAATAAATTACGAGTTGCCAGTTTTAGTGCCTGGTGTGCCTTAAGGATTCTACTGCATTGCCGTAGTAGTGACCGCACGTGACTCTGACGTGGGTGGTTTTTGGTATACTTTAATTCGCTTTGGTACTCCGTTTTGCTATTTTTTTTGATTGCAAATAATTTGCAACCAGCTGAAAATAAGGAAATAAATTCATTATAATAATGTGGATCCAACTATTCATAAACTACTTATATTAAATTTATATCATATATTAAATAAATTTTAAGAACGCTAAAAAACTAAAATCTTAAATCGATTAATATAATAATATAAGAAATTATATTATAAATATAAATTGTTATATACTATATATTTATTACATTATATATTTATGAATGTATGTATTTTCATATTCTTTGTGTATTGCAATAATATTATTCATATTAGAAAAAAATATTTAACCATCAATTTTAATCATAATTTTTACGAAATATATATAAAAAGTAGCTAAACTATATAGCTTTTCAATAGAAAAATATTACAAAAACTGTGAGACTTTGTTATAATGTACGTCGCACTTCTCTGAAATGAGAAATTTTTACAAACTTACAAAAGATAACACTTTAACTTTATAGTAGTAAAAACGGTTTTTAATAGGAAAAGAAATTGACTTTCAGTGAAAATAATCAATTTTAATTGCTTGAAGTTTTATATCTCTCTAATCAGTTAGAGTTTAAGTTATATATTAGGTTTAGCACAATTATCTGAGAAGTCGCAGTGTATCTATGTGCCATATAGTAATGAGAAATTTATATACCACAATGATTTTTACTTTATAGCTATATTTTCATATCGTTTATATATTTAGCTATTTTTTATGTTTTATAATGTAAAGCAACGACTCAAACGGAAAGTATTTTTTACTTTCTATTATTATTATAAAACTTTAAAATTTTAATTTTAAAATTATATTCTAAAAAAAACTAAAAATAAATCACTTGAAAGTTGGAAGGTAATTAGTGCAATAATTATAAATTTCTTATATCTGAAATGAATTTCGTTGACATTTAAAACTAAAAATAGTACATAGTCATCATAATAGGATCTTCCAAAATATAAAATTAAACACTGACTATGATATAAACAAATAATACAAATATAAGTTTATTACATTATATTAGTGATAAATTTATGTGTATTATATTATTAAGAAAAATATAATAATTTTTTACTAAAATGGTTATTAAAATTTTAATTTAAATAATAAATTTAAATTTTGTACTTGAAATATATTAAGTTCCTTTCAAGGATAATTTCATATAAAATTTTTAGATTACATAAATTTTAATTTTTAAGTTTATATTTATTTTATTTTTAATTTTGTTATATTACGAACATTAAAAACAATATAAAGATCATCAAGAAAATATTGAAAACCATTGAAAACTAAATATGTTTTCATATTTAAATTTGGTTTATTTTTAAGTTTTTGCTTATATAATAAAAAAATTATATAATATTGATAAATATATTGGAATAATTTTTAAATGGTTTCATTTTAATAAAAAATGTTTTTTATTTTTAAATTTAGATTTATTTTTTAGATTGTATTATTAAACACTTTTAAAAATAAACACAAATAATATCATTAAGATACTGGGTATTATTTTTTATAGACAGTCGTTAATTTCAAATTTTTAACCGCAATAAAATTATAAAAAATATATTGAAATGATTTTATTTAGATAAAAGAGTATGTTTCAATATTAAGTTTTTAATTTTACATTTTGATTTATAAATTTAATTAATTCTTTTAATTTTGGTATAAATGAAAAGGTTTAAATATATTAAAAAGTAATATCATTTCGTTTTAAATATTTAAATATAAAATATTTAAAATTACTATAAATATTTAATATTTAAATATTTCTTATTTTCAAATTTTTAATTTTTGTTTTAAACTATATTTTACTGGAAATGAAATCACCAAATATTAATAAATATTTTAAAATAGCTGTATTTAGATTAAGTACATATGTTACTTTAATTTTAAAAATAAAACTTGAAATTTTAATTTTAAATTTATTTATATACATTTACTTTCGAACCAAAGATGGTTTATATATATATAAAAAAAATGATTTCATAACAAATAAAATTGTTTACTTAAAAATTATTTTTAACGTGTCTCAACGATATCATAAAATGTAATTTAAAAATTCAAAATGTTTAAAATGAGTTTTAATTATAAAGTTAAATTAATTATTAAATATTTAACCAACATACCTATTAATATACTGCAGCTCTTATCCATTATCAATAAATTTTAAAAATTAAAATTTATAAACAAATTATCAAAATTAATTCACACACCACATAATAAATAATCCAAGGAAAAAAATAATAAGTTCACTCCCACCGAATTCGGAAAACGAAAATCGGTTTGGGTCGTTCTACGAATAGCGTGCGACTTTAATTAATTAACTGGAGCGCACTTTAATTACTTAATTTTATAATTCAATAAATTATTTATTGTTTGTATTTTATTTCACAATCATTAAACCGTTCAACTACTCTCTATAAGCGGTGAGTAGATAAATGTCATTAAATTTTTCGCACTTAATTAGCACTACTAATAATAATAATGATGAATTTTTTTAAGTGATCCAAGTATCCAAATATACACAAGAATTTCAAAAATTTATTATTAATTATAAATCGATATGAATTCCGTTATAATTATACGCCACTCGTACATTTAATTTTTTATTGCTTTATTTGTGGTAAAGCATTTACTTCTGTACTCGACCAAGTTTTAAACTAGACTGAATGTTTGTTTGTTGCAATACTTTTGACCACCTTTCTTTGCTGAGACCCTATCGCAAACGACCACCATCGATCGTCACAGCCAACGCCATCGTTAACTTCATTCATACAATTTTCATGCCATGCACTGTAACTGTAGTTGTGCCTTTTAATCGAGTTATTCTACTACCGTTGTTTTTTTGTTGTCTTATGCGAGTGATATGCTTTAGACGTTTTGTATTGTGCTTTGTTATATTGCTTTTGTTGTTTACTGTGATTTTTCTCACCCAATGATCTCACTTTACTCAATTTTTCCCCTTTACATTGAGTGAGTTTATTTCATGACTTTTTATTTGCTAAGCATAAGCTGAGGTACATTGTTATGCTCACTGTCTTTTGTATGCCTTCTATCTGTGTTGCATGTATTGAGTTATCTTGCCTTGCTTGCCGCTGCTACCTGTGTTCACTGGATTAGTTCCATAGCTTAGAAAATGAAATGTTTTGTGTTTATGTGCGTGTGTGTGTGTGTTTGTGTCTGCTATGACTGAAGCGGTATGTGTAGGGTTTATGTACTTAGTTTGTCAGAAGTAAAACTCAATACACGTCAAGTAACTATAACTTTGACTTATTTACTTAAGCGTGATTCAAACAATGTTTGGGTAAAATACAATACGTTTTGACACAATTTCCATGGGTAGAAGTGTATATGGGTGACTAAATGAAAGGGTTTTTCTCTTTCAATCAATAAAAACGTTACATATCTTATGCATTTCAAAGTAAATAGATGCGTCACTTTCATTTATATTTAATCAAAAAAAAAATTTATTCCAAATGCTGCTGCGATATTATCTCATAATATCTGCAATTAAACGAATCAATGATAATGTCAGGAATTTCATAAAAATTACATCAGGTAAAATTAATTTTCATAAAACTGGAATTTTGAATTAATTTTGACTTAATATATTATTTCAATTGAAATTATATTATTTCATGTTATGAAATAATTTAGAGATGGAGATGAAGTTTATTTATGTGGAGATCTAAGAAACTGATTTAAAATTTATATAAAAAACTTTAATTGAAAAAAATTAGTTGTATGTAGTGTTATTTAATATGTAAGGATATAAAGGACATAAACTCCAGCTCTTGTATATACCACTGCATTCCCTTCAGCATTCCAAACAATTGTCAAAGATATTAATATGATCCCATGGTTACATTAGTTGTAACCCCGCCTCACGACGCCTCAAGTGCAACTAAAATTGACCGCAGAATATAGTCTTACGAAGAAGCACAGCTTGAGTTTTTCTTTGCGCCTCGGCAACTTACAGTTAAGCTCAACTATGCGTTAAAACAGCTGAACGGCAAAGGACAGTAACAGCGCTTAACATTTTTATACGACCCACGCTTCCGATTCATTCGATTCCCTGCCGACTACCTTAATGTCAATAACACCCACGATTTCCTTACCCCATCTTATCTCTTCGACATGCAGCAGATCAGTCAGCAGTCACTGATAGCATATCGTTTTACTCCATGCAACGCCTATCGCCTCTCTTCATGAAAAAGTGCGCTATGTTCTTCAATCAAGCGTACAACACTGACTGCTTACTGTAACCCTGGAAAAAAGTCATAGAGTATTGTCAAATAGACAAATAGACCTTTGCCGAGATTGGCAAACATCAGCAAGCTCTATTAAACATTCATAACCAGCAAGCTGAAGTCCTTTACCTCAGAGAATAAAATTCTCCCAACCTACCAATTTAACTTCAGAATCCAAACTTCCACAGTCAGAAAACACAAAATCACAGTAACACAAAAACTTATGAGATACTTTCGTTCAGGTCAGAACATAAAAGACATCAATACAACTAAATCAAGATTTAAAATTAATTATTAAACATGTCTTTTCGACGAAATTTTTTTTATAGTCTAAGCCCAAATGCAAATCCGTAGTAAGAAATTTAATTCTGGAGTTCATTTTATTATAGTAATCTTAGTATCTTACTTAACGAAAACAATACATATTTGTATTATATGCTTATTTACATATTTTAATTGTTATAACAACCCGTTACGCAGTAGTCGTCTCCTGGCGATTGTGCGCATTTTTCAGTCTTATACATCTGTTGTAGTTAGTGCTTTCTCAACTTGATCACTTCACAGATGACATGGTATACCTCCATGCCTTCTTCATCCCACTACCACCAAGCCAGTAAAGGTGCTGGCAATTATTTCGGTAAATTAGAGTACGTCAATGTCGTGATTGAGTCAAAGTGCTTTTGACTCTAACTTCGACTTCATTAAGCAAAGAAGAAGATAAAGAAGCTACCATATGCTCCATGAAAAAATAATCACTGTGACGATGAATTAGTAGTGATAAATACGCGATCAGTGCAAGTACAAATTTTCTTAAAATCATTCAAACCCAACAAATGACACGTCACACCCTCAAACAACCCACCTTCAGTAGTTGGTAGTTGAAAGGCATTAAAACAGTTTGGTAAATCCGGAAAACTTATCAAGGGTCATAAAAATTCAAATAAACAGGGAATGTAATTGAGACATGACATGACTTGGATGATATTGCAGCACCAAATTGCAGCATTCACACATAGTCGAGCCTATTTAAAGCATATCAATTCGATTTGATACGGCAATTGTCGTATCTGCGGCCAACATTTTGGTAACTCTATGCCATAAGCATTAAGATGTGCACAATGTATTAGGTGTACTTAAAGTATACCGTGACGGAGCAAATTGAGCAGAAAATTCGAGAAAGAACAACTGGATTTGAGTATTGCACCAAAATATTTTGTCCATAACGAATTGCAAGTACAACACGGCCGATATCCCTACACACGTAGCCGCCTGAACCACACTTGGTATGGCAGGATGCTAACCTATTCATAAACATCATGTCCTGCGGAGTTTGCGTACTTTTTGTGTACCGACAACAACAGCAGGAGCTCATCAATGCCAATAATCATGTTGTTTCTCTGGCTGTAGACACTGCGTTATCATGGCCAATGCTGCATGGTCAAAATGAAGTTGTTGCTTCACCGGCCACTGGGTGCGAATTGCTTATATTGGTACTATAGTTATGCCAGAGAAGTTGTATGGTAGGAACATTACTACTACATTTCTTTTCATGTTTTATATTCTGACATTTTAATCTATTCTCAAAGGATATAAAATTTATTTTCATTTATTGTCCTCATTGTTGTTAGACTGATTGTAAATGTTTTTATATTTGTTGCTGCCATTGTTGTTGTTCTTTCTCAGATCCAACAATGAAGACCAGCAATTGAGGAAAAGGTGTTTGTGAAGTCATCTCCATGCTTTCGAGCAATTAAATTTTGTTACTTGTTACTTTGGTGGCATGTCGGTTAATATCAAGCAAAATGTCCTGCTGTTATGAATTTTCCACATTCTTAATTTTTTTTCATTTTTCTTCTTTTTTAATTGAATTTGTTCAAATTTGTATAATTACTGCGATTGAAAAGCACAAAAGTCATGAGATATACTTAAGAAAATTCACTGATTAAGGAATAATTTCTTTAAAAATGAAATCTTAAGCTTATGACCGTCATTAGCCTAACATCAGTTATAGTTTACATATATATCTCTTCTTACTTCTATAGCACTTATATCACCGTACTTATGTAGCCTTGCCAAAAAGATAAAGAAGAATGTTGGGCTGAGTTATATCTATGAGATGCAATCACACTGAAAGAGTCCTACAATCATTTATTAAGTCATTCCAAAATTTAGAAGTGATTCTTATTTTGAATAACAAGAATAATTCCAAAAAGTGGTTTGTAGAGTCCTACTACGAATAATAAGGGTAATCTCTATGATATCATTTAGTTGGCTAAGGGTCATGTTCTGCAGAGAATCTTGCTTTCTACACCTTAAAGAATATCTAAGCCGTTAGTGCATAATTAGTTAGCCTGATATTGCAGACGTGAGTTGTCCTTGTCTGCATACTATAACCTCACCTAGCCAGTCCGATCAAAGCATTTTTTTATCAATCAAGAACTTGAAAATGGTTCTTATTACCAATACCAAGAGTAAACCTAAGTTGTGTCTCGTAAGTTCTTATTATGACAAACAAAAATAATCTCTATAATGTGGTATATAGGCAGTTCTATAACGATTTGAGTAGCTAGTTTTACATACTTTCTGTTCACAACCAAAAAGGCATACTATACTTACCTACATACTTAAATAGTCTTAACAACACATTACCGGATTTAAGGCACCTCTACTGCGTGTACCTCAAGTGTCTCGAACATCATGTGTGGTTAGTACTTGCTCGACTTAATCAGTCCATCGGAGACAAGGTTTACACCTACACCTTCTTCCTCCAACTGTCACTTTATGTACCGTTTTCGTTGAAACATCTTCATTCATTCTCACGACATAACCAAGCCAGCGAAGCTGCTGGATGTTAATTCGTTGCATTCTATCAATGTTGTAATAAGGCTTGTACAGGTCGTGGATCATTCGAATGCGACTACCACATTCGCCAACTCGTAGACGACCGAAGAACTTGCAGAAAACTTTTTTCTCAAAAACTTCCAGTGTAGATTCATCATTATGTGATAGCGCTCATGCTTCTGTGTCAGACAGAAGCGCAGGTAGGATGCACGACCTATAGAGCATAAGCTTTATCTATCTAAACACAGAGCTTTGCAACTCAATTGCCTACTAAGCGCATAGTAGCATCTATTGGCAATGGTGGACTGGTCTCCAGGCTAGCATAGCTCTTCTTTCTTAATTATTTCCTTTAGAGAGTGTAAAATCAAAAAGAGCAATACATAACAATAACAAATAAAATAAAAATATTTGCAAAAACTAACAAAAAATAGAATTGATTATTTTGGCAATAAAAACTGCAAATAGACCACCCAATCAACATAAAATAGAGTCCTACTGACTGGGATCTCTCAGTGACTTACCTGCAAGCAATTACAGTTCTTGCTGTGCCCGTTCGATTGAGACAATAAAACAATCGAACGACAGAAACTGCAGAGATGCAACATCATTAGGAAGTGTTGGAAGTGTAAGATCCTTGTAACCTTAAAGTAACAGAAAATTAAAAAAAAAATTATTTCAACTTCCAAAATTTTTGCACATTCATAAAAAAGTGCCGGGCGTTCACAAATGGAAAGAACAATGCGACGATAATTGAAGTGAACTATAAAAGGCATACGGCCAGCTGCAGTTACCTGCCGGCACTCGGCAGCCGCTCAGTGCTGCCAATAAAATTATAAATGTTCAACGATAAAAAGGACATGTGAGTATAGCTATTGTATCTGTGGTGTTAATAAGTCAATAAATCTGCTGCAGGTTAAACTATTCTGATACTATTCTGAAGTGATCTGATTCTATTAACTTCATTCCTCTCTGATTCGACAGTTTTTATGGCAGTTATATCTTAATCTATGCCGATCTGAATAAAATTTTACAAATTATCTTATATAAATTTAAGTATGTTATATTACATATTAAGTTTGATTTGAATGAATTATGTTGAAGCTAGTTGAGTCAGAGCACTTGAGCACTTTAACTCTCTATTAATTGCGAGGTTTCTTCATAACCCTTCTCTACGCTTTAACTGGATTATTGTTTATCACTTCATCAGACTAAGCAATAATTGACCTTAGATTTGCATACCTCCCCGAGAAGCCTGTAAGGAGCCATTCTGAGATTCGATAACGCGGTATCGGTTAGTCTTTCAGTTTTCATAAATAATTTCAGGGCTCTATCCTTTATGTATTTTTTGATCGGATCAAGCTTGAGGTTCCTGAAGTCATTCGTCCTAATGTATCGTGGTACCTTGAAAAGTTTTCTCAGAGCCTGGCTTTGTGCAATTTCTAGCTGACGAATAGTAATGTTTGAGAGTTTGCTAAACGCTACACATCCATATAGAAGTGAGGGACGAATGTATTTATTAAAAAGGAGAAAAACTCATATCCGATAGTTAAGTTTATATTGTAGGTATATCTAAGTCTAATCCAATGTGACTAAAATTTTGTATAATATCACATATATAAATTTATTCTGCACCAAATTTTATTCGAATATCTTTTTTAAAAACTAAGAAGACTCGTATCCAATTAGTAAGTTTATATGAGAGCCATAAGATGTAGTCATCCAATTTTAGCAAATCCGAAAATGATATATATGTGCACCCAAACAGCATGTGTGACAAAGTTTTATTTAAAATCTCAACAACTGAAAGAGTAAAATGGTTTGAAACAGACAGGCGGACAGACAGAATACTGGGGGTGATCGTGAATAAACATACTTTATATATGTTATATAATATACATAACATACATATATGTTGTAACGACCAGTTTTGTTCGTCCATTTGCTGGGGTAAACTCAGTGGTTGGTCCTGGGTCGTTGCAATAAATTTATATAAAATGAGGTCACAGTGTCTTAGTTATTAATTTTCAAAAGTATATTTATTCGATATTGTTTCTTAAAGCTAACAATGGTTAAAATATAAAGATATTTTTTAGCTAGTGAGTAGATTTTATATATGGGATTTGCTCATGAACGTATACATAAACGTATTCACGCCTATGCGATTCAGGACATAAACGTATTCACGCTTATGAGGAAGGAACATAAACGTATTCAAGCCTATGCGATTAAGGACATAAACGTATTCACGCTTATGAGGAAGGAACGTAAACGTATTCAAGCCTATGCGATTAAGGACATAAACGTATTCACGCTTAATATAATTACATATATATAATAATATATATATATAATTTAATATATCTATAATTTATATAATTTTATATAAAAAAATAAAAATAAAAGAAAGATAATGTCGACGCGGTTTTTGATACTTAGCTGACTACGTTGCTTGCTGAAAGTCCTCCTATGTGCTTCTGGTCACTTGGGATGTCGATCACTAGGTCCGACGATTTCAAGTGTCGATCACTAACTCCGATGACTTCAAGTATCGATCACTAACTCATTCTTCTAAGTAAATGCGTCTTCTTATATACCCATCATACCAAACTTTAATGTAGCGCAAAGCTTAGTTTACAGCTGGTTTATATGTATATATATAATAATATATATATATAAATTAATATATCTATAATTTATATAATTTTATATAAAAAAATAAAAATAAAAGAAAGATAATGTCGACGCGGTTTTTGATACTTAGCTGACTACGTTGCTTGCTGAAAGTCCTCCTATGTGCTTCTGGTCACTTGGGATGTCGATCACTAGGTCCGACGATTTCAAGTGTCGATCACTAACTCCGATGACTTCAAGTATCGATCACTAACTCATTCTTCTAAGTAAATGCGTCTTCTTATATACCCATCATACCAAACTTTAATGTAGCGCAAAGCTTAGTTTACAGCTGGTTTATATATATATAATAATATATATATATAAATTAATATATCTATAATTTATATAATTTTATATAAAAAAATAAAAATAAAAGAAAGATATTGTCGACGCGGTTTTTGATACTTAGCTGACTACGTTGCTTGCTGGAAGTCCTTCTATGTGCTTCTGGTCACTTGGGATGTCGATCACTAACTCCGATGACTTCAAGTATCGATCACTAACTCATTCTTCTGAGTAAATGCGTCTTCTTATATACCCAGCAGACCAATTTTTAATGTAGCGCAAAGCTTAGTTTACAGCTGGTTTGCATTTTGATGTAGTTGCTGTTTTGTGCTTTCGCCGTAGTTAATATGCGCGCGCATCAAGTTTTGCACAAAGTTCTTTGCACAAAAGCTCTTGACATTTCTTGTTTTGTTTGTTTTGCTTTTAAATGTGCTATCAACATTTAAACTCAGTGTCACTGCTTAGTATTTATATTAATTAAAATTAAAATAAATATTAAAAATGTTAAAAATATTAAAATTATTAATATAAATAATAAATAAATGAGGTGAATATATTATTTATTTGTTTAAATATATTTTATATTGCTTGCATTTTCGATGTAATCTTAGGTTTATTCATGTGGTGCAGTTACGTGCATGCGGGGGTGGGTTTATGGTAAGTTATTTACTTTTAATAAGAATAATAAAAAAAATTAACCAGTTTTTTTCATTGCAGATATCCACTTCATACTGATTGTATGTAGGTTGGAAATTAGTTAAAATTTCCATCCTTACGATGTATATACATGTATAGTTTTTTGTGTGTAGGGTACAAGCTTGTAATGCCGAAGCTTTGTATAATAGCAAGGACTAAAACCTTTTTTAGGCTAAAGAATGTCATTGAATAAAATTTATTTAAAGTTGGTAACACTTAATTATTAATTTAAAAACTTATTTTAAAACAATTCAAACTTTGCATATAAACAAATTCATAACATTTCTCTGTTATGTTCCCTACCAAACAAGTCAGTCCATATATGGCAATAACTGTAAACACCACAAAGCTTACTCACAAGCAAAACCAACAACAATTTGCAGCCAATAATAAACTTCTTTCTCATAACTTTGAGCGAAATGAATTATATAAGCACAAATACTATACAAATATTTTATATAAGCCCAATGCTTACATATCAAGTAGGCGTTCACTATTTTTGAGAATATGAGATTGTGTGTCTAAACTACTACACATTGATTGGCTGTGACTTCTTATATACGAACACGAACGCAAGCGCATGCATGCGCAAAATTAAAAGGTCACCACACAAACCAAATAATGTGTAGGCATGAGAGCCTACCAAAGAGCGTAAGTGAGAGAATTGCTGTACACAAACTCAATATTCATTCATAAAATTTACTCAGCTACCAAATATATAGGTATATATATATAACGAAATAATTTAATAAAATTATGCTAAATTATAATTATTAACATGCTATTTAATTTTTCAACTAATTTTAATTAAATTTTAATTTAATTTTACATATTTAAATTTTTTTTACAATTAAAATATATTTTAAACTCTGCAACACATATCTCTATTAACTTTTGATAAGTATTTAATCTAATATAATAACATAAAACAAATTACAAAATAGACAAGTAAAAATATTTACAAAGCTTTGAATATCAATAAAATAATTTTAAAACCTATTTTAATTACCATTTAATCATAATTAATTTTATACTTAACGTGGTTAACATTACTTTGCAAATTTTTGATGATTAATAAATATTTCCCGCGGTATGAAATATTTACACCGGAAATGCATTTAAGACTTTATTAAAATTATAATATTGTAAATTAAAATAAGTAAAATAAAGTGATTTTCGCATCAAATTATTACTTCATAGAGAAATTTAATTATATATTAAAAATAATATTTAACGAAAACAGACAAGTCAAATCGTAAGCATTCGTTTCGTTTAAGAAAAAGAAATTACCAAATACGTATATATATACATTTGTATATTGTTTATATATATATATATATATATATATATTGTTTGCTATATGAATATGTTATCTTCTGACTGAAACACAAACCTATACGGGCACATCATGCCTCATAACATTTTTTAAAAAAATAATAAGTACAGTACAATTAATATGCCTATAAAAGCTTATATGTTAATAACAGAATGTATAATAATACAAGCATACAGTACAAATGTTGCTATGTTCCTTTTCGTTGCTCTGTTAACATCAATTCCCTTTTTTCTAAACATTTTTGTTAACTTAGCTCATGTAAGACGAACTGGGATGAGTTTGTACCCAAACTCCACTTGAGCTTAAATAATGGCCCGTTGTGATACCACAAATTGCAAAGGTATTTATAAGATACAAAGGTATTTACGTACTTTTTAAACTTTTAAACTCTGTGATTACTGCTGAAAAATCCAAAAAACTCTATGAAAACTATTTGAATAGATGTAAAATAGAGTTACAGAAGTAATCTAATTCTTTAAAAATTGTTGTAGGTGGTATGGACAAACATTTGATTATACAAAAGAAGTATTAAAAATAGATATCTCTTATACTTTTGGTAAATTAAAACTAGAAATATGTTGACGATTCAGGCCGTGGTTTAGATATCTTTTTTCCAATAAATGGTGGGAAGTGGATTATACCTAAAACCAATACCACATTCCTAAGTTAACCAGTTAAAAGTCAGTTGACTAGGATCAGCACAATAAAGGATAACTCCTCCATGTGCTCTTCGTCAACTAATGAAATTTGATTCCTATACTAGACTCCAGAATTTATTCGAGTATCAACTGAGTGAGATTATAAAAGCTGCCCACTTGAATCTGATTTCGCTTGACACATTATTGGAAATAATCCACTGGAGTTGTACAATGAATGAAACCTGGATCCTAACATGTTATAAAGTGTTATTTCAGTAGCAATAGTTAATTGTATAACGTAATAGAGAATAACTTTTCCATGAGATATCGGGCTAAGTAGGCGATTGAGAAATAAATCTCTTTCTCGAGACAAACAGAATCATGGTTTACAAGTCTGTTATTATACCTCTCCTGCTTTATGGTAACAGAAGCTTGAAAAATTAACATCAGACGTTAGGTTCATTTAAGAGAAAAGTGCTTTGAAAGATCTATTGTCTCGTACACTTTAGCAATGAGTATCGAATTAAATGAATCAAAAAATTATATGAGCTATAAAGCGACGTTGATATAGATAAGCGCAGAAGATTTCACCGATCGTTACTTTTGACTATTTTAGGAGTAATGCTCCAGTGAAAAATATTAACTGCAATGAATATTGATTGCTCAAAAACATCTCGAGCTTCGTTTCTTTAGTTTTTATAGATTTAGTTTACTAGATTTTGTATAATTCTGACTATCAATATTAGCTTTGGCAACTTTTGTTTCATCTTCCCTTAACTTCTTAAGATGCATAGTACCTTCTAAAATAATGCTCCAGTAAGAGATATTTGGTTCATATGAAAAATGATTGCTGGAAAAAATCATCTCAAACTTTGTTTTTCAATATCTTTACTAGGCTTTTCTGGATTTTGCACAGCTACCACTATCAAATTTAATTTCAGCAACTTCTGTTTCGTCTTTCTTGATTTCAATAATATTATGTTATAAGGTATGGTGGTCTTACGGAACCAGAAACAAGATAATGACAGTAATTTAAAAACACTGCGTTTCATGGAATAATAAATATATTTTAATCAATTGTATTTTCATATAAAAGTAACTGATCTAAATAAAAACATAATTCTTAAATAGTTAAATAATTAGCAAAATAGAAAGTAAATTTTAATTAAAATTAACTAAATTGAAATTTGAAACTTTATATTCCTCCATATGACAGAACACAAATATGTCATCAAAATTTTTAAGTAACTGGAATAACTATGTATCTACAGATACGCAAAGTATCTACATCGCGCAACAACAACACGAGGTCTGTCTGCAACAATGTAGGTAACCAATTTGTTTTTTAACTGCCAAATTTTGTTCTGTTGCGGTTTCAAAATATAGGATCAGAAAATGGATATGTTTAGTATGGTTTTAGGGGTTTGTGCTGAGGGCTTTACACTTCGTATGAAATATGAGTAGCTGCTTTTTCTTCAATAGGCACGCTTCTCACTTAACACTAATACTTTTGTATATCAAAAATACAATATACACATTTGTATATATTTATATATGTACATATTAATATGTAGATATTGAGATTATATTTAAACAAAGAGATCAATTAAAGCCTGATAAGTGCTACTTTAGACACTTGTGGTTTGTAATTCTTCCATTTTTCACCTGTAGGTTGTACAGTTATAATCGACATATTATATATGATGTAATACAGCCGAAAAAGTAACGGTTTGGGTTTGGTAAGGTTAAATATGGAAGGTGTCAAAACTAATTAAATCAATTCTTTTGACTAACAGCAACTTGTGGTTAGACTGATACAAATATATGGTTTGTAAACTGATCCAGGTTAAGTTCAATAAGGCGCTAAGTGTAGTTGCTTTAGCAACTGAATAAATTTATATGTCAGTACTCCATTGCCACCGTTACTTACAATCAGGCGAGACATGAAATTTTAAAGAAGGGCGCAAACCTCTTACTACATATCAAGTCCTGCGATATGACATATCAAGCCCTGCGAAGTACTTTCAGAGAAAGCAGTGAAGAAAGTTTTGACAAAGTGACCATGGCGAATATAAGAAAAGAATCCAAAGATGGTGATTTGACTCAGTTTTTACCTATTTAGAACCTAAGCGAAGAGGAGGTAGAAAAAAACGAAAAGAGGTTCACTTTAGACCATTATGCCTAGAAAGAAAAATTGTACTTTGATGCGAAAGCAATATAAAGCAAATATTAACATTTAAACTATATAAAGTAATATAGTTAAGTAATAACTAAAACTAAAATTTTAATTATTTTAAATATTTAATTATTTAATTATTAGAATTTTATTTTTAAAAGACTTAGCTTAGACACTTGCTAATTATTATATGAAATTAACTTAATTAATCGATTCAATTTTTACACTCAGTATATTCTAACATATAATTAATATGAATACATTTTATTAATCTTAATTTTGTGTCT
Organism: Teleopsis dalmanni; assembly: GCF_002237135.1. Lineage (NCBI taxonomy): Eukaryota > Metazoa > Arthropoda > Insecta > Diptera > Diopsidae > Teleopsis > Teleopsis dalmanni. Next base: position 198,649,315 of record NC_051846.1, read on the forward strand.
AGATCTCAACAAACTGGAGCTCCAAGACTGGAACTCTGTCACTATCATGGACCCATACAAATTTCTGTGGCTACAAGCCATGCCCTCAGTGTATTGTTGGCATATTGTTTCAAGCTAGCTTAGCGAATCCATACATCAACATATTTATTACAGGCATCTCGTTCCCCCGACCCTCTCTAGGGATCCACGCACTTCTTTAAATAGAATAAATAAAAAGTTTTACATCTTAGGCTACCCTTTAGATCTATAACATGTTTGTCATACTAGTAAATGTGTGCTAATAATTAGTTATAATATATATGTTTTTATAATAATCTAAAAGGTATATATATTTTCCTTATCTTAAGGTTTATAAAAACGTCATTTTAATGAGATATGTTTAATCTCAATCTCAATCTGTTTAATCTGTTATATTTGTATCGAATCAGGTATAAATGTTGGTATAAACGAGCATGTCTCAAGTCTTTACGGGAATGTTCAATCATCGATGATGCTGAATGTTACCGGGATGCAAACTTAACCGCTTAAAAAATCAGTCAGGTAGGGTCGTACACATAATCACTTTAATACTCAAAATATGTACCGCATCTGAAGCATTTACGTTCTGCCTTCATGACTAAATAACATCCTTATAAAAAAATTTCTATTCTAAGTTCCTAAAATCTAATACATCATTACGTTAGAGATATATTCCTCCTTGACGATATAACACATAATATAAAAATTAAGTGAACGGCAAAAGCACTGCCACTGTCTTAATTTTAATTTTCGAAGAATTATATAAGAATTATATAAATTATATAAATTATATAAATTAACTTATACAGCACGATCTGTTAGCTGTTTAGTTGATTGAGATTACTCTGTTGCTCTTCGTCGTTCACCGTATTTGTCACCTTATGAGACACATATGAAGCTTATGTTTAGAATACCGACCACCTTATTTTTAAATAATATGAAATATAACATTTGATTAGATAGTTAAGAAAATCTTTCAATGAATAGGAAAGTAGGAAGGTGATTAGTGTGGTAGTTTTTAAATCTAAAAATTAAGTTTGTTTTTAATCAAGTCAATATTTCTGCTGATAATATAGTTATCTCTGAAACAGAGAAATATAAATCTTTAGTTTTTAAAAGCGTATATTATCTTAATTGTTCGTATATGCCAGAATTTTAGGACTGCAAGTGTTATGGAACTATGTTATATTTAACCCATGAATAATATGTTTACACTCAAAGCCAATGTGCAGTTGATTTGCGTAATTTAAATTAAAAGTTTCATTAGTTTTTGTTGTTTATTCCTAAATATCTACTGCACTTGCTTTGATATTTTAAGAATTAATGCATAAACCACAACTACATAACATAAATATACGTAATTGTTATAAACTCTGTTTTTAATTTAATCACTTTTGTTTGAACAAAGCAACTATAATATTATTTAATGACGTTTTTAATAAGAATTTCTTAATTACATAAATAAATGTTTTTCTAATTTTTTTATTATTTTATTAAATATCGTAAGTATCACACACTTTTAAAAATAAATTCATTCATTATTCTGAAATCTAAATAAAAACACTTTCCGTAATAAGTTGCACTTGGGCTCAGTGGCTTATTTAGTGTGGATATCAGGGGAATGGAACCCTCCTTTGAATATAAGTTAATGTTAATAAAAACTACACAATACTGTTATATTTTTGTCTTAACATTTTATAACTAATATTATTCAGAAATCATGATCATAATATATAAGAAACATATCAAAAACTCGTCAATTTTAAGAGTTAGATCCAGATTTTGAGCAAAGAGCTTATTTAAATAAGATTCCGGAAAATACTACTAATGTCAAAGGCGTTACGGTACGTCTTTATTCTAATTTTATTTCAAAATTTCTGCAGATCTTTTTCCTTTCCATTAAAAAAGATTGATTTTTCAGAAATTGTTACAATCAATATGATCAGAATAAAAATATTTCTCTCCATATAACCTTGGACCACGCTTATATTAACATTCTTAATATATATGTAGTTTCATATTTTTAAGGAAAATAAACTAGAGCATACTTTGTTCTATTATATGAATCTTGGCCTCCCTATTCTATTAGATTATTCTACTACTATGTTGAGGCTAGTTGAGTTGAGTCAGTGCACCTGAGCACTTTTACTCTCTATTAACTACGTTGTTTCTACAAAACCCCTCTTTGCGCCTTGACTGGATTATTGTTTATCACTTCATTAGACTAAGCAATAATTGAACTCAGATCTGCATATCTCCCCGACGAGCCTGTAACCATTCTGAGATTTGATAACGCGGTGTTAGTAAGTCTGTCAGATTTCGCAAATAATTTCAGGGCTCTATCCTTTATGTATTTTTTGATAGGATCAATCTTGAGGCCCCTGAGGATGTCATTCGTCCTAATGTACCAAGGAACATTGAAAAGTCTTCTCAGAGCCTGGCTTTGTGCAATTTATAACTGGTGAATAGTAGTGTTTGAAGCTTTGTTAAACGCTACACAACCATATAGAAGGACGGACAAATTATTTGGTTATATATCAGTTTCTGTTCTTAGCATTGAGGTTTTCATTTCTAAATAGCGGTTGGAGGTAATGAAGAATTTTGGCGCAGCTAATTCTTTTCAGTTGAACATATTTAAGCCATGTGAATCGTTTGTTCAACGTGATGCCGAGATATTTAACGCTATCCTCCCAGTTTATCACCATATCACCCACTCTCACACTTGACGGATTCTGTCTTCACTTACGCGTTATAAACAGGGCCTTAGTTTTTTCATTATTGATTTTTATTTTCCATTTCTGAAAATACTCCAGAATGAGGTTTATATGCTCATGAAGTGTGTTTGTTATGTTGAGAGCACATTTGTCTGAGTATTACTATTACTATTACTCCCTATTATATATATATATATATATAATATATATATATATAATATATATAAAAAAAATATATATATATTTTCTTTTTTAAGTGTTTTTTATATTTTAAAAAATTATAATAAAGTAGTAGTTATATATAAAACAACTACTTTATTATAATTTTGTAAAATGCATACCACACTAAAAAAAGAAGTATTATATATTATTCATCTTTTAAATACAAAACTATATGTAACATATCTATCTGTATACATACACATATGTTTATGTATATAAAACTACTTTTTACTCTTAAATAAAATTTTGTGAACAGCAGATAACTTTGCAAAAAAATATATTGCAGTTTCGCCCCTCTGACAAAATTGTGACTACACCACTGCTTGAACTCAAACTGTATTAATTGGCATCAAGTGCATAATTTGTCACTTTCAATAGATAAAATTATTGTGCATCGAATGTATCTATATTATATTTTATATAAATGTATATATTTATATTATTTTCTTTTTTAAGTGTTTTTTATATTTTAAAAAATTATAATAAAGTAGTAATTATAATAAAACTACTACTTTATTATAATATTGTAAAATGCATAACACACTAAAAAAGAAGTATTATATATTATTCATCTTTCGAATACAAAACTATATGTAACATATCTATCTGTATACATATACATATGTTTATGTATATAAAACTACTTTTTACTCTTAAATAAAATTTTGTGAACAGCAGATAACTTTGCAAAAAAATATATTGCAGTTTCGCCCCTCTGACAAAATTGTGACTACACCACTGCTTGAACTCAGACTGTATTAATTGGTACCAAGTGCATAGTTCGTCACTTTCAACAGATAAAATTATTGTGCATCGAATGTATCTTAAGGCGTCAATATTATTATTAAATAAAATTTATTAACCCGTAATTCATATAAATCGGGAACAGCACAAATTTAAATCGTAAATAAAAACCACTCGTCTGTAGGGCTAGAATAATAGTTTAAAAATAGATTTTTGTAATCAGAACATGTGCAATACAACTGACTTTATAGTCAATGAAATAACCCACATTGATAGCGTTGTTTGTCGTTCAGTTATTGGTGGTACTTAAAATATTGGATACTTGCTACATATTTGGGGTTAGTGGGGACGGTATTATTAATGAGCCACGCAACCGCATCGCTTCGGCGTTTGACGTCAGTGTTACGAAAACCTCACGCTTGCCATTTGATAAGCTCTCTATGTATGATCAAGAATGACTTATGCCAGCAAATCGAGGAAATACGCAAACAGGAATTTAATCATTCAAACTTTAATTAATAAACAAATTAATGCTTTTCACAATTACCAGGCATTCTAGTGAATGCATATTTTGATCCAAATACCGAATAGTATGCGAGTCTTGGAATGAATGATTCTTCAATGAGTCTTGGAAAACACGTAGACCTTTTTATTTAATTTGCAATTTGTTTTATTTGTTTATTTTTTTGTTTATTTTTTGTTTTGAAGACATTAAGTTATATAACGATTATAATATATTTAACTATATTTAAATAAATTTATATAATTTCAGTGAAGTTTTGTACAACAATGTAACATTTGTTAAATTGTATATATGTATGAATTTTGAGTATATAATTTTGCAACAATGCGCAATTTTTTTTTTTTTTGTTTTTTACAAAATAACTTTATGCATAACAATTAAAAACAATTTATAATTAATTTAAACAATTAAAAATTAAATTTAAATTTATCTATCAATTTTCTTTTGAATTTATCATTAATTTCTAAAACTAAAAATGAACTACCAATTTTCCATTATCAAATAAATAAAATAATAAATATAATAATAATTTAATATAAAAAATTAATCTAAATCGCAGATTGTGTATAAATTAAGGCTTATATTACAAAATAATTCTAGTGAATATAAATTAAAATAACATAAAACTGATATTTTATAATTTTATACAAAAATGCAAAAAACTTTTTTTATGAATTTAATGAATTTAAATTAACCTTAAAGTAGTGAAAGCCTTATATCTTATGTATGTGTAGATGTTTTTTAATTTAATTGATAAATCGATGATTTTGCATTTAGTCGTTTAGCGTGAGAGGGTGTGTGCGGAAAGCTAATATATATAAAAAAATCAGTTTGGAGGGAGTTTGAGTGTTCTCTTCAAACTGATTCAAAATGCAGTAGATATTTATAATAAATAATACATTTAGTTAATACAATAAAATGGTTTAGTTGGTCTTGTATGATGCTTGAGTTGCTAATGATAACCAACTGACAGTTCTTAAGTAGTAATGATTTTTGGCATATTTTAAATACGTAACGTTTTTTGACGTTTTCTTGTGATTTTTTTTTATGATTTGTTTTTTTTTCAATTTTTTGAGACACTTAACAGCGAAACAACAAAATAAAATATTGAAATTTAATGCATTCAGAATTTAAAACATAAATTTTGTAAACAAATAATATTGAATTATAGTATTTCGGTAATTATTTCCTATTTATGGGCAAAATATTTTTAAAAAAATTTTGACAAAGAGGAACAAACTAAACCCATTGCGATTTTAATAAGAAATGTAGATATGCATTTTAAAATTGGGAATTCAAATTTTTTATATTACAATTGTTCTCTAGTTGTAATCTCTCATGATCTCATATGCAACACTCATAAAATGCGTCAAACGTAGGTATTCCTGAATGATAAGCCAATTATCTAGATCTCCACCCTCGTATTTAGTGTCCGGCTCTTCGACAGTCGACTCTTTAACACACAATGTCGCCATTGCTAATTTGCACTCCTCCAGGTCACGTTCTAAGTTCAGGGAGAATTTCTCAAAGAAATCGGCAATATATTTATTTTTATCATATTTCTCATCTTTATTTGCATTGTGATATGAAATAACTTTCTTAACCTCTGCTTTTAACATCGTTAATGTTTCATTGTATTTTTTTAATTCATTTTTGATCTACAAAGGAAAATGTTTCATTAGTTTTATGAGTTAATATAAAAAATAAAAAAAAGTTAAAATAATTACCCTAGTTAAGTTCAAGTCCCCGCGCAAAGCATTTAAGTACACATTATTCACTTTTGGATCAACATCAAAATCTTCGGTCAAGTCTGCTTTCAACTGGTGATCCCATTTTACATGGTGCAGTCTCCAAGTAACACGGACATTTTGCGCCGATTCAGCATTTTGCACGATTTTGGCCTAAAAACAGAAAGGAAATAAAATATAGAAAAATTTGTAAAATATATGCAATTGCGACAAGAATAATTAAAAGAGAAATTCAATCTTCTAACAACATTTACTAATCGGTTATGATCGATTAGGTAGACATATCCACCACAAGACCATTATCTTTATAGAGCATCTCAATGAAAGTACTGAAAGTTATTTCAAAAGAACGCGGCCAACTGGTTAACAGATTCTTACATTACATCAAGTCTTCCTAACACTTTAAAGTAAAGAACTTTTTTTTTGAAACAAAGACATAATACATAAGAAACCATAATAAATAAGTTATATATATTATTATATCTTAAAGTTTTTTTGTCTTTTTTTCGAAGAGGTTTTTTAAAAATGCCAAACGCATCGTCACTATACTATTACAATACTGGTATGCTCTGTTTGCATGAACTAAAAAAATCCCCTTTATATGCTAGACCGTTTCTATACTAGAACTTTATCGGCAATCCGATAAAGTTAGTTATCCATTAAAAATGTTCTTCGTTAGCCTGCGTTTATTAGTTATATCTTATACTAATACTGTAAATAACAATGCTGTAAAATTAGAATAATTACAGAACTTTTAAGAGGGTGGAAGAAACAGGGATTATTAAGCGGTTAAAACTTCACCGACTTCCAATCCATTCTTACTCTTAAACAATCTCCTACGCTTTCACACTACCATTACCGACATACATCCTCACCCATTTGCACACATTTGTAATTCCTTTCTTGTTATCTGCTCGATAGATCTCCGTGGGTCACCATAACACTAATAACATTAAGCTCTTCCTATAGAAAAGCTCATATATGACCTGATCAAAATAATACACTATAGAAATCTAATAATTAATGTTTATGTGTTGATCAAAAGAGATTAATTTAATTAATAAATATCAGAAGTTGATTTCTTAAATCTTAGCTCCGGAAAGTAGTGAGAATAGAGAAATTGGGAAAGCTTTGCCCTTTGCCCATATACGAACATGTGGTAACAATAGAGCAACAGAGAAAGCTCTGCCTCCGTTTAAATCAACCAATCGAACAAGATATACTTTTGTAAGATACATTTTAATGTTTAAATGCCATGTTATATGGTTGTTTAAACCTGTTTTTTATATAATTTAAAATAAAATTTCCATCACTTAAGTTTAACTAAACACTTTTATTAAGAGAAAAGGTACTTTTTGTTGATGAAATCTCTTATAAGACAAACACGAATCAAATTTCAATAGCCTTGTATTGAGTACTTTAATGTACTTTAATGAGTTTATTATTATTTAATATAGAAATTTATCAAGTATATTTTGATAAAAACAAAAGAATAAGAAATAAGGAATAAGAATAAAATACAATAGTTTGCATTTTACCAAATATATATAGCAAGTGGTAAGTAATATTCTAGTTTATAGTTCATAAAACAAGTTTGTTTAATTTTCACACTTACATATTCATCTAATACTTGGCGCAGATGTGTGAAAGATGCATTGGCTTGATCGTAAGGATGTTTTAAGATTGATCTTATATCAACCGCATCCACTCCTTCATTGCAATTCATATTTGGCGCTGCGCGTAGATGTAGATGATGTTTGTGTGGTGGGGTCGGCTGTAGTCTTGTTCGCTGATCTTGCAATAGCTTCTGATGGTATTGATGGCGATATTGCGGTGTATGACGTATGAGCCTCTGACCGGAAGGTGTCACGGGTATTCCGTGTGTAGTTTGTACGGAGATAACAAAAAATATTATGAGGAATACTCCAAATTCTGAAAAATTAAAAAAATTAAATTAATACCATATATATTTATTTAAACTCAATTGATTTAATATTTATTTATTTTTTTATTGTTGAGATAAAAAAATATTTAATTGTACTTCACAATCAAAATGAAACTACAACTTTATTATCTTCAGCGTTAAATTTATTTTTTTTTATAAATTGTGAGTTTATTTGTTGTATTTATAGTTGCTGTCATTGTTGTTGCTATTGTTGCTGTTGCAGGGGCTAGTGCAATTAAATGCATTAACAGAAATCGTAATATATTAATAAGATCACTATTGTGTACGCCGTACTATGTAGTAAATTCATTAAAAGAGTTTTAATTCAGTTTTTTTTTTGTTTTTATTACTACTGTAAACATTAAAGCAAACATTAAACGATTTTAGTTGCACAAGTTGCATCTACGCACATGCAGTAGATGCAACTACATTGCAGCTGGTCATGATCGCCATAGTACCCGCGGTAACCGCGATAGCAAATAATTGAATGCGTTTATTGCGTACAGCGTCATTGAGAAAGCTGAAGCTCAAGTTCAAGGTGTGCGGTCGTTGCAATTAGCTGGCGCTCCAAAGCCCCTCAGATACTATTTGTAATGTCCACAGATGCAATATGCATTTGTGCAAACACAATGAAGTTGTTGCAATGCTCACAATGTGAATGTCCATTGTGCAGCGATCGGTAAAACATAAATTTTACATTTTTGTGTACATTTCCGAAATGCCAAAGCATTAGAAATTTATTAATTATCAGGATTTAAACATTTAATACACATATAATTACAAATAGTATATATTAAGAGACCTCACATTATTCTATGTTGTGTGGTCTATTTCTATTATTAAACAATATAATTTAGTTTTAGCGGAAATGAAACTATTAAAATAATATTAAAAGTTTTATTACTATATTAATATATGTGTATATGTTATTTGATTATTTATGTTGTTAAAGGAGTTTTTTAAAAAAACTTCATTGAATTATGATTAAAGGTTATTAAGACGATTTTGCAGAAAAATGCTCTGAGCATATTTTTCTGAAGGAATAAATATTGCATTTGATTTAATACACTGCAACTCTAAACAAATTTGAGCATCTATATAATAAGATAGTTTCATCAAGGAAAGACTTTAATGTACACTCTCAACTTTCAAACTTTGTATCTATATCTTCATTTCTGATATATCATAGAGCTTTTATTATATATCTCAATAATAATAATAATTAATAAGTTTGAAGTTCTGTAATGGTGGATGGAACAGCATTCCTATAAGATACACAAGAATATAGCAGTTTACTAACTTATTAAGCAGAATTCTATTTTTTACACTTAACTTTCCTTGTGTTGATTTCAGAACATACCATTGTTCTGACCCCTATATTCTCTAGAGTCTAGACAATTGCAACTTTTGTCAAAAGTTAGAATTGATACATTTATATTAAATATTTATATATACTATTACTATATTCGACTGTTTATAAAAAATACGTCGAAATGAAAATATTATTTAAATTAGTTACTATTTAATTTCTATATAATTACTTTAAATTACTTTTATATATTATTATTTTTATTATTATCATTACTAATTATTATTATTACTATTTTTTTTTATTATTATTTATATTTTTATTATTACAATTGCAACTTTTGTCAAAAGTTAGAATTGATACATTTATATTAAATATTTATATATACTATAACTATATTCGACTGTTTATAAAAAATACGTCGAATAGAAAATATTATTTAAATTAGTTACTACTTAATTACTTTATAATTATTTTAAATTACTTTTGTATATTATTATTTTTATTATTATCATTACTAATTATTATTATTACTATTTTTTTTTTATTATTATTTATATTCTTATTATTATTACTAATTATTACCATTATATTATTTTATTATATCATACTTATTAATATTATTTTTATTATTGTTATTATTATTACTAATTATTATTATTATTATATGAATGATTTTGTGTTAATGTAATGATTTTACTTATATCATTTTTTTCTTAATATTTTTGTCTTAATTTGATGCGCTGTGACGTATGAGTGTTTTATTTATTACAACATCTGAAAAATGTCCACCTCATTATTAATTTATTCTCCATAGAATTATATTTTAATAATGTTAATAATCAAATATTTATTATGAATATTTATATACAATTTTTTTTAATATTAAAGATGCATTTAATTGATAAATAATTTAAAAATAGCCTTTGCACCTGAAGTAACTGTAATAATTAATTAGCAACACAAACGTACTGTAGCACGCACACACAGGCACACGCACATTCACACATCAACCATTGTAACATTTGTTTTCCTTAGTCACATTTTCATTCATTAGACGTGGAAAAACAACACCCACACACATTCACATAGAAAGGGAACGTACTGAACTGTTAAGTAGCGTGCAAAGGTTATAAAAATAATTTTGTAGCTTCGGATTTCATTATTTTTAATGATACGCCATTACAATAACAATTTCACTAACCGATTCGTATTATTATTGTTAGCTTGTATGTGTATGTGTGAAACTAATTGGAAATTGATTTGAGAGATTTTTTGTTTTAATTTTAATTTCCTTTTACTTTTATTTGTTTAAATTTTCTCTATTATGTACTTTATTATAACACCCATTTTTATTTTTATTTTTATTTTTTAATTTTATTTTTATATATTTTTAAATGAATAAATTTTTTTTTATATACTTTTTATTTGATTTTTTAAATTTTTTAGTTTAGCTTTCAATTAAAATAATAAAAAGGAACTAGAAATAAATGATTCATTCATAAAATATATATACAATGTAATTTATTAATAAAAAAATATATAAAAATAAAATTTAAAAAAAAAATTGAATGACAAGTGGTGTTAAAATAATCAAATAATGAAATAAAAAAATATAATGTAACTAAAACGGAATTTAGATTAGAGAAAAAAATCTCAAAGAAAAACATTTTAATCAGATTAAAAGTAATTTAGAAATTGAAAAAAAAAACAACTGTTATTAAAAATTAACAAATATAATTACATGATCATTTCAATTCTAATGCATTTAGTAAATTTAATTAAATTATATTATATAAGTTATAAAGTTTAAAGGTTTGATTAATTTATTTTTTTTGTTGAGTTAAAATTTTTATAAATACTGATAACAGCGAAAGTAAAGTGCTAATTATAATTTATTATAATTATGTGATTAAATGAATGCTTATGATAACACCAAACTACACATTCTAAAAACAAATGGAAACTGTATTTCGTTAAGAATATATAAGGATAAATGTATATGCATTTATAATTTTACTTAAATAATGCAATTGCCTATATAAATTTAATAAATAACACCTTGAACGTACAAATTTGCACAACTATTATTGAATGGAAGTACTTAAGGTACTGCACAGGGTTTATTTATAAATTATATAATTTATAAGTTTAATTTAATTCGGCACGCGTTTATTAATTCAAGAGTTAATTTTTATTTATTTTAATTTTTTTTTTAATAACTTTTTATTAATTATTAAAAAATTATTATTTTATTTTATTTTATTATTTTTTAATTTATTTTATTAATCATATGTATAACCATAAGGTCTAAATATTTTTAACAAACGCTAACTTGTAATGGACAAGAAAGGGTGGCTTTCATGTTGTAAAGTTGAGTTTTTCAAGAATTGTTAAGCTAAAGAAGTAGAGGAATACTCAAGAAGCAGGTATACTTATGTTTTTAAATTAAAAAAATAATTTTGGATAATATAAAAAATTTAAGTACTTTAGTAGTTTTCAATATAAATTAATAACAAAAATATTTGTTATTGTAAAATAAAAATAGAGCAAAAAATCTATATTTTGTTTAATATTTTTTAGCAGAAATCAGAAAAAAATGAAAATTTTTAAGTTGTTATTTTACTAACATATGTATAAAAAATAAATAAAATTTATTAAAAATGTTATGTGCAAAAAAATTCCAGAATATTAACACTGAAAGTCTTTTTCAGATCACATCATATACGACTTTGAGATTGAATAGCGTTTATATGTAAACGGAATCTTTCATTATAAAATTCTAGTCCTTAAGGAAGAAGTTTTCTGCTCTAAGGAACGAGAAATGTTCTGTAAGAGAGGAGAGAGGTTTTTTAATATATCTCTCAAAATACATTGTGTCAAAATATAAAAGTCTTCCCGAAGAAACGCCTACGGTTATAAAATCTACACTATACCAAAGTAGTTAATACAAAAAGCATACTTGTTTTAATTTAAATTAAATTAAGAATAAAAAGTTAATATCTATATATATATTTAAAACAGGAACTGTGTAAAATTCAAAGTTCACGTTTTTAAGAAAGACATATATTTTATATATTTGTTAATACTGAGTTTTAAAACCAACAATTATTATTATTTGAAAATGAGTCATAAGTAAAATTTCATCACATAAAACAAATTGTTCCGCGCCAAAAATAAACAACCTTTACTTGACAATATGGCAAGAATTAAAAATAAAAAGAAGTTGAGATACATTTTTTAGTATTGACAATGTGACGTATGTATATATTACTTGAAAAGGATATGAAGTATTTATGGTATAATATAAATGTAAGAGTTAACTATTAATAGCACTAACTTTATTGTAAGTGTATTAATATTGCTAAAGTACAAAAATGATCGCTTCAAATGTTTAAAAAAATTGTTTAACTGATTAAAATTTAGTTTTTACTTTCACATTAAACATGAAAAACCTCATGAAGAGGTTTTTTCGAACAGTAGTGAAATACAACAACAAAAATTTTTATTTTTTATATTATTTTAATTAATTGAATTTTTGGCTGACCATGCAGCTGTTTCGAGTATTATAGTAAAAAACATTGTAAACATTTTTCTTTTTATTGAAGTAATATTTAGGTAAATTATATTACTAAAGCTAATATGTTATCAGCAAAAATGTGGGGTTATCACACCATAGGTCAGATTGTTAAGGTCAGTAAGCAGAAAAAAGTATACACCCACATTTTCTTTATATATATTCATAATATAAATTTTATTGCATTCATAATTTCTATATATATTATAATTAATTGTACCCTGAAAATGTCTATAGACAAAAGTGGAAATATTGGTGACCATAAAATGTATTTTTTAATATTAATTTAAATAGTTTTGTATTATTTATTTATTAGATTTTTACTAGCCAGTTCAACAATATATAAATATTTTCAGAAATAAAAATAGGTTTTGTTGATTTATTTATCTGATATAGAATTTGATATTATAATAAGTATAATAATAATAATTAATTATATATATTATAATAATAATATTATAAAAAAAAATAATTGTTTTTAAAAGCTTAGATTAAAAGCTTAGAAAAGCAATAGATAATATATATTTTTTATATATTTCTATATTTTATTTTTTATATATTTTATATTTTTATATAAAATAAAAAAATAATTTAAAATTTGATTGATAATTTAATTTTCAATACTATTTGACAATTTCTTTTGTTTTTTTAGTGATTATTTTATAATATAAAAATATTTATATATTTTAAACTTTTAGTTTCTTTTTATTTACTGTAAACTTAGGAAACATTTTGAAAACCTCTAAAGTTTGTCCTTAAAAACAATTTTTTTAAGCATCAAAGATTTTAAAGAATTTTGTATATTGTTTTAAAATTGTTTTAAAATTTCATCAGTTCATGAGTTAAATAAATTAAATTAATAATTAAATTTTAACTGAAGTTAGTTAGAAATTTGTATTTGAATACTTATTTAAATCTATTTAATTTGTATTTGATTACTAAAATGTTCCATAATTTTATAATTTTAAATTAAAATTTATTTCAATTAAGAGATATTTGTTTATAAACGACTATTAAATTTAATATTAATTTTTGTGTTAAATATATAGCTATTATTATTGATTTGTTTAAAACTATTATATTATTATATATAATTATTAAAATATTTTTAAGTTAACTTCTGTATTTTATTAATTTATTATATATTCTGTATATATTTTAGTTTATTCTACTATATTACAAATTTTTTGATTTATTCAAATAAATTAACATTATACCCTCAATATCAACTTTTTTTTTTATATTAAAAAAAAAATTTTTTTTGTGATAGTAACTATTTTTTTATTGTTTTTATTTTTTTTTTTTGTTTTTGATTATTATTTATTTCTTAAATAAATTTTTTTTTTTTTGTAACTTTATTTTATACAGAATGTCGTCTCAGAACTTACTTGATTTGTGCTGTTTATTTACATCACAATATTTTATGTTTTTGGCAGATTTTTTGTTATTAATTTGGCAGGATAAGAACAGATTTGGATTTCCTTTTCGAAATTTTGACATATTTCGGCAGGTCTGGCACGCATCGGCCTCACGTAACAACTGACACTGAGGCTGTACGCTTAAAGCCGTTAAAGCATCAAAGCGTAACGTGTCGATCAAGCTTGGCATTTTATTTGATTAGAAATTATTTTTTATAATTGTTCACTTCGGCTTTATATTTTTTTATTTTTTATTTTACAATTTTTTTTATTTTAATTTATTTTGAGTTAAATTAAAATTTTAAGAAAACATTTAAAATTATCACAGTTATTTGAGTATTTTATTTATAGTTTTGTTTTGTTTCACTATTTAATATTTCTATTAATTATTTTCTATATTTTGTTTTTTGAGTTAACATAAAGCGTTTTTAATATAAAAACTATTTAAATTTTTCACTCATAATCTTTTTTAAATTTCCAAATTTAAAAAGAAAAAAAATTCAATGAAAAGTCAATTTCACAATTCAATTAAAATTATAATGCACAATATTTTTCATTTAGTTTAAAATAATATATTAAAGCATCTATAGATCTTGAAAATTTTTGTTAAGTATTGACCGCACTAGTTGCCTTTTTGGTCGCTTTGCGAAAATTTCTGCTGTTTCTGTTGTCAATAACTGAAAGTCTAAAACCTTAATAAACTAAAATCAATTGACAACGCCGTTTTAAATCTCCTGTACTCAAGAAAAAAACCTAAATCCAACAACAAATCCAAAAACAAAACAAAACAAAAAAATGTGTAAGTAAAGTCTCGGCATCAAGCAATAACGAGTCAACAACAACCAGTAAACATCAGCAACAGCAAAAGTCAAACACACTAACTGGCGCTATTTTAGCGCAGAGTAGTCAAGCTTTTGCCCCTTCATGTTCATGTGCAGCTTTATTAAGATACTACTGTCGTTTGTGTGCGTGTGTATGTGTGTAACGATGTTTTTGCTGTTGGTTGCCGAATAAAAAGTTGAGCAAATACATTTAAATCTATATAGAAATCTCCGTATGTAATGGTTATTTACGCAAAATAAATACTGTAGAAAATTATTACTCACTTGTTGCTTTAGCAGCAGCAGCAGCAGCAGCAATAGTAACAGCTGGGCTGAGGCGAACGAAAGCAAATGCAATTAAATATTACAGCAATTTTAGTTAGGCTTATTACTCTCACATTCTATGTTTTTGTATTTTGTTTGTTCTATGTTTTTGACTCACATCTTCGTTAACAGCAACGAAATTGTAATAAAATCAGTTAAACATTAGAGAAAAAAGTCAACATCGTTATTGACGTTAACAGTGCTCAGCGTGCACTGAGCAATGAGACTTTTTTAGATATAATTTTAAAATTTTCTTAATCTCATTAATGTTTTCTAATGTAATAATGTTTTTAAATAGTTTTGACTAATGGTTAAATGTAAACTTTTTTATTTCACATTTTGTTAATACTAAAAAAATACACTTTATCGCCGTACACAACTGTTATACTGAGTTATTTTTATTATCAGTAACGCGATAAAGTGGGGAGGTACCTTGGGCAGATGCAAAAATTATAAAAGATAGATGGGTAGGTAATGGGTGACAGCCCCAAATACTGCAGACTCTGTACCGTTGTGATGAAACTGGAACGGTAGAAAAACTTATGTGATCACACAACTCTTAATTACGAAAAAGAACTAGTCAAAATGAATTCATTATTCATTCTATATTCATTAGAAAAATAAAACTGAGGGAATCTCTCTAAATCCATTAAGGGCACACTACATCTTGGGATTAAAGTTCATCAAAAAACGATAAATACCACTATTTGTTAAGAAAATGAAACTTAGGAAGTCACTCTAAGTCCATGTAGGAGCCCAAAACATCTTAAGAGCGTGATATTAATTCCAACTTATGATTAATATGCCAGCATTAAGTTTATTTAATATAAAACAATATAGTCGAATACTTTGGAACAAATGATAATAAAAAAATTTTACTGATAAGTAGAATAAAGTAATTATAAACTAAATTAATTAACTAAAAGCAAATCTAGAAAACCAGTCAGAATGCAAATCCATGAAACATCAGGATATAGATATCTTATATGTAAAGAAAAAAGTTCGAGATTATGATTGTGGTTACTGAGCAGGAGATGAGAAAATTGTATATATCAGCGTTCTCTATATACCTATATAATAATGGAATGAAACTTCAGATCAATTAGGAGTAGATATGTATGTGTCACATGGCACAATTATTGAAAATATATTCTAATACAACGTAAATGTCACAAATGTAGATTTCTATAAATGAAATGAGAGGTAATAGTTTTGAGAGAGGTATCAATTGAAAGCCGTACTAGAGGTGTACAACGTAAATACTGAAATTATTCGAGCGGAAGTGCTGACAGTTATCTCTGCGAGCGCCCTTTTAACCTAACCCAGCCTAAACTTATCTAAATCTTTATCATTGAACTTGTCTAAAAAGGGGTTTACTTATAGTTTTGCAATAATCTTCAAAAGTAGTTACCAATTTAAAAGTCAATCATAAATACAGACATCATGTTTGCCATTTATATGTTATATAGAGGCAAATAGAAATACCGCATATATATATATATATATATACAGATATTTAAAGCCCTTATGTAAAAGGTTTTATTTAAAAAATTTTAAATAAAGAACACATTTAAAATAGAAAATCAGTCATGCTAAACAAGTACTTTTACCTTAGTATTAAAATGGGGGATCACGCAGTGTGACTTTATAGATCCATTGAGCTGAAGACTTCAACTAGTTTCTTTAAGTTCATTTTTCTTCATAAAATGTACTGTAACATTTATTATAACAAGTCCTAACTCTTCATTTGATATTTAATAGCCACGCAAATACTTTTCTCAATATATCATTCCAAAGATACATAAATTGTTATCGCTAAAGATGTTTTAATTAAAAATTTTTTTAATTATAATTTTACAAACAGAATAAGAAAAAGTCAATTTTAATATAAGAATTATCTCACTAAGTTAATACAGCTTGAGGGGAAATATTTCTCTGATTGTTCTAGAAGATTATAAAACCCTCCAATCAGTGGTTGCAAAAAATTATAACATATAAATATATTATTTCAAAAATAAAAATAAAATAATAAAGAAATTAATTTTAATAAAAATATTGTAATAACAAAATAATTTAAAGTTAACAATATTAAGTACCAACGATTTTATCAGAAGCTTTAACTCAATGTTTGTGACAATCACAACTGCGTTGGTTGTTAATAAGTACCAAAAAAAAAAAAATTATTAAAAATAAAATTAAATAATTTGGATTATTAATATAAGTAAACAATTATTATTCTTCTTCCTAAAAGCCGAAGTACTAATTGCTTGAGTTGAGTCACTAGCGCATAAATCTCCAAAATTTAAAATAAAAAAAAAATTATTAAAATAAAAATTAAAGAAAGGAATAAATTACACTCGATTTTCATATTTGGATTATTACATAATAATATTAAGTTTTTTTTACTAAACAATTGTTCTTCTTCTTACTAAAAGTCGGCGTTAATATTGGTTTAGCGAAATGAGTCACTAGCGCATAAATCTTCAAGATTTTAAATTCGCTGTAAGGAAATCAAAAAAAAATTTGGAAAATCCAAAACTTTATCAAAATTATTGAAGACATTGGTGAAACAATGCAAAAAATTATTGAATATCTTCCTATTAGTTTAAGGTATATCTTAAGATTTTGACTCAGCTCAAATTCAATTGAAATTTAAGCGCAGCCAGCGAAATATTGATTATGAAAATACTAATAAGAATATTAGAAACGTGAGAAATATGAAATATTTATAAATGTTAATCATAAATCTTATCAAAAAAAAGTTCATATGTGTATGACGTTTTCAATTTTTGACTAAAACTGTTTTCAAGTTAATATTACTACACATCAATTCTTCATAAGATACTTTTTTTTTTTAAAAAAAATTATGTTTGATTTCATCTGATTGGAAATCAAATCACTTAATATTAATCATGAGTAATGAAATATATCTAAGTTCAATACCCTAGTCACTTACGTATAGCATCTCTTTGCGCACTATTTTTAGCACAATAAACACTAAATATGCAATCTGAAAGGCACTTCTGAAATGCACTTCTGAAATGCACTTCTGAAATGCACTTCTGAAATGCACTTTTAAAATGTACTGAAAATTTATTAAAAAATATTTGTTTTATTATTTGGTAGCGCCCCAATTTCATTGTATAATTTCAGTTGTGTTTAGGTTAACTTAGCTTATGGCAATGATCTTGAATGTTATGATAAAAAAGTGTTTGAAGTGCAACGATCAATTGTACGAAAATAAAATAATTATTTGATTATTAATTTTATTTTATCTTATTTTTGCTCAAAAAATCATTTTTAATATAAGTTTCAATTGTACTTTCAAGACTTTAAAAACTTTAATACACTGAACAAGTCTAAACAGTACATAGATCACAATAAAGTATTTGACAAATGCTATTAATTAATATGCCTACATAAACTTAAAAGTGATATCCTACATCACAGTATAAATTCGAAGTTTTAGTGTATGATTACACATAAGTGGATTACACATACTGAGAGGAAAGATAAGATACTATCTATAATGATTGGTTGTAGTGGCAGGTCTGGAAATAACTTTCCATTTAGCTGAATTAGCGATTTTACTACCACATATAAAAACACAAAAACTAAATCCATTTCATCTTATTTAAATAATTTAATAGATCTTTCGTCTTTGTCAATGAACAGTCTAACAAGCTGCCAAAGAAGTAATAGCCAAGAAATCTATTTCTTCTGAAAGCCAGACACAGGCATTCACAGAGAAAATTAATAGTTACTTTTTCCAGTAAGTATATACAACTTCTGCAATAAGTATTAAAAGAAACACGAAGTTTCTCTTTTTGGGTTTCTATACACCAAACTACAAACTACAGTAAGCATTGAAGTATTTACATAGTCCCTTGAAATCAGTTCTCAAGATCAAGATATGAGTGCCATGTTAGCCGGAACGATATTCGGAAGAACATAAACCGGATACAACCAAGGAAGCACCAAGACGAGCCAAACCGTTTGCTTTTTCATTACCTTCAGTCTGTATACTTTTTCTTTGTGCTCAAAACTCTAGCATCTGGAGCTTTGTCACTGTCACGGGTTTTATATTCCGGTTAAGCTCGTCACTTGTCTCTCTACATTCTTTAATTAGATTTGATTTTGCTATGAAGAATTTGCAGGCTTTAATTGCTGCTTAAGTGTCAATAAAAAACCACATCTTCCCTTCACTGTTACTATAGTTAAAGTTAAAGTTAAAGTTAGTTAAAATTATAGTTAAAGGTATGGTATCTACAACTTTATTATTGGACGTTTTCTAGTGATGTTTGTAATCACAAAATAATAAGGTATTCACTTGGAATGTTAAAATATATAATTTAACTTTAAAACTTAAGCATTTTAAAACATTAATTCAAATATTTTTATTTATTTTTTTCAACATATTTTCAAGAATTAAATATTGCTTATTAAATAACAGTTTCTCCTATGGAGAGAAATATTTCCCGGCTTTTTGTTTTTATCTTTGTTGTTGTTGCTTTTTTTATTTTTTGTTTATTTTCTTATTGACTGATTATTATTTTTATTCTTATTCCTTTATTTTGCATTAAACGGAAATCAATAACGCACATGCCAATTTGCAATCTTTATCTAAATTTTACGCGCAACTCCAAAGTATTTCTGAATGAACCTTCGGCGTATGCTTAAAAAACGGAAGTAACTCCGCCGCCTTTGCGGCTACCAATGCAGACAAACTTTATGACTTTCCACCAAGTCGATATGGTATTCTTAAGTAATTCTTATGCAGTAGCTAACAAATGCCAACACTTCTACTAATTTACATATATTATACACAGAGAGAAAAATCTGTCATATTGTTTAAGGTTTCAATTTTTTATTAAATCAATATATAATCCCTAAGCGATCTATTATGTTTTATGTAGGCAGTTTTCGATTTTAAGCAAATCTAATTTCCACTGAATTGTTTTCTCTAGTATTTAGTATTATTAATTTATTTTTTTTAATATTTTTTTAAACTTTTCTACTGGAAACCAACCATAACTTAGGAAATCATATATATAATCTGTGCTTTTCCATGGCACTCACAAAGCGACACTAGCTTTAGTAGAATTAATTATTTAAAATGCTATAACTTAATTTTTTTAATTTTAATAAATATTAACTATAATTTTTTTATATATAGTTATATTTTTAGTAATTTCGTTAAGCACTTTTAATTTTATTTTTTTTTTGTTCATTTTACTTAATGACTTTACCATTTACTTCTATGAAACACTCATTTCTCAGCAGTCTTACTTTAAATTTATTTACTTTATAAAATATAATATTATTTAATCTTAATTTTATTTTATATTCGTTTAACATTTTGCTTATATTTTTATTTTTTTTCTATTTTTTTTTTGCATTAAATCAAATTAATTTTTAAATTTTGCAAGCTTCTTGCACAATTTTTTCACGACATTCTCATCAAAAACTCCGCTTAAGACTAAAACGTCGCTCTGCAGTTCATTGTGGTTGAGTTGGAGGTGAAGGAAACTCTTCATGTGCAACAGTAGAACACCTACAATCGATCGTGAGCACAAGTGCGTAAATTTCTATTGAATTGAAATGAATAAATTCTCTTTCGAAATTGTCAACAATTGTGAGAAGAATAGAGTAAATAAATAATCATGGACAAAATATCAAAGAAACTCATTGCAATCACTTTAATAATGCTAAAGTAATATGGAAAGCATTATTATTAATAGACACTACAATTACTGCAGAGTGGAAGACGAAGGAGAAATTCCAGTTAAAATAACAAATAATAACCATACTTACGAAAAACTATAGTTTATAAATTAAAAAATCAAATATTCTGCGCTAACAGAAGACTGATCTGCGCTAATAGAGGTGTGATCTACGCTAACAAAAGAATCTTAAAAATAAAACTAAAAAAAATTACCAATTAGATTGTAACCACTTTTTAATATCGAAACTGCTTTCACTTTCACAATATAAATATAACTGAGGGCTTTAAAAAAGAAAAGCCCTCAGAATTAAGAAACATTTTTAGAGCAAACCAAACTCAATTCATATATTATTTGTTGCATATTAAACCCAAGTAATGAGGCTGATGAAGAATATTTTCTGATTAATGTTTATTTTGGATACCTAAATCTAGAAGCTATGCTTAGTTCTTCTGTTAAAATACTTCGATTTATAGACTTATGTATACTATACTCATATAAATAATTGTAAAAAAAAAACGTAAATAAACACAAAAGGAGTGTGGTTAGTTTGTTGCTTTTAAAGGTCGGTAGATAACTTTCCGCAGACCTCAGCGATTTTTTGCCGTTTTACTACTATATTCTTCGCAAAAAACCATAGAGAGATATAAAAATCTTTATCGATATATATAGATATAAAGAAAACAATTTATATCTCAAGATATAAAAAAAACAAAAACTAAACCCTTACGTCGAATTTAGATAATCTAATAGATCTTTCGTCCTCACCGATGAACCGTCAGACAAACTGTCAGAACAAAATTTCTCTAAAAACTTATTTCATCTCAAAGCCAGAGAGGGACATTCATAAAGAAAATGCTTAATAGTTTATTTTTCTGGTATATTTCCACAAATTCTGCAATGAATATTACGAGAAAAATACAGTTTCTTAATGAGTTTTTTATTGGGGATATAACGCTAATTCCAAAAACAATCCTTTGATTAATAAAGCGGAAAAATTCTTGCAGAAGAGCGGGTACTTTTTTTGAATACTATATGCAATAGTGATAGCACCCATTCTGTTTTGTGTCTGTTTTGAAGTATCCATTCGAAAAGCAGGTTATATCATAAAAGCACCAATATCTTAAAACCATTTAATCCAAATTGTTATTAATGAACTAATTTTTTGACCAATAAACATATCCTAATTTCATATTTTTATACATTTTCTTTTATCGTTTTGTTTTTATAGATCTTTATATATCTATAGCTTATAATCATGCGAACAATGTTCACGAGACAATTTCTTATTCATCACACCGTTATCATGCAATCAGTCTCTGATTGTAATTATTTAAGAATTAATTATTTAAGAAATTTTAATGAAAGTTTGCTTGGAATATTTAAAATATTTTATTTTAATAAATCTAACGTTTTAGTAACTTGTATGTATGAATAATTGTTATAATGTCTCATATATAAACGTTTGTGACTTTTATAGATCTGAGAATATATTGTTTAATAATCTACTAAATACTAGATATTTTTAATTTATAATTTTTGTGTTAGCTCTGCAACATTTTTTCTGTTTCCTTAGAAAAAAAAAATTTATATCGTTTTCCGGCTACTGACCCGATATTAGTAAGTTAGCGATAACTATCAAGAAGTTTTTTCGACATTATTCGTGGACTTTTGCCATTTTTTCACTATATTGCAATTATTT